>NC_063374.1:9951481-9954828 GCF_021869965.1 Rhincodon typus | reverse complement strand
GCGTGCGCCTCTGTCTGTGCGTGTGGGGCTGTGCGTGTGCGTGTGGGACTGTGCGTGTGCATGTGGGGCTGTGCGTGTGCGTGTGGGGCTGTGCGTGTGTGTGCGCGTGTGCCTCTGTGCGTGTGCGTGTGGGGCTGTGGGTGTGCCTCTGTCTGTAGGGGTACTGCACTATTTGGGGAGAAAGTAGCCATGGCCAAATTTTGCAGAGTTCATTTGAGCAGTTTCTCAGCTGACTAAACAACAGCCTCTCTCTCACACACACACGCACACAGACGTGACCCTGCCATTTCCATCATTTAGAAACCTTCCCTGTTCTGAAAGGAACAATGAACACCCACAGGTAATACCAGGGTGCATTTAATCCCTTACAGACACTGGCCCCTTTGCTTTAAAAACAAGCAGTTTCAAACCTCCCCCCCCCCCACCCGCCGCCTCAGCCAGCTCCCCCTCTCCCCGGTATATCATCCATCCAACTGCTGCTACCTCCAAAACACACCTTTTCCAAAAGCTGCTCCAGCAAGACACAGGAGAACGGGATTAAGCAAACACTGAAATGCCATTCATTTCCTTTGACAGTCAGGGGTGTTCGAGAGATTCAGAGAGGAAAAAAAACAGCATGCAGCAGGAGCTCGGAAGTACTCAGTTGCCTGCACAGTGACTTGTAAAGAGGAACATACAGTGGCTCATTGCTGACATGGGGATGATCGTCTGTCACTGCAGAATTCCACACGCCGAGATGGATAGAGAGAGAGGACCGTCCCCTGGGCTGCTGCTCTATCTGAAGCAGGGTTATTCAGCTGGCTGCTCAAAGCCGGTGGTTTCAAACCCATTGTGTCCTGCAGCTCTGCATTGGTGGGGATGGCACATTATCTGTGTCTCTCCCTCTCTCTCTCTGCTTCCTCCCTCCCTCCAACCCTAGTACAGAGGCTGTGATTAACAGACTAAACCACCCCCTAGCCTCCCCTTAACCCCCCCCCCCCCCCCCTTTTACCCCCACCCGAGGAATTTGGCTTGGGAGCAGGCCATTCAGTCCCTCAGGAGCCCCATGCTAGCCCTGATCAGAGTGACAGGAGTGGACGGAGACCATTTGGACACCCCGCCCCCACCTCAGAGGCTAGCCCACCATTCAATACGGGGTCACAGCTGATTTCCCTACGACCCTCAGCGGTCTCAGTCTCGGGGCCTACACAGTCGCTCTCTCCAACCCCACCACTTCCCTATCTGATGCGGAGTGAGCAAATCCCTCCTCAGCTCAGTCCGAGCCCTCCCTCCCTCCGTCCGTGGGGGATCCTCTCTTTCTCCCCACCTCAGAAAACCACACAGCCAACAGATGAAACCTTATTGATGCAAGGTTGGAACACAGGACACAGTCGGGATAAGACCTGGGCTGGAGAGCTGCCATCAGTCACATTACAGCACAGACAGAGACCCTTCAGCCTGTCCAATCCATGCTGGTCAAAAACAGCCACCTAACTATTCCAGTCCCATTTCCCTAGCACTTGGTCCATAGCCTTGGCATCACAAGTGCATCTTTGATGTGATGAGCTTTTTGTTTTAAAACCACTTAATCTTACAGGCAGCGAGTTCCATATTCCCCACCACCCTCCTGGGAAGGGAAGGGGGCTAAAAGCTTTTCCTCACATCCTTTCTCAACCTCCTATTCCCAACCTTCAATCTATGCCCCCTGGTCACTGATCCCTTTGTCAAGGGGGTGAGTTCCTGCCTGTCTGCCCTATCAAGGCCCCTCATCATTTTATACATCTCACTTATGTTGCCCCTCTGCTGTAAGGGGAATAACCCCAGGCTGTCCAATCTCTCTGTTTATCACTGAAACTCTTCAGCCCCACAGGGCAATGTCCTGGTAAATCTCCCTCTGCTCCCCCTCTCCCAGTGCTGTCACATCCATTTGGGGGGGGCCAGGGGGAAGAGGGCAGGAGGGGCATTAGAAGATGGGGCCTAACTGCTCTCTGCCCCCGAATGGCCCAGGGCTATCCAAAACAGCCCATACAGCACACACTGTCCATCCCCAAACAACCCCCAACCCCACTCCACCCCACCCCCCTCCCACCCCCAGCCCCCAACCCCAGCGTGCACCCCCAAACCCACAGTGCCCACCCCCCCCCAACCCCACACACGCCCCAACCCCAGAACACCCCCCCAGCTAACCCCACCATCCACTCTCCCCCAACCCTCCCCACCAATCCCATCCCCACACCACCATCATCCACCATTCCCAACCCCTAATCGCACATAGCCCACCGCCAACACCACACTGCTCACCAGCACCCCCTCCCTACCCAGTGGCTGGGCTGTATCAGAGCGGGCAGAGCTTCAGCTTCACTGACACATTAACCGTTTCGTTATCTTCGATCGTTCACCACAGCATCACATTTGCGCACAGCAAGATCCCACATCCCAGATCATTTGCATTTTGTTATGTTGGTTGAGGGGTAAATATTGCCCTCAGTACCCTGGGGAGAATTTCCCACCATACTCTTCCTTTAATAGCAGTCCTGGGATCTTTTACACCCCAGCCCCCCACAACTCCATACGCTGAGGGGGTTGACGGAGTCTCAGTTTAATGTTTGATCAGAAACATGGCACCCTCCGACAGCGCCCGGTCCCTCAGTGCTGACCCTCCGACAGAATTAAAAAGTTGAGGAATTTGCCATGACTTAATTTAGAAATCAGTTAATCTGGAAAGCAGATAGTGAAGCATATTAGATACCAATGGAATGGTGACAATGGTAACCCAGATCAGATAAATGGGATTAGAATAGACGGTGAATGTATTGAACAGACACAGGTGGAATGATAGCCTCTGTGCTGTTCTATGGTCGCCCCCTTTAAGGGTCACATCGAGAGCCTTCTGTACCTCTTTGGACTGCTGATGTTTATCAATGATTAGATTATATCTGCCTTCCTTCAGCGAATGGACCATTTCTATGGGAGAACATTGCTTGTCTAAATGCTGTGCAAGCTACAAAGTGACTTTCAACCCTCGTCATTTTACCATTCGAGTTTTTGTGATGTGGGGCACGAGGCCTGAAGGGGTGCTGGCAGCAGATTCTACAGGAAATGTCAGATAAATACTGGAAAAGGATGTATTTATGGGGCTGCGGTGGGGACAGGAGCGGGGTTGGGTGGCGACGGGATCCTTACAGTGTGGAAGCAGGCCCTTTGGCCCAACAAGTCCATACCAACCCTAAGAAGAGCTTCCCACCCAGACTCAGCACCCTGCCCTATCCTTGAAACCCTGCATTTCCCATGGCTAATCCATCTAGCCTGCACATTCCTGGGCACTATGGGGCAATTTAGCACGGCCAATCCACCCTAACCTGCACATC
>NC_063374.1:9950688-9951471 GCF_021869965.1 Rhincodon typus | reverse complement strand
GGCACTACGGGACAATTTAGCACGGCCAATCCACCCTAACCTGCACACCTTTGGACTGTGGGAGGAAACCCATGCACACACAGAGAACGTGCAATCTCCACACAGACAGGCATCCGAGGCTTGAATTGAACCCAGGTCCTTGGTGCTGAGAAGCAGCGGTGCTAATCACTGAGCTGCCCTGAATGGGAGCCATTTTCCTCAAAGGGTTAGAACCTGTTGGATGGGTTGAATGGCCTGCATTTTAAGATTCTGTGAATGTTTTGATGTCAGCAAAAGCTGGAAAGCTAGTTTAACCACAGACAGGGCCGGTATTCTTCTTTAAAAGACAGATGGAGCGGCAGCTGTTAGCACAGACATAGATATTTGGAAATATTTATAAAAGCGATAATAATGTGTTGGGAGCCAACAATCAGGGCGGAACCTGGAAGTTGGGGGGAGAGTTGGGGGGGGGGAAATGGAGCGGCGGAGGACCGGAAATAGACGGGGGAACGCAAGTCCCCGATGACGGGTGTAAACCGGAAACGTCGACACTGCTGCTCCACTGATGGCGCCTGACCTGCTGTGTCCCTCCAGCTCCACACTGTGTTAGGCACCGACTGCAGCATCGGCTTGGTGCTTTGTACCTCCGAGGGGAACGAAAGTCGCCTGGCGGGTTGGTGGAGGTGGGGGTGGAGGACCGGAAGTAGACGGGGGAAACGAAAGGAGCGGAGGACCGGAGAAACGAAAGTCGCGGGGGAAACAGCAAAGAGCGGAGGACCGGAAGTAGACGGGGGAAACGAAAGG
>NC_063374.1:9943257-9950678 GCF_021869965.1 Rhincodon typus | reverse complement strand
GACCGGAAGTAGACGGGGGAAACGAAAGGAGCGGGGGAAAACAGCAAGGAGCGGAGGACCGGAAGTAGACGGGGGAAAACGAATGGAGCGGAGGAAAAGAAAAGAGCGGAGGACCGGAAGTAGATGGGCGGGGAAAACGGAAGTCGCGTGGACGGGGCTGGGTAAAGCGGTGCGGACGACCGGAAGTCGACCGCCGGGGGAACCGGAAGTGAGGGGACGGTGCGCGGACGCCGGGTTGCCTTAGCAACGGGGCCTAGTCCGGGCGGACGGAGCCTGAAGATGGAGGGGAGCGAGCGGTGAGTGATTCCCCCCCCCTCCCCAAAGGAGGCGGAGGGCGAAGAGGAATGTTATTAAAGTTGAAATAAAATAATAAAAGAAAGGGGAAAGGTAATCAGGAAGGCTAATGGAATGTTGTCCCTTATTTCAAGGCAGTTAGAGTATAAAAGTATGGATGTCTCACTGTAAGTGTATAAGTAGCTGGGTAGATCACATCTAGACTGCTGTGGGTAGTCTGGACCCTTATTTAAACAGGGGCAGTTTGGAGAAGGTTCATTAAGGATGATCCCTGGTATGGAGGGATTGTCTTATGAGCAAAGCTAAATAAGGTGGGACTTTACTCACTGGAGTTTAGAAGAATGAGAGGTGATCTCATTGAAACATATAGGATTCTTGAGGGGCTTGACAGTGTAAGTGTGGAGAGGATGTTTCCCCTCATGGGAGAGTCGAGGTCGAGAGGGCATACTTTCAGAATAACAGGCTGCCAATTTAAGCCTTCTTTTGCCACAGATAGCTGTGAAGGGTAGAGTCCCTGTGTATATTAAAGGCTGAGATCAATAGATTCTTGATGAATTGGGGAATCAAGAGTTACAAGGAACGGTCAGGAAAGTGGACGTGAGGAAGTTTGATCAGCCATTATCCTATTGAATGGCTGAGCAGGCTCAAGGGGCCGAATGGCCTCCTCCTGTTGCTGTTTCCTAGGGTCTGTGTAGAAGGGGAGGAGCAGAGGGGAGGGGTCAATAATAGCGGGGCCGAACAGCCTCCTACCCTTGTTATTTCCTGCAGTTTGAGGAGGGGAGTAGGTGATAGAGGGGCCGAACAGTCTACTCCTGTTTCTTATGGTCTGGACAGGAAGGGAGGGGCAGAGGGGGGATGGGCAATAATAGAGGGGCCAAACAGTCTCCTACTCTTGCTAATTCCTACAGTCTGTGCAGGAGTGGAGGCACAGAGGGGAGTGGGCAATAATAGAGGGGCTGAGCAGCCTCCTCCTGTTCCTATGTCCTCCAGTCTGTGCAGGAGGGGAGTGGGAGATAATTGGGAATTGATTCTGGATCAGTTGGAGAAAGAGAGGGATGGGGAAAGGTCAGGAAAGTGGGTGTGTGAGGAACGTCAGGTCGGCCGTCAAACGACCTCCTCCTGTTCCTATTTCTAATGGACAGAGAGACGGAGTGAGGGAGGACTCAGCCAATGATGGGGATGGGGGTGGTAAAAAAGCAGAATTGGAGAAACGGCTAGCACTGTTGGCTCCCAGCGCCAGGGAACAGGGTTCAATTCCAGCCTCAAGCAGTGCAGAGTTTGCATGTTCTCCCAGTGTCTGTGGGTTTCCTCCCACAGGCCAAAGGTATGCAGGTTACAGTGGGTTGGCCATGGGAAATGCAGGGTTAGAGGGATGGGGTCGGGGGTGGGATGATCGTCGGGGGTGTGTGGACTTGATGGGCCAAATGGCCTACTTCCACATAGAATGTGTTTCTCTAAAACATCTGTGCAAAAAAGAGAGAAACACAGTTGCAATTAAATCAGAGAGCAGCAAGTTAAGGGGAGAGGTGACAGTCGATGCGAGATCAGTTGTTCATTTTAAAATCGGAGAGCAATTCAGTTTTGCTAAACACAAGTATTAAGCGATGTGGGCTAGTATCTAATTAAGTGGCAGGAACAGGCTCAAGCAGCTAAATAGACTCCTTCATCCTATGTTCCCATGACTGTTAATGTTTAGCTGTAACCCAGACTATGAATCATTTACATTGACCTAGAAATGAAAGGGTGGTGGAATGGCTTCACATGCCCATGATTTGGTCTTCTCTAACAATCTGTTTAAATGTTGTTTATTTAAACAGTCTGACAGCCCTCTCTCCTTTCCCTTACAGCAGCGAAGCGAGTGCCAAGTGGTTGGATGCTCATTATGACCCCGTGGCTAACCTCTATACATTCTCCTCTTGTGTGGGTACGTGCTGTGTTCAGTCATTGTCTAGGCTCCATCAGTAGCCTAACACGCGCCACAACTGATTAACCAGCCAAGTCGATCTTAAAATTCCCCATCCTGATGTTCAAATCCCTGCATGGCTGCCTCCTCAACTTTAAAACCACAACATGCCTCTGTATCCCCTGATCTTCCAGGCAGTCCCTGATCAGGAGTAATTGAGGGAATGTCTGGGAGATGAGGCTATTAGTGACGGAGGAAGCCAAAAATCCAGAAGTGGGAAAGAATGATGGGGAGGTGTAGAGGGGAAATCCAGAGCAACTGAAGGCTTGGACCCCAGGGTGGAGCAGTGGGAAGTTGGGGTGGGGGAAAGTTCATTCATAAAAAAGTGTCTGGGTCTTTTCCTCAGGATAGGGGAATCCAAAACTAGAGGGACTTAGGTTTAAGGTGAGAGGGGAAGGATTTAAAAGGGACCTGAGGGGCAACTTTTTCACAGAGGGTGGTGCGTGTATGGAATGAGCTGCCAGAGGAAGTGGTGGAGGCTGGTACAATCAACATTTAAAAGGCATCTGAATGGGGACATGGATAGGAAGGGTTTAGAGGGATATGGGCCAAATGGGACTGAATTAATTTAGGATATTGGGTCAGCATGGACAAGCTGGACCGAAGGGTCTGTTTCCATCCTGTACAGCTCTGACTCTACACCAACCTCTCCCATTGTCATTTGCTATGTCAGTGGTCATGCTGCAGTCACATGCACTGGCCACTGGGTGGCACACAGTCTGAAATCAGCTCTTCATCCAGAGTGGGGAGAGATGGCAGTTTTGAGGGGACGTCCCTGGGTTAATAATCCCAGGTGGAATTAGTAAACCAAGAATGAAAAGCCAGTTTCCACAGTGGTGACCACGATGTTATCCTCAGTTGTCACAAAAAATTCACATCAGGTTCACTCATGCCCTTGAGGGAACAGGAAATCTGCCACCTTTACACATGACTCCAGGCTCACAGCAATACAACTGACTTTCAACTGGCCTCTGAAATGGTCCAAGTGCAGCCCTGTAATCAAGGGGCAAGTTGGGACATGAAGTGGGCATGTCAGCGAGCCCACATCCCACAAAAGAATAGAAGTGTTTTCAGAATTAGTGACCTTGGGTAACATCTTTGAAAAATCCAGCACCAGAACAATTAAAAGGACACCATTTTCAGACCAATCCCTTCCCCGCACTCCCCTCCCCAGTACTGACCTGCAAGAGCTTTGGTCCTACAGGATTTGAATGGCAGCAAGAGGCACAAGCCCCCAGAATGTGGACTAACAAGTCTGTCTATCCTTCCACAGCTCTGGCAGACTTGCATGGAGACGGAGAGAATAAGGTGAGAGTTTGCTGTCTTTCTGGTTAATCTTGAGGGGTGAACACCCACTAGTTGTGGCCATTGTCAGGTTTCTGAAGTACTTTCAAACATCCCCTCAGTTTGCAACTGGAAACTCTGAGAAAGCTGCTGCTGTAACCTGTGCCCGTTTCTATCAGCATGCAAAAAAGTGCCCGCTGGTACAGAACTCAAACATCACTAAGCCAAGGAGGGGGGGTCAACTGCAAACCTTCCTCTACCTCACTCTCATCAGGCATTAGGATGCAAGAAAGTAGTTTTGCAAAGGGAACCACAATTTATACAGCAGGAGAAGAGGGTGCTGATTGGCTGGGCCGTGGTTGGTACGGAGATGCATCAGGGAACTGTTAACTGTCAGTCTTAGTTAGCTCATTAACCTCAAGGTCTGCAGGTGGTCTCTGATTGGTCAGGGTGTTGCCATGGGGAAGGCAGCAGGGACTGACAAATCTCCCTAACGGTCCTGTCGTTGCCGTGGTGCGGAGGTGCTGGTTTTGGACTGGGGGTGGACAAAGTCAAAAGTCACAGGTTATAGTCCAACAGGTTTATTTGAAATCACAAGCTTTCGGAGCGTAGCCCCTTCGTCCTTCACCTGTTGGACTATAACCTGGTGTCGTGTGACTTCTAACTTGGCCTGTGATTGATGAACATCTTGCATCTTTTAACAGGGGGGAGCGGCTAAAAGAACAGCACATCCCTTTAACTGTCTTTGTTGCTATGGACCAGACCAAACCCCGTTGAAATAGCCTAGACCCTAACTTCTTCATATTTTAAGGGTAAACGTGACATGTTGCATTCTGTGCAGTTTGATTGGTCAAACTATGAGATTTAAGGCAAAACATACTTTATTCATCCACTATAGCTAAAATACAACAAAAGAAAGAAGGAACTCGAATAACTCAACTCTGTTGAAAAACTTAACAGAATAATAGATGCAGTACCCATTACTAATTAACTGTCCCAATATGGTAACATCCCATAAGCACACCTCTTGGCAAACAGGCAAATTCAGAAAACAGATTGTCTCACATGCAACTCCAACAGCCCAGGGAGAGCACCCCGCAGGAGGAGGAGGAAAAAAATAGCTTCCACTTCTTCCAGACCCCAGCAGCAAGCTGCAGAAAGCTAAACTAACAATCCCAGTTCTGTGAGAGCAAGACCACACCCGGTCAGGCTGCTTCTATTGTTCCAGCTTTAAAAAAAAACAAACACCCAAGGCCTCACAAGCTGTGTACCTTCTCATAGACTGCTCGGTGCCTGTCCCTCAATCCCTGTCTAAAAGAAACCAGGACAAATTGACTTCTTAAAGGCACTGCATCGTCACACTGGTGGACATCGGGACACAGTGTCCCTCCACGAGATGTGAACAGTAGTTACTGAGTAACCCCGATTGATACCAGATCCTGTTGAAGGTCATCGGGCACACTGACCGTGTGGATTCATCTGTCTATGCTGGAAGCTACATTTAGCCACGTCTAAGGCCCTGCCCTTTCTGAGAAAATCTCACTGTTTCTCCATGTGAACTGTGAGTGAGCCAATCAAACAGTGCCCTCTTTTCATGTGGTCTGAATTATTGTCACCTTTCCCAGTTGGATTTCTTGGAAGGATAGACAAAACAAGTTCATCCTTTGTGTCTGTTTTCTGTTGTGTTTAAATGTATTCACCACACAACCGCAACACTCCTGTTTACCTCATTCTGAGCAGCTTGAGTCCCAGGAGAAACGTTGCTTCAATGCTCCTTACACAACAACAGTCCATGCTCACACTGAACACCTTTCCTAGATAACACCACCCAGTTTTTACACTCTCAGATTCACAGAGATTGGTCTGGTGTGGGGTGTGGGGTTAGATACAGAGTAAAGCTCTCTCCACACTGTTCCCCCCCCCACCACCAAACACTCCCAGGGACAGGGACAGCACAGAGTTAGATACAGAGTAAAGCTCCCTGTACACTGGCCCCACCATCAAACACTCCCAGGGACAGGGACAGCACGGGGTTAGATGCAGGGTAAAGCTCCCTGTACACTGGCCCCACCTCGTGTTGTTGGTGTGAGGGTTTGATTGAGCTCCTGTGCACCCTGTCTAACCTCAGTGTTTTTGTTTGGGGTAATGTTGCTTTCCGCAGCTGATTGTCGGGGACCTGGGAACAGGTCAGTCCAACATGAAGTTGAAGGTGTACAAGGGCACCACCATGCTGTCAGAGAACACTCTGATTGACCTGCCGACAGGAGTGGTCGCTTTCCTGATGGACACCAATGAGCCCAGGACCCCAGCCGTGGCTGTAGCCTCCGGCCCTTACATCTACATTTACAAGAACCTCCGCCCGTACTTCAAATTCACCCTGCCACCTCTGGAGGTGAACCCGCTCGAGCAGGATATATGGCACCAGGTGAAAGAGGTGAGGACGCTCTAAATCTTTATTCTTTATTACCTTTCACCCCCTCGCCTTGGCTGCTCCAGGAGCAAATTCCCCTTTCTCCAGCTCCAGTCACCACCTCACCACATCCAGAGAATCACAAGGGAATTCTGTGTCCCGCTCTGGGCGCCACTTTCTAGCAAGGACCTGAGATGGCACAGTGGGTGATTTACTGGAACGGGACCAGAGATGAGGGTCCTCAGTGGATGTGGAGAGAGACTGGGGATGCTGGGATCGTTCCCCTCGGAGCAGGGAAGGTTCTTGTGGGGGTGGTGGGAGATTGAATCGAGGTGTTCAGAATCAGGAAGGGGGCTGTTGGATGGAGTCAGTGTGAGGGAGAAACTGTTCCCAGCTGCAGGAGAGTCAGTCACCAGAGGGACAAAGACTGTAGGGAATTGGGAACAGAACCTGAGGGAGGGAGGTGGGAGATGAGGAGAATGTTTTATTTGAAGCAGTGAGTTTCTGTGATCTGGGACATGCTGCATGAAAGGTTGTGTGTGTGTGTGACTCTGTGAGGGAGCGTGTGTGTGTGTGTGAGAGAGTGTGTGTGTGTGTGTGTGTCTCTGAGGGAGCATGTGTGTGTGTGTGTGTGTGTGTGTTTGTGTGGTTGTGTGGGTGGGGCGGGGAGGGGAGGTATTGCAGATTCAACAGGAACTTCGCAAAAGGATGGGAATTGGGAGAAGGAGGAATAAGTAGGTCAGTGGAGGTTGGGGGGAGGCGCAGCAGGGTCCGTGGCGGCAGAGCAGGGGAGGATGTGGAACTGAATGAATAGATCTTCCAGAGAGCCAGCACAGGCTGGATGGGGCGAATGGTGCGTTTCCTCGATGTGATGGATTGCTTTGCTAGGTTTGAACTTTTCAATCTCTGCGTGTAATTGGCGAATCATTTTCATCTGTTTCCTTCAGGACAAGATTGACCACCTGACCCTGAAGGAAATGCTGGAGAGTTTTCGGTGAGAGCCTTTTGGCACGGCGTGTGCCTCCGAGGGTGTCCCAACCCCCACCCCCATCAACACAGGGCGGGAACCCGGGTGCTGGCAGGGGAGCGAGTCTCTCAAGAGTTTGTTGTCCCCCACTCTCTTCGTGCCCCCTGCTGCATAGTGGAGATGTTCTGGTGGAGACAGCTCAGGAGCACAGCTCCATCACCAGCAGCACAATAACTGCCCCCATTACCCCCCACCCCCACCCCGCCCCCAGCAAACAGCACATGATGTCCTGTGACACTCTCTAACTTGGCTGAGAATCCTCTCAGCAGTGACGGTTTCAGAGAAAGCAAGTTAGCGGATGCCAGGACAGCAGAGAAGCCATTTCCCACAGCACACTTGGCAGATGATCCTCCACTAGATCCAATTGCTCCCCGTCACTTCCAGCCCCTGTGCCCCTCTGGGATCTTCCCATGCTGCCTGTTGAGCTTTCCCCGATTCCCCAG
>NC_063374.1:9940213-9943157 GCF_021869965.1 Rhincodon typus | reverse complement strand
CCCACACTGATGTGGCGCAGGATCAAATTCTGTCTGTTTGACGCTGCCTCAGATTGTCCCCAGGGCACTTTACTGCGCTGAAGGCGCTAGGTAAATGCAGGTTGGTGAATCGAGCAACAAAGTCCTGCCTCTTGGCTGAGGAGGGACAAACCAGTCACACAGAGCGTGCGATGGAACTGTACAACCTGATTGCACACACCATGTGGTACCTAACAGCCTGCCTATTCCCAGCACTATTTGTTGTTGCACTGCAGTTTCTCTCCTGTTTCCCCCACCCCCCACCACCTCCGACTCCTCCTCCATTCCCAGCGACTGCCTGCCTCTCCTCTGAATCATCCTTTCTCTCTCTGCAGGGACAAGGGGGACATGCCGCTATCTGCAAGATCTCTGAGGTAAGCTGGCTCACGGCCCGAGGTTTCACATTCCCAGACTTGACAGCGTGGGCTTAACTAAAACCAAACTAAACTGTCCCTTTGCACACTGCAGCCACGCTGACGCTTGGCAAATCAACTGAACATTTACTGTGGACTCTTATCGCCCCTGAGCTGTACTCATCCCACCCGCTCTCTCTCTCTGGCTTCACACGCTGAGGTGGGCAGCTTTCCAGTTCCATTCCAGAGCCCGCGCTTACTCATTCTCGCGTTTCTGTGTACGGGAGTTTGCTGTGCGCAGATTGGCCTCAGAGCCCTGTCATTCACTGTGAAGTTTTGGGACGTGTCAAGATGGTGAATGGTGCTGGGAGGATGTGGAATGTGAATCCTGATTTGGGGACGTTCCTGCTGTTTGATGAGGCACTATGCCGTGTCCCCCCGGAGGGTTGTTGGTGTGTGTGTGTGTGAGTCAGAGAGAGAGAGAGAACAGGATGTGATTATTGAATCGACACACTGCTCCTTGTACAGAGCCTTTCTCAGAGAAGGGCTAATGTAATAGGGATGCTGACAGCCTTGCCTCTTCTCCGTCAGGTACCTGATGTTGGAGCCCCATGAGATGGAGGCCTTTGTCAATGTCCACAAGATGCAGACCATCAAACGTCAGGTACAGGCACCTTCAGTTTCTCAGCTATCCATCCATCGCTCTCCCTCGCTCTCGCTCCCTCACTCTGCCTCCTTGCCTCACTCTCCAACCCTGCCTTGCTCACCTTGCACGCATTTCTGTCCCTCACTCTTCCTCACTCTTCCACTCTCCCTCTCTCCCTCGCACCCACTCTCTCCCTCGCACCCACTCTCTCCCTCGCACCCACTCTCTCCTCCCCTCATTGTTGGGTGTGCCCCTCTGTCCCTCCTGCCTTGGGGTCTTGCCCTGTGCGTGCCCGGTTTGCACTGTGTGGCAGCTGGCTCTCTCCCTGACCCTGTCAGTTGTTTGATGGCAGACAGTGATAACCTGCATGGCCACCCTCAACAAGAACATGGCGGACGATGATGCGGTGGGCTGCCTGGTGATTGGCACCGAAAACATGGAGGTGTGCATCCTGGATCCTGAGGCCTTTACCGTCCAGGCAAAGGTAATCGCGCCGGCCCAGTTAGGGACAGGAAGATCAGTATTGTTTCCGAACGAGATGTGGTGAAGGGGTGGGGGGCGGGATCAGGTGTCTGGAAGAAAAGGCAGGTGAAGAATTAATGATTCAAGACTGATGTTTCTTAAATACAGTTTTAATCCAGCAACCATAGATTACGGCAGTGATTGAGGCCATTCACCGTACTCTGTCTGCTGAGTAAACTAGCCCATCCTTTCTAATCCCACGTTACAGCCTCTGGAGCCTTGCAGCTTCCTGCACTTCAGGGGCAGATCCAGGCATATGAGGAGAGATTGAGTCGACTGGCGCTATGCTCATTGGAATTTAGAAGAATGAGGGGGGCATCTTACAGAAACCTGTAAAATTATGAAGAGGATAGATAAGACAGAAGCAAGGGAGTTTGTTCCCACTGATGGGTGAAACTAGAACGAGGGGCCATAGCCTCAAAATAAGGGGGGGCAGATTTAGGACTGAGCTGAGGAGGAACGTCTTCACCCAAAGGGCTGTGAATCTGTGGAATTCCCTGCCCAGCGAAAAGTTGAGGCTTCCTCGTTGAATGTTTTTAAAGCAAAGATAGATTTTTGAACAGATACAAGGATTAAGGGTTTATGGTGAGCGGGAGGGTAAGTGGAGCTGAGTCTATGAAAGGATCAGCCATGATTGAACTGAATGGTGGAGCAGGCTGGAGGCGACAGATGGCCCGCTCTCCCTCTTACGTTCTTAGCTTGAATGAGTTGAGGGGTTTCTGCCTTAAATTGGGCAGTGAATTCCAGACACCCACCTGGCTCCGGGTGAAACAGATTTTTGCTCGTATCCTTTAGAACTTCTCTGCATTAAACCCATACCTGCATGTCATAGACCTGTCCACTAGAGCGAAGCAGGTGTTCCCTGTCCACGGTACCTGAGCCCCCTCATTATGTTGCACACCTTGATTGAACCTCCTCTGTGTGTCGGGGTGTAGAGGCTGCCAAGTGACAGAAAAGATACTTCACGATCTCAATGACTCTGTGTGTGTGTCTCTGTACCAGCTGAATCTCCCCAGTGTCGCTGTGTTTATGGATGTCACCGGACAGTTTGATGTGGAGTTCAGGATCATTGTCGCTTGTCGGAATGGAAATATCTACATAATTCGCAGGTAGGTCTCGCCCTGGGGGTTTGGGAGTCCTTTTGTCTTCCGTTCGCTGGTGCATGGACTGTGTCTGTACCTGCCCTGATCTCTGTCGCTCTGTATAACCCTGCTCCAAGAATGTGCATCAAAACCAAAGTCACACAGCCCTGTTTATGCCACAGCCCAGTTCCCGGTGTGACCACATCGCAATTTTAAAAACCTTCTTTTCAAACGACAGTCCCTCTTCCCTACCTCTGTCACCTCCTCCAGCCCCGACACCCCCTCCCTATCTCTGTCACCCCCTCCCTATCTCTGTCACCCCC
>NC_063374.1:9937892-9940113 GCF_021869965.1 Rhincodon typus | reverse complement strand
CCCTACACCCCCTCCCTATCTCTGTCACCCCCTCCGGCCCTGACAGCTCTTTCTGATTTCTGTGCTCTGCCAATTCAATCTCAAATACATTTCCCAAATTCCATCGCTTTCCATGTCTTCATCTGGGCTCCCAAGCTCTGGGATGTCCCCCCAAACCCTCCCTCCCCACTTCTTTAAGCTGCTGTTTAAAACTGCCCCATTTTGACTGGGCTCTGTATCATCTGTCCCGAATATCCTCTGGGGTGCTCGAGATGACACTCTGACACTACCGGGAAGCGTTCCGGGGACATTTAGCTGCACTGACACTGCTATATAAACGCACGGTGTTGTTGCCTTTGCAGAGATTCGAAACGGCCCAAGCAGTGTGTCGAGCTGAATTCGCAGCCTGTTGGCCTCGTGCGACTGAACAGAAGCATTGTGGTGGGCTGTGGGAAGGAGATGCTGCATGCGTACACTCAGAAGGTAAGGACACAGCCTAATGAGTCAGGGCCCAAAAGCTGGTTAATGAACATTGCACATGATGGGAACAGTTCACGCATACTGGGATCCCCTGTCTCCTGATCTTTATCGAATTGATTTTATGTCACGCTGCCTGATCAGCACTAATGTGCCGAATGTTCTGTGATACACGAGGCCATTCAGCGCTTCAACCTGCCTTCTATTCTGGTGGAGGGTCAGTGCTGAGGGAGCGCCGCACTGTCGGAGGGTCAGTGCTGGGGGAGCGCCGCACTGTCGGAGGGTCAGTGCTGAGGAGCGCCGCACTGTCGGAGGGTCAGTGCTGAGAGAGCGCCGCACTGTCGGATTTACCACTTGCAATGTTATTTTAAACTGAGATTCCATCTGCCGTCTTGGGGCATGGCTGTAAAAGTTTGCAAAGACAGCGTTGGAAGAAGTGTATTTAAAAAAGGAGGCTGAGAGAAAGATGTGAACTGCAGAGACCTGTTCACCTCACATCGATCACGGTGAGAATGCTTGAATGTGTCAGAAAGGAAGGCCCTAGTGGTTACTTGGACCATAATAGTAGCCTGTGGTTGAGTGAACATGGATGTGTGAAACGGTGAATTGTGTTAAAGTTCCTTGAGCAGGTGACAAGCAGAATAGATAAGGAAGTGTAAACCAGTACATTTCTGAAAGATGTTATTAAGATTCAGTTCAAATGTTAGCAAACAAAACTAGCGTGTGTAAGAGGCCGGGCAGTGTTGAACGTTAAAACGAGCTGGGTGACTTTCTTCAGGAGTCACTGAAAATTAACCCGTCGAAGCAGTAGAGAGTTGGGAAGGTTGCTGGTGTGTGTCTTTACACAAGGATCTGCATCCAGGAGTAAAGGTGTCTTACTGAGGCTATGTTGAGCCGAGGTGAAAGTGTACCTGGAGCACTGTATGTGGTCTGGTCTCCTTATCTATGCAAGGAGACATATTTGTCTTAGAGAGGGTTAGGGTTAGGGTTAGGGTTAACAATAGACGGGTGGCTGGGATGATGGGATTGTCCCTGTGAGGTTTACTCTGGAGTCTGGAAGAACATGACGTGATCTGATTGATGAATATAAAGTTCTTAACCTTGTATTGGGTTGGGGGTGGTAGGGGAAGGGGGTTGCCTCTCCTTGCTGTGGAAGGGGGGGGGGGTGGGGAAAAGGGGTGGGGGCTGGAATTCAGTCTCAGGATAAGCAGGAGAAATTTCTTTATTCAGAGGGTGCGGGTTCTCGAACTCAGAGGGCAACAGAGGCTCAGACAATGAGAATGTTCAAGTCGGAGATGGAGAGGTTTCTAGATTTTAAAGATCAGGAGGGATGGTGCAGAGGGAGATGGAGATCAGCCATGATCAAGCTGAATGGTAGAGTGAGCTGTGTGGCCTACTTCATGTGTCCTGGTCTTGTCCAGGGGAAGAAATTGTGGACAATCCGGCTCCCAGCTCCGATCACAACCATGAGTCTGATGGATCACAAAGCCAAGGGCTTCCAGGCAGTGTTGGTGGCTCTGGCGAACTCCGAGGTTCATCTCTACAAGGATAAAATCCTCATCAACGTCACTAAGACACAGGTACAGGCCCCCGTGTAAAACTCTCCCTGGGTACGCCCATCATTAACCCCTGTCCCCACTACCTCTGTCATTTCCTCCAGCCCCTACACCCCCCTCCCTATCTCTGTCACCCCCTCCAGCCCCTACAACCCCCTCCCTATCTCTGTAACCCCCCTCCAGCCCCCTGCCCACCTCCATGACCTGAC
>NC_063374.1:9933681-9937792 GCF_021869965.1 Rhincodon typus | reverse complement strand
CTCTCTCTCTCTCTCTCTCTCTCTCTCTCTCTCTCTCTCTCTCTCTCGCTCTCGCTCTCTCGCTCTCTCTCTGCCAAATTCTCTCTGTTTCATAGGGACCTCATCAAGCCTGCTCCACCATTCCATAAGATCATGGCCGACCCCCTACCCATGTGCCATATTCCTTGATATCTTTAATCCCTAAAAACCTGTCAATGTCAATCTTGAATGTTTTCACTGCTGGAGCCTCCACTGCTGCAGAGAATTCCAAAGTTTCTCCCACCTCCCGAATCGAGACATTACCCTTCCTGTCAACCCTAGGTAGCCTACTCCTTATCTGGGATGTGTCCCCTGGTTCAAGACGCCCCCCACCCAGGCAGGGGAACCACCCTTTCCACACGCACCCTGTTGGGGCCTGGAAGATGTGTATGTTACAATGAAATCACATCTCCTTTTATCAAAACTCTAGGGAATACAGACTTAGCTTCCTCAATTTCTCCTCGCAGGACAGTTCTTTCATTCAGGAATTAGTATGGTGAACCTCCTTTGTGCTCCCTCCAAGGCAAATATATCTTTCAATCAGGAGACCGAGCCTGTGCAGAATAGTCAGGCTACAGTTTCACCAAGACCGCGTACAGCTGCTGCATAACATCTTCACTCCCTGACTCTCATCCCCTTGCAATTAAGGCTAACACACCATTTGTCTTCTGACTGTTTGCTTATACCTGCCTGCTAGTGACTCAGGGACAGGGGCACCCAGGTCCCTGTGCATACCCGCAATCTGCAAGGAAGGATGTTGTTAGACTTGAAAGGGTTCAGAAAAGATTTACAAGGATGTTGGAGGGTTTGAGCTACAGGGAGAGGCTGACCAGGCTGGGGCAGTTTTCCCTGGAGCGTCGGAGGCTGAGGGGTGACTTTACAGAGGTTTATAAAATCATGAGGGGCGTGGATAGGGTGAATAGACAAAGATGGGGGAGTCCATAACTAGAGGGGTATAGGTTTAAGGTGAGAGAGGAAAGATTTAAAAAGGACCTCAGGGGCAACATTTTCACACAGAGGGTGGTGCGTGTATGGAACGAGCTGCCAGAGGAAGTCGTGGAGGCTGGTACAATTACAACATTTAAAAGGCATCTGGATGGATACATGAATAGGAAGGGTTTAGAGGGATATGGGCCAAATGCTGGCAAATGGGACTAGATTAATTTAGGATATCTGGTCGGCATGGACATGTTGGGCCGAAGGGTCTGTTTCCGTGCTGTACAGCTCTATGGCTCTAAACCCGCACAATCAAGAAGCATTGCTTGTTCCATAACTGTTAAGCCACCATTCTAAAAGATTCGTTCTGTCTCCGTATACAGTTTTGTATTCTTTCTAGGCATCACCCCAGGAATATGTTTCAAATGCCTATTTGCTATTGGGAGGGTTAGCACTGTAGCTTTGTTTGAAATGTCTGACATTTACCATAGCAATGATTCCACAGCTAGCAAAGGTGGGAGCAGTGCTGAACTATTGCCTGTTGTTTTGAGCAAATTATAGAAATTGCAAATGCATCACATTGTGCAGAGACACCAGAATGCTGGAGATGATGGACACTATAGCTAGGCGGAAACTTTAAACCATAAGAAATAGGGTCACCACCAGGTCATTTTGGCCCCTTGGGTCTGCTGCATCATTAAACAGGATCATGGCTGGTCTAATATTTTTCATATTCACTTTCCTGCATTATCCCCATATCCTTTTGTTTCCCTGACTGACCAACAATCTATCTGTCTCAGCCTTTAGCAGGACTCTGCCTCCACAGCTCTCTGTGGCAAGGAGTTCCAAAGACTCTCAACCCTCAGAGAAGAAATTCGTCCTCATTTCAGCCTTAAATTGGTGCCCCGTTTATTCTGAGATGATGCCGTCTGGTCCTGGACCCTCCCATGAAGGGAAACGTCCTCTCAGCGTTTACCTTGTCAAGCCCCTTAAGAATCCTGTATGTTTCGATGAGATCACCTGTCATTCTTCTAAGCTCCAGTGAGTAGAGTCCCAACCTGTTTAACCTTTGCTGATAAAACAATCCCTCCACACTGGGATTCGTCCTAGTGAACTTTCTCTGAACTGGCTGCAGTGAAATAATATCTGTCCTTAAATAAGGGACCAAAACTACTCCCAGTGCTCCAGATGTGGTCTCACCAGCACCTTGTATGGTGACAGTGAGTTACTGTTGTACTGCAGCCCCCTTGAAATAAGGGCCAACATTCCATGACCCTTCCCGATTACCTGCTGCCCCGTGTGCTAGCTCTCTGTGTTTCGTGCACACATTCCCCTGAGTTTTTTAACCCTTGAGGGGCCTTAGTTAGGGGCATGTCAGAAGGCTGGCTGATGGGACTTCGCACGCAGAAATTGACTGATGAGCTGCTTTGAGGGGTGAGAATCTCTGGTGCTGACCTGACCAATTATTAGCCCTTCCCATCAGATGTCCTGTTACGTCTGGAGAGGAGAAAATTCTGCCCATGTTTCAAAACTCTATTACTTTAATCAGAAATCTTTTATTCTGAAAAAACCCGGTCCGCGTGGACGGGTTGGACTGAAGGGGGTCGCTTTCTGTGCTGTACATCTCTATGACTCTAAAGCTCTCTCTGCACTGTCACCCCATCAAAGACTCCCAGAACAGGGTTAGATACAGAGTAAAGCTTCCTCTACACTGCCCCCCCCATCAAACATTCCCAGGACAGGGCAGCACGGGGTTAGATACAGAGTAAAGCTCTCTCTACACTGTCCCTCCCATCAAACTCTCCCAGGACAGGGCAGCACGGGGTTAGATACAGAGTAAAGCTCTCTCTACGCTGTCCCTCCCATCAAACACTCCCAGGAACAGGGACAGCACGGGGTTAGATATAGAGTAAAGCTCCCTCTACACTGTCCCCCATCAAACACTCCCAGGACAGGGACAACATGGGATTAGATACAGAGTGAAGCACTCTGTGTACACCGACCCTAATCGCCAGTGAAATGTTGAGGAGAACAGTCGATCCTGGATATATGCAGGACAGACAACCTTCCTCCTCATGTCCTTTTGAAGGTCATGTTTTGCAGTGACAGACTGTAGCCACAAGAGGCTTCATGTGGGTTTGGGCTGTCTCACAGTCTCTCTCACACGCAGACTCTTTCTCAACTCCCCCCCGCCGCCCCCCTGTTTTTCCCCTCGCCTACACCTTCTACCTCTCGTGTAGTCCCTCACAGGGCTCACAGACACTCTCACACATTGACAGTGCCTGTGCCTCCCATATTGCTGTCACTCTCCCGATTTCAGTACTGAGACTCAAAGTTTAGGCAGCAATCTGTAGCTCGGGTTGAGGGTGAGGTTGTTGACTTGCTCGCCGAGCTGGCTTGTTCCCGTTCACACATTTCGTCACCATGCTAGGTAACATCATCAGTGGAGCCTCCAATGAAGCAATGTTATTCTACTCCGTTTGGAATTCATACTGTCCGATCCATTATGGTGAGTGGTTGAGTACTCGGAAACGTGCTGTAGGCCTGTGAATTGATCAGGGAAGGGAGCTGTAGTTAGTTACCCAGCTGCTGCTGTTCTTGTGGCCTGGTCAGACACTGCCTGTGGTGCTGTCAGGGTGTCCTATAACCAGCAGCTGTTTCTGTTCCCTGGCAGGGGGTGGGCTCATCATTAAGATCCTGAAGAGAACCGCCGTGTTCGAGGACAAAGACACCAGCCCTGGGCCTCCCCTGGCACAGAGCATTAAACTGAGCATCCCAAAGAAAACCAAGCTGTACGTGGATCAGACGCTGAGGGAACGAGAGAACGCTGTGGGTGAGTAGACCAGCAACGCCCAGCCATTTCTGCAGCGTGACCGAGGGAGGGTGTTGTAACAGATGCCAGACCCGTGTCCGAATCCCTGGACCCGTTGTCTCTGGGAGCCTGGAGTGACAGGGTATATGTGTTCACAGTGTGCTATTCTATTGTAGGGGCATTGTGCCATTGGAGCTTTCTGAGCGCAAGCTGGAGTGGAACACTCTCTCGTACAGGGCATTTGCAGCAGAACATTTATCGAGCTTTGTATACTTCACTGAGACAGCACACTGCAGCACCCAGTCTACAGGGTCTGCTTAAACCGCCCCCAGTCTACAGGGTCTG
>NC_063374.1:9931931-9933671 GCF_021869965.1 Rhincodon typus | reverse complement strand
GTCTACAGGGTCTGCTTAAACCGCCCCCAGTCTACAGGGTCTGCTTAGACAGCACACTGCAGCACACAGTCTACAGCGTCTGCTTTATCTGTGCCACTACAGTGAGCGTAAATCCTGACTGGAATTGCAGTACTTTCTGGTACCATAAAAGCAGGGTGTGATTTCGCTGAGAGTGTAGTCAGTAAGGACAGTTATATGATTAGAATAGCGACTGTAAAATCACTAATAGGCCAGACTTCAGGCATGTTGCTGTATTTTTGAGTCCTATCTGCTGTAGTTATACTTTAGTCTTAAAGTAGACTCTGTAGACTGTTAGTGCTGTCCCTAGCCTGGCACATTGGGGTCAGTTTACAGTCTCCTGCATTCCTGGGAGATGAATCCCTGGGCTGTGTTGACCGTAACTTCATGTGTTTTATTCCCCTTCTCCGGTTCGAAGCTATGCACCGGGCCTTTCAGATGGATTTGTACCGTCTACGTCTCAGGGCAGCACGGGAATATGCCAAGGCTCTCGAAGCTAGCATGGCGCCAGTCTCTGCTGACCTCCAGGAGCCTCTGAAGATGAATGCGGTGGTGAGTGAACATCTCGCTCCTGGGTTGGAGTAGCCTCACACCTGCCTGAGGCAGCCAGCGTGACAATAAACACAGTCTGTTGGCCTGTGGCCCTTGACGTGTGGTAGGCACCTCTTCAGATTGAAGCATCATGGGGGGACAGTGACGGGGTGTCAGTACAGTACAGACTGAGGCCATTTAGCACCTTGAGCAAAATCCGGTCAGTCTTATTCCCCAAGCTCTTGACCAAAACCTGTACCCTCTCCAAATGGGAGCAGTTTCTGCTTTATCTACATCTGTCATCATCCTGTCCACCTGATTGTCTCAGTCCTTCTGCCCCACAATCCACTTGCCCAGCCTGACCTGGTCAGTATCCTCCGCACCCTCTCGAGGACCCTCACTCCCCTCCCGAAGTACAGGGAGAAGAATGGGGCGCGGTGAGATTCCCGTTGATAATGTGAAGCTACGGTGTGTATGCAGTGGGAAACTGGACAGAATGTTCTGAGTGGGGGTGAGCCAGAGCTTTGCAGAAGGGTCGCGGTGTAACTGCCTTCCTCATATCTGCAATCTCTGTTATTCACAAAGCTTTCAATCTCTGATAATTGACTGCCCGTACTCTCCAAATCCAGTGACCTTGAGTGAGAAATGCATGGGGCCTCTCTGTCCATGCTGTCAATTTTACAATTGGTTAGGCCTGGGGGGGGAGGTGGTTGTGGGGGTGCAGGATATTTATGAACAAAATCTAAGCCATCTGTCTGTGCCGCAGGTGCAGGGGATTGGGCCGGTGTTTAAGCTGACCCTGAACGTACAGAACACATCGGCCACCAGACCAGCAATCAACCTGTATGTCAGTTTCCTGTACGATGAGCACCTCTACTCTGTCAAGAGAGCTTTCTTTAAGGTACCAGACACCCCCTTCCCAAATGGCGTTCAGGGTGGGGGACCTTGTGCCTGCTTGCCCCATTCTGACTCAGCGCGGTGGGGTAGTTTGCTGAATCATAGAATGCCCATGGTGTGAACGTAGGCCATTTAGCCCATCCAGTCCACACTGACCCTCTGAAGAGCATCCCACCCTAGTGACCTGCCAGCCTGCACATCCCTGGGCACTATGGGACAATTTAGCACGGCCAATCCACCCTAACCCGCACATCCCTGGGCACTATGGGACAATTTAGCACGGCCAATCCACCC
>NC_063374.1:9927801-9931921 GCF_021869965.1 Rhincodon typus | reverse complement strand
TAGCACGGCCAATCCACCCTAACCTGCACATCCCTGGGCACTATGGGGCAACTTAGCACGGCCAATCCACCCTAACCTGCACATCTTTGGACTGTGGGAGGAAACCCAAGCACCCAGAGGAAACCCACGCAGACACGGGGAGAATGTGCAAACTCCACACAGTCGCCGGAGGGTGGGATCGAACCCGGGTCCCTGTCACTGTGAGGCAGCAGCGCTAACCACTGAGTTAAACATCGCCCTGCTTCCCACATGACCAGTGTCCCCCTCGCACACAGGTGTGCATTCTGATCACCCTGCTGTTGCAGTGTCGGTTTGGGCCGTTGTACAGAGAGGGATGAGTTTGCTTTCAGACCAGTGGACGTGGACCTTTTACTGACGGGAAGACTGAGAATTCCTGGAAGTTGAGTTTAAGCTGCGTACGTGAGGTCATGAACAGCAGTCTGTGCTGACGCTTGCCATTCAGTGTGAGAAAGGGACCTGACCTTCCACTTCCCAATGACTACCGCTCCCCCGCCCCGTTCTGCCTAAGCGCCTCGGACAGCGAAATTCCTGCTGCTCTTGAGCAATCGGGTCTGCTCCCGGACTCCCCCCGCCCTGGGCGGTGGTGGTCAGTGTGTGTGAGTCAGTGCTGGGGGAGGGGAATGCCTCCCCTCCTGCCACCGACCACACCGTTCCCCCCGTGGGCTGCATGTCAGCTGTGACAAGCTGTGAGTACATGCTCTTTCCAGGGCCAAAGACCAGATGACGGGGATGTGGGAAGCCACAAGCTGTGTCACGAAAGTGTCTTGAGCCAGTACAGGCGCACACACGAGGGAACGCACACACGCTCTGAGCCATAGAACACACACAAGCAAGTCTTCGCAAGCTGCACTAGCACCACCCCCGCCCACCCAATCCCTCACCCTCCCCCACTCCTTTCCTCACTTCAGGGCATCCTAAGCCTCACAGCAAATGATAAATGTTACTACTTTGAAGTGCACTCCCTGTTCTAATGTAGGAAACACCACGGCCAGTTTTTCACACTGCAAGATCCCATGCACAGCGATGTGGGAATGACCCACATCATGTTTTCAGTGACTTTGGTTCAGGGATAAATACTGACCCCAGTTTAATGTCTCATTATATCTCTGGCAGTGCCCGCTCCGTCAGCGCTGACCCCGCGGCAGTGCCCGCTCCGTCAGCGCTGACCCCGCGGCAGTGCCCGCTCCCTCAGCACTGACCCCGCGGCAGTGCCCGCTCCCTCAGCACTGACCCCGCGACAGTGCCCGCTCCCTCAGCACTGACACTTGATGTCAGATGTGTGTTGAATGCTGCTGTGGGGATAAGCAGCCGTGTGCTCACAAACACTTGTGTGGGAATAGATTTGGAGAGAAGATAGTATTCAGTCCTGGGAAAATGGAATTAGCAGTTCCTGCTGATCAGACTCACTTGCCTTTCTGTGTCTCTGTCTAACGTTCCAGGTTCCGATGCTGGTGCCTGGCTTGACGTATCCCATCGTGACTTTTGTAGAGAGTCTGAGTGACAGGGGAGCCTCGGACACCATTAAGGTGAGGCCAGGAAGACAGCTTACCCACCGCACTCCCCCTCCCAACCCCCATCCCCCCCCATCCCCCCAAAAAAAAACCTGACCTTGGATTATCATGGGCCCTCAACTGCCCCGGACTCCGACTCCCTGATAAACCATCTCCAAGGAGCAGCAACATCTCTCACACAGTGTGTAACCAAGAGCCACTTCAGCAGAAACAAGGGACAAGAGACTAAAGGCTCAGTCACAGCGATCGGTTTTAGCAATGGTCTTAAAGGAGAAGTGGGAGAGAATTTCTAATCTCGGGACCCCAGGCAGCTGAAGGCACGGCCACACTGGTGCAGCGATACAAATCAAGGGGATGCTCGAGAGGCCAGGATTGGAGGGGGTGACAGAGATAGGGAGGGGGTGTAGGGGCCGGAGGGGGTGACAGAGATAGGGAGGGGTGTAGGGGCCGGAGGAGGGGCACCAGGTGGGCGATGTTTGGGTGGGCAGTCACCAACAGCAGCTGATGCCTGTTGATACCATCTCTCCGTTACAGGTGTTTGTCCTTGCCACGGGCCGGCGTGCTCCCATCCTGACTGCCCACATCCATATGCCTGTCAGCGAGGGACCAGTGCTGGCATGATGGTCGACCCCTGTGGAGCGGGCTCACAGCCTCTGGACTGACTGGATTAGCTCTCGTAGACCCATAGTTATACCTGCTGCTCCCCATTGACCAGCTGGAGATTTCAGCCTTCATCACAGTCTATCACAGGAAGGAAGAAAGATCCCGCCACCCAATGTCGGAGGGTTAGCGCTGAGGGAGCGCCGCACCGTCGGAGGGTCAGTGCTGAGGGAACGCCACTCTGTCGGAGGGTCAGCGCCGACGGAGCGGGCACTGTCGGAGGGTCAGCGCCTACGGAGCGGGCACTGTCGGAGGGTCAGCGCCGAGGGAGCGGGCACTGTCGGAGGGTCAGCGCTGAGGGAGCGCCACTCTGTCGGAGGGTCAGCGCCTATGGAGCGGGCACTGTCGGAGGGTCAGCGCCGAGGGAGCGGGCACTGTCGGAGGGTCAGCGCCTACGGAGCGGGCACTGTCGGAGGGTCAGCGCTGAGCGTCCTGACTGTGTGAGCTACCCATTAGCTTGGTGTAGATTAAATAGAGAATGCAGTGCTTGTTTAAGGGTGTGAAGAAATGTCGAATGTATCTGAGAATAAACCTGATTTTTGGAATAAACATGTCTCGTGCTGCTCTGTGATGTTACACCCTTAAGCGTCCTGCGTCATCCCTCTCAGTTTCTGTATTCACTGCACGTCAACTCTCAAACACTCACCCAATCAATCAGTGTCCCACCACGGTGTACCCGTCAGCGTGGCGTACCGTTTACCACGGTGTACCCGTCAGCGTGGCGTACCGTTCAGCGCCGTACCGGTCAGCGCGGCCTACCAGTTAGCGTGGAGCACTGGGCCGCGCACTGGTCAACTCTGAGTTGCCTAATTACTGGTGTTTCCTTAATTCTCAACATAGTGAACAGGAGGAGGCCATTCATCCCCCTCCTCCAGCCTGTCCCACCATTCACTTTGTTACCAGCTGACTTTTATGTAAACTGTTGACCCGCCTTACCCCTAACCTTTAACCCCCACCTCCTCACCCAGTGAAACACCATCTGTACCAGTGTCACATTGAGAATTGACCCTCTCGTGCCGCATCCCGTAGCCTCTCAGTGTTGTTTTCGGGGGGAGGGCGACTCCCAGATCCCACGACCCCGAGGGGTGAGGACATACCTCCAATCTGAAGGTTCTGCATCGTCTCTCCACCCCCACCAGGGGAATCACTCCGTCGCTCCCATCACATTCTTCAATCATGGTAAACCCCTCCGTTAGACAGCCCCTCAATCTGCCAAACAGGACACAATACTTCCTCCGATACAACAAGGTGTAGAGCTGGATGAACACAGCAGGCCAAGCAGCATCATAGGAGCAGAAAGGCTGACGTTTCGGGCCTAGACCCTTCTTCAGAAATGGGGGAGGGGAAGGGGATTCTGAAATAAATAGGGAGAGAGGGGGAGGCGGATAGAAGAGGGATAGAGGAGAGGATAGGTGGAGAGGAAACAAACAGGTTGAAGAGGCGGGGATGGGGCCAGTAAAGGTGAGTGTAGGTGGGGAGTTAGGAAGGGGATAGGTCAGTCCAGGGAGGACGGACAGGTCAAGGGGGCGGGATGAGGTTGGTTGGTAGGAGATGGAGGTGCGGCTTGAAGTGGGAGGAGGGGATAGGTGGGAGGAAGAACAGGTTAGGGAGGCAGGGACAAGCTGGACTGGTTTTGGGATGCGGTAGGGGGAGGGGAGATTTTGAAACTTGTGAAATCCACATTGATACCATTGGGCTGCAGGGTTCCCAAGCGGAATATGAGTTGCTGTTCCTGCAACCTTCGGGTGGCATCGTTGTGGCACTGCAGGAGGCCCAGGATGGACATGTCGCCTGAGGAATGGGAGGGGGAGTTGAAATGGTTAGCGACTGGGAGGTGCAGTCGTTTGCAGACTGTCGGAGGGTCAGCGCTGAGGGAGCGCTGCACTGTCGGAGGGTCAGCACTGAGGGAGCGCTGCACTGTCGGAGGG
>NC_063374.1:9924482-9927301 GCF_021869965.1 Rhincodon typus | reverse complement strand
TGAGCGAGAGAGAGAGAGATAGGGAGTGAGCGAGAGAGAGAGAGATAGGGAGTGAGCGAGAGAGAGAGAGATAGGGAATGAGCGAGAGAGAGAGAGATAGGGAATGAGCGAGAGAGAGAGATAGGGAGTGAGCGAGAGAGAGATAGGGAGTGAGCGAGAGAGAGAGATAGGCATACGCAGACAGACACAGATCAGGGAAGATAGGGACAGTGTGAGACATCGACACACGCAGACAAGGAGAGGGAGAGAGAGACAAAAAGAGAGAATAAAAATACAGAGATAGAGAAAAGGAGTGTGAGACAGAGATACTCACGGAGGGAGGGAGACATACACACACACACACACACACACACACACACACAGAGGGAGAGAGAGACAGGAAGATATGCAGATACATACACATACACACACATACTTTGAGGGAGAGAGAGAGATAGATAGAGAGACAGAGACACACACACACACACGGAGAGAGAGAAAGAGAGAGAGAGAGAGAGACACACAAACACAGAGGGAAAGAGAGAGACAGATATACAGACACAGAGAGAGAGAGGCACACACACACAGAGGGAGAGAGACAGACACAGAAAGAGAGAGAGAGGCACACACACACAGAGGGAGAGAGAGACAGACACAGAGAGAGAGAGAGGCACACACAGAGGGAGAGAGACAGACAGAGAGAGAGAGAGAGACACACTCACAGAGAGGTCGGGGGGGAGGGAGAGAGAGAGACACACACAGACATGGACACAGAGAGGGAGGGCACATGGTGGAGGGGGGGGTGGTGGAGGATGATGGAGAGGGGAATGATGGATAAGAAGTGATATACTAAAGTCCGTGACACATGGTCTCTATAACAGCCCCCGTGCTGCTGGCTCTGAATAAATTCCCTTTGTAACACTCCGCAGGGTAAAAGCTGAAGGTAATACTCCGAGACACCATCAGCTTTAGCTCAGTATTCACCTCCACGACTAACCAATCATTCCTCACTCAAACAGGAGAGCTCACAACCTTAACTCGCAGTTACATCTCCTTAGTAACTGGGTGAGGTACAGCATGTGGCAGGAGATGGCATTTCCACCTTAGTCTCGCGTTCTCCCAGAAACACAGCTGAACGGATGTTTGCCGCAGCCCTTTAAAATGCCGCGAAGCTCACCTGCTGTGGACCTGGGCCTTATCGATCAGCGTGCTCGGCCGGTACAGTTTCGCCATCAGTTCCGGGTTCATACTGGGCTGACTGACAGTGAGGATCTCATAGGCAGCTTCTCCCTCTGGGCTGTCCCTCAGGTAGTGAGCTCCATTCAGCTGGTTGTACCTCTGGTCTGAACACAGGGACAAGGGGAACATGGAATCAGTTCAAAACATCTCCTGACTGGGCTGTGAAAGCTCTGCCATTCAGGGATTGAGGGGCGAGGGCGAGGGGGAGGGTGAGGGTAAGTAGGGAGGGGGAAGGTAGTGAAGTTTTACACAAACAAATGTGTCAATTGCTCCTGAATGGGGGGGATGAGAAAAAGAGAGAACACACTCACTCATCTTCATATACACTCTCACTTCCTCTCCCCATCTCTCTCTCTCTCACTCTGTCCCCCTCGCTTCCTTTTTCATAGAAGGTTTGAGTTATAATGAGAGGCTGGGGCTTTTTTCACTGGAGCATAGGAGGTTGAGGGGTGACCTTATAGAGGTTTATAAAATCATGAGCATGGATAGGGTGAATGGCAGGAGTCTTTCCCCTAGGCTGGGGGAATTTCAACACTAGGGGGCATATTTTTAAGGTGAGGAGAAAAATTAAAAATAGACATGAGGGGCAATTTATTTTTTTTTTCGTTTGTGGAATGAACTTCCAGAGGAAGTGGTGGATGTGGGTACAGTTACAACGTTTAAAAGGCATTTGGATAATACATGAATAGGAAAAGGTTTGGAGGGATATGGGCCAGGAGCAGGCAAGTGGGACTAGTTTAGTTCGGGATTATGGTCAGCACGGACTGGTTGGGCCGAAGGGTCTGTTTCCGTGCTGTATAACTTCAACTTTATGACTGTCTGTCTCTGTCTCGCCTAAATCAACGCACACACACACACATCTGGAATTAAGAGTCTAATGATGACCGTGAATCCATTGTCGATTGTCGGAAAAACCCATCTGCTTCACTAACGTCCTTTAGGGAAGGAAACTGCCGTCCTTACCTGGTCTGGGTCTACATGTGACTCCAGACCCACAGCAATGTGGTTGACTCAAACTGCCCTCTGGGCAATTAGGGATGGACAATAAATGCTGCCTGACCAGCGACGCCCTCATCCCGTGAATGAATGAACAAAGAAAAAAGCACACCGACACACAAGGAGGGTCTAGGCCCGAAACGTCAGCCTTCCTGCTCCTCTGATGCTGCTTGGCCTGCTGTGTTCATCCAGCTCTACACCTTGTTATCTCACATACAAGTAACTGGATGTGGGAATATGATGCCTCTCTGTGCCAGTCCCTCACCACAGTCACGCCGGCCACGGACAGAGAACAAGCCTCTGGTGAGCTGCTCGGATGGGCTTGTACAGTCCGTGGTGGAAATGAAGCTGTTGTAGTGACAGTGACCCCCACGTACACAGTCTCCCAGTCTCAGCGACCAGAAAGGACAGAAGGGACCGTGACTCACCACACCACCCACAGCCACCAGGTGGCAATGCTGAGTCAGGCTCAGCTCAACACTGCCTCCCTCAGGGCAGCAGAGGCACTGCCCAAGTGAAACAGAACAGAGTGGAGATAGTAGGAACTGCAGATGCTGGAGAATCCGAGACAACAAGGTGTAGAGCTGGATGAACACAGCAGGCCA
>NC_063374.1:9922556-9924382 GCF_021869965.1 Rhincodon typus | reverse complement strand
TTCTCCACATGTTCACCCCTTGCTCAGCTTCCTGAATTCCCTCTGGATTGTCCCATCAGCTCGCATTCCTGCCTAGCTCGACCCGCCTGCAAATTAGGAAAGACTCGATTTAACTGATGGGTTTGAAATCTCTCTCTCTCTCGGGTGTCGAGGCCGGAAGGTGTTTAAGGGTTCATTACTCTGTGTTCCCGGAGTTGGGGTGAGACTTTCCAAATCCACCACCTCCTCCTCGGGCTCGTTCTCTTTCTCTTTCTTCTTCTTCCTCTGGTTGGGGTCGTCTGGAGGTCTCAGCAGCGATAGTTCCTCAGGGTGGCGAATGTCTAACAGGTAAAAACACAAACAGGGAGTCAACAACAGGCTCAGCTCAGTCTCGTGCACCTCAAAGCCCAGCCTCCAGAGAGACAGCTCACTGTCCTGCTCTAACGGTGGGCCACGAAGGACCCGAAACATGAACTCTGCTCTCACTCTCCACAGATGCTGCCAGACCTGCTGAGTTTCTGTTTCTGATCCTGGCAAATGTCTCTATAGGAGCAACGGGTTGGCACTATAACGTGGATTCCAGAGTCGCACACAATACACTAGCCGTGGCCCACCCAAGATTTTGTTTTATTGACGTATAGAGGGATCTTCGGGTCCAAATCCATAGCTCCCCAAAAGTGGCAACACCAGTGGATAAGATTGGAGAGAAGGCGTATGGCACGCTTGCCTTCATTGGCCGGGGCGCTCAAAAGTACGCAAGTCATTTTGCAGCTTTATAAGACTTCAGTGAGGCCACATTTGGAGAGCTGTGTGCTGTTCTAGTCACCACACTATTGGAAGGATGTGGAGAGGAGGAAAAGGGTTGTACCAGGATGTTGCCTGGACTGGAGACTATTAGCTACAGGGAGAGTCTGTATCACCAGGATAGAGGTTTCAAATACTATGGGGGGTATAGGTTTAGGGTGAGGAACCGGGGAAATAAGTTTAAAAGAGATACATGAGGTTTTTAATTACACAAAGGGTGTTGTGCCAGGAACGTGTTGCCAGGGGAGGTGATACAATAGCAACATTTAAGTGAAATTTAGGCAGAAACATGAATGGGTAGGGAGTAGAGGGACACAGACCATGTGCAGGCAGGTGGGATTAGTTTAGAATGGCATCACGGTCGGCACACACACGGTGGGCCAAAGGGCCTGTGCCCATGCTGTGTCCGATGTTTTACAAAGTGGAGGTGCCGATGTTGGACTGGGGTGGACAAGGTCAGAGGTCACACGACGCCAAGTTACAGCCCAACAGGTTTAATTTGAAACCACACGCTTTCGGAGCACTGCCCCTTCGTCAGGTCAGGTCACTTTTATACACTTCCAGCGTCACCTCTCTGCTCCGAAACAAAAACATGAAACTCAGCAGGTCTGGCAGCATCTGTGGAGAGAGAAGCAGAGTTAACGTTTCGGATCCAGGGACTCTCCATCAGAACGGTTCTGGAAGACTAGGTTCAAATTACACCATGGCAGATGGTGAAATTTTACTTCGATGTAAATCTTTAATTAAAAGCGAGTCCAATAGGAAAAGGACAACGTTATCACTTGTGTAAAACTCCACCTGGCTCCCTAATGTCCTCTAACCAATGGGGCTTACAGTGAACTACAGTGTCCTTTACACCCAGCCAGCAACACCCACATTCCACAGGAGAATTGAACAACGTGCCCTGCAGCTACACAAATACACAGCACGCTTTCGCAAACAGGTTGAAACATTTCACACCCACTGCTGGAGGAAAACAGAAAACATCACCAGCACAGGAACTGAGGGAGCGGCACACAGACGGAGGGTCAACGCCAAGGGAG
>NC_063374.1:9920080-9922456 GCF_021869965.1 Rhincodon typus | reverse complement strand
GCTGAGGGAGCGGGCACTGTCGGAGGGTCGGCGCTGAGGGAGCGGGCACTGTCGGAGGGTCAGCGCTGAGGGAGCGGGCACTGTCGGAGGGTCAGCGCTGAGGGAGCGCTGCCTAACCAATTCTAATTCAGCCAATGTGGGTTGTTCGCTGTGTGTGGGAACTTGCTGTGTACATATTGGTCGGAGCATTCTCTCCACCTTTGGTGAAAATGAGTTCAGTAAAGGTTTTCGATAATGCTCAGTCCCTCTCCTTGCTTTCCTCAGGGACTAAATGCAGTTTGTTACGCCCTGGGACAGGCCTCAGTCTGATACATTTCATATTGGCCTTGTTACCCAGAAGTCAGTCAGTGTCCTGAGCCCCAGGGCATGGATTAACTCTCAGAGGCTGTGTGTCCTCTGTCTCAACTCAGTGCACTCTCCTCCAGCTAAGGGAAGGGTTAACGGAGAGAGGAGGGGAGAGAGAAAGAGAGAGAGAGGGGAAAGTAGCAGAGGAGGTGGAGGTGGGGGGAATGAGAGGGAATGGAGAGAATCTGAGAGAGATGGAGGGAGAGATGTAGGGGACCAGCTGGATGTGAGACTTGGGGAAGTGGGGGGAAAGTTGAGGGGAAAGGGGATGCAAAGGACTCACTGAGTATCTTGCAGATGCCGATGACAGAGCTGAAGACGGGACTGGAAAAGCTTGCTTTCAGTTTGACCGTTCGGAGGTTGGGGAGTTGAAGACGCAAGGATTTGTGTTGAGGGGTGAACAGCAGCTTGGCGTCGGCCTGGATGCCGCACTTGTCCAGGGTCCAGTTGGTTTTCAGAACCCAGCATTTCTTCTGTTCCCACCATAGCCCATGGTCCGACCAGTTCTTCTTTATCTCTGACAAACAGACAGGCAGAAATCAAACATCTACATCCCGGGCCGATTGGACAGTCTTGGAAATAAGGAGCACCTTCCCAACATTCCCATTCCCTCCATCAGCCATTTTACAGCATCACAGGAGCCTGACTGACCCAGTCACCAGATTACCAACATCCCAATGTCCCATCGCAGCTCCCTCCCCGTCCCTGTCACCCACTCTGGCCCCTCCCTATCTCTGTCACCTCCTCAGGCCCCTACACCCCTCCCAGACCTTTCAGATGAGACATTAAAAGATCCCGTCTTTTCTTTTTATTCATGGGATGAGGGTGTCGCTGTCCAGGCAGCATTTATTGCCCATCCCTAATTGCCCAGGGGGCAGTTAAGAGTCAACCACATTGCTGTGGGTCTGGAGTCACATGTAGGCCCAGACCAGGTAAGGATGGCAGTTTTCTTCCCTAAAGGGCATTAGTGAACCAGAAGGGTTTTTTCCAACAATCAACAATGGATTCATGGCTATTACTAGATTCTTAATTCCAGATATTTATTGAATTCAAATTCCACCATCTGCTGAGGCAGGATTCAAACCCAGGTCCCCAGAATATTACCTGGGTCTCTGGATTAACAGCCCAGTGATAATACCACCAGGCCATCACCTCCCCTTGGCGACGGGTTGGTTGGGGGAGAGGGGAGCGTAAAAGATCCCAAGGCCACTATTGGAAGAAAGAAGAGCAGAGGGAGGCTTCTCCCCGGGGGTCCTGAGGCCAATACTTATCCCTCCCCCAAAATCACTGAACACAGATGGTCTGGATCACTCCCACAATGCTATGGGTGGGATCTCGCTGTGCCTGCTGCGGTTTGCACAGTCCAAAATGAGAATGCAGGTCAAAAATAAAGTTCTTTTATTCAGGTCCCAACGTCCTGAAAGGCGCTGTTTAAATGCAAATCTCATGCGGAGCGGCTCTGGGCCAGAAGTCATTTTTGATAGAGGACAAAAATACAGACCGGGCGATGTGGAGGGACAGCACGCTGCCTGCTGATAACTCCAGCCTCCTGTCCCGATAATGCCCTCTCATCCTCCTTCATGGTCAGCTGGAGTGGGTTGTGTCCCTGGAGTCTCCTAGTGTCAGTGAGTCAGCTTGTTTATCTCTGGTTGTACAGCTGGAGGCAGGTTGGGGAAGGAACAGGCTGATAGCAGCGAGAGTTGCCGCCAACATCCAATAATAGGCATCTGCCCGGGAAACGGGGAAGGGGGAGGTTACACCACACCCCCCACAACCCAGGCTAACCACAGCTCTCTGATATCCCAGCATTCAGAACCCACAATGACCTGCATTTCCAGCAACAAGCACTCATAACACTGACTGTGACACAGCAAGCAGGCCACTCTTCCCTCTGTCACCTACTAGCTCCTCCAGCCACCTACACCCGTCCCTGTCTCGGTCACCCCCTCCGGCCCCTACACCCCCTCCCTGTCTCGGTCACCCCCTCCGGCCCCTACACCCCCTCCCTGTCTCGGTCACCCCCTCCGGCCC
>NC_063374.1:9906207-9919980 GCF_021869965.1 Rhincodon typus | reverse complement strand
TACAGAAGTGGCTCTTTTGTCCCAGTGAGTTCAGGTCTCCTCTTATATAGCCTGTCAAAACTTGTACACCGACAACCCTGATGAGTTTAATTTAAATGTCTCTGCTTAACCTGTCCTCATAAGGCTGTCCCTCCATCTGTGGGATCAGCCGAGTGAACGTTCCCTGGACTGCCCCCAATGCCAGTCTGTCTCTGCTTAGATACGGGGCCCTAAAACCGTTCACAGTATTCCAGCTGTGGCCTGACTAGTGCCTTCTATCATTTCAGCAAAACCTCCCTATTTTTATCCTTCGAAATAAAGGCCCACATTCCATTGGCCTTCCCTATGACCAGCTGGACTTGGATACTAGTGCTTTGTGCCCAGGGATTCCCAAATCTCTCCGTTCCTTAGCTTTCTGCGGTCTTTTCCCCCTCTTCAATAACATACTATTTTTCTCTTCTTCCTGCCAATGTCACATTTTCCCCACGTTATATTCCATCCCACCGCTTTGTTGCCCACTCAGCTAACCTGTCCATGTCCACCATGCAAATGCCCCGAGTCACCCTCAGCACTCGCCTCGCCACCTCTCTGGAAATGGAGTCTTGGGATAAGGCGGTGGCCATTTTGGACTGAGATGAGGAGAAATCCCTTTTCGACTGCCGTGCGAATCTTTGGAGTTCCCTGCCCTGGACGGCAGTGCGATTTGAGGACGACCAAAGCAGAGATCGATAGGCTTCCGGATATTCATTACAGCAAGGGATGTGGGGATAGTGTGGGGAAAAGGGGCTGAGGTCAAAGGTCACCCGTGGTCAGGCTGAAAGGCCTACTCCCAGGTTCTAATGGTGGGGGCCATCATTACAGAATAGGATTTGAGGGAATTTCTTCTCCCAGGGTGATAGTAGATGCCTGGAATTCTCTACACCAATGAGCTACAGTGGCTGGATTGCTGAAAGTGCTTAGAGAGAAGGTGAGGATAGATTTTTTTTTGTTTAGAAATGTTAGGGGAGTTGAGAGTCTAGGAGCAGTTGATATCAATGAGGATTTGAGGCCTTGGGTGGACTTGCCATGATTTTGGGGCAAGATGAGTGGGTTGCTCCTGCTCCCGTTCCTTACGGCAATTAGGAATTGGGAGGGGCAGGAGAGGGATGGAGAGGGACAAGGCAGCTTGGGTTGTGATGGGGGCCATACGAGCACAGGACAGTGGTTGCCCCCTCCAGATTGGGAGGGGGGTGGGGGCCGAGTATCGACACTGGCCACCACCACTGCACAACGTTGAAACTCAGCTCGTGGTGACTGGGCGGCGACGGTGACTCATTCTGGTTCCCTCCCATGGGAACCCGAGGCTTCAGTCCTCACCACTTCCTCAATCAGCTCATCCCTAGGAGTTACATCAACTGTCACAGCTCAGAGGAAGGCCGTTCAGCCTCTCGTGAACATACCAGCTCCCTGAACGAGCAAACGTGCCCAGTTCCACTCCTCCAAACTTCTCTCTGACCTTTGACCTTGCACCTTCCTCCTCTACACATAATGTCATATGAGGAGCAGCTGACGACTCTGGGTCTCAATGGAGTTTAGAAGGATCGGTGGTGGGGGGGTGCGGGGGATTAGATTGAAACTTACAGAACACTGAGAGGCCTGGACAGAGTGGATGTGGAGAAGATGGAGAGAAAGGGCTCCAGGACACAGGCTCAGGATGAAGGGGGCGACCATTTTGAACTGAGATGAGGAGGAATTTCTTCAGCCCCGTAGTTAACCTGTAGATTCTATTGCCACGGAGGGCTGTGGAGGCTGGGTCAGTGAGTGTATTTAAGACAGTCATAGATAGGTTCTTGATTAGCAAGGGGGTCAAGGGTCACAGGGAGAAGGCAGGAGAATGGGGGTTGAGAAATATATCAGCCATGATCGAATGGTGGAGCAGACTCGATGGGCCGAATGGCCTAATTCTGCTCCTGTGTCTCATGGCCTCCATCGAGCCAGCATCCCACAGGGAGTATATTCCTGACCCCTTTGCGGCCTGACCACCTGCTCCCTTCACCAATCCATCTTAAAATCCGTGTTACCCCCCTCCCAACCCCGGTCCCCAGGTCCATGCTCCTTTGACTACTGGGAATAGCCGTCGACTGTGTCCCAGGCCCTCGCCTGATATTTTTGGACACCTCCATCCAATCTTGTGGCTGGCCTTCTCCTCTCCAAGGAGGATGGTCCCAAATCTCCTCACATCCATGGGGTGTTCCTCACATGGGTCTCCCGCTCCTTCCAAAAACAAGGCGGTGGGGGCGCGGGGGGGTTCCCCGAAAGGTGGATCTCCCCGTTAAACACAAACAAAGATCCGACTTTCGACGTACAGTTCCGGGGGGAAATGCTAGAGATGTGACTCGCGTTAGCAGTTTCCCCATACCCCACTCTCTCCCTATCAAAGCTGAGTCAGATACTTCAGAGACTTTTAAGCGACTCTTGGATAGGCACATAGAGGATAGTAAAATGTAGGGTATGCAGCTTCGTTTGATCGTAGTGGGATAATAGGTTGGCACAACATCGTAGGCCAAAGGGCCTGTACTGTGCTGTTGTACGTTCTATGTTAAAATGGCCGTACTGCCTCTAATGCAAACGATGTCATCTCCGGGCCTGGAGATCTGCATCTTGTGCGCTTCCTCTGCCCCGTTTCACTTCAGTTTCCGCCAGCTTCTTGCCATCATCAGCCCTGTCTTGCTCTACAGGCCTCAGTCAGCGCCACCTCCCCCCTCCCCCCACCACCACCGCCACGTGACTCTCCAGTCAAGGCTTCTGTTCCTCTCCTGCTTCGCGTTCTACTAATCTGACAGCTCAGAACCACATCCTTCCTCTCAGGCAGGAAATTAAAAACACAAGAGACTGCAGCAACCCTGTGCAGACCCCGCTCCCCCATCCCCGCCACAGCTCGGACTAGGCAGGCTGCGGCCTAGTACATAAATAGGCCCTCGGCGTGGCTGCCCACATCAGAGTGGCCAACATGTGACTCCGGGCCCACCACGAGGGCGGGGTTGCCTCCTAACTGCAATAGACACTGGGCCCAGCCGCATCAAATTTTTAAAGAGTGGGCAGTTTCGAGGCTCTCCATTCTTTGTAAGGTGAAAGATAAAGTCGCTCTTGTCCCAGAGGGCTCTCTCACTCGTCGTAGGATCCCTACATTGTGGAAGCAGGCCATTTGGCCCATCAAGTCCCTCCGAAGGGGAGCATCATCCCAGCCAGACCTACCACCCCAACGCCCCCCATCCCTGCATTTCCCATGGCTATCCCACCCTAACCTGCACATCCCTGGACACTGTGGGGCAATTTCCCCATGGCCAATCCAACCTAAGGTGCACACCTTTGGACTGTGGGAAGAAACCGGAGCACCCGGAGGAAACCCATGCAGACACGGGGAGAATGAGCAAACTCCATACAGACAGTCGCCCGAGGGTGGGATTGAAGCCCTGGCGCTGCGAGACAGGAGTGCTGACCACTGAGCCAACATGCCACCTCACTGAAGGGAGGTGACTGGTGTTGGTTTAACCAGAAGGTTACTGTACCTCAGGCGAGGGTGAGGTTGAGAAGGAGAGTCCTTCAGGGTGACCTCAGTCAGTTGCAGGAATTTAACCCACACTCTTAACATCACTCTGCATCACAAACCACTCATACAGCCAACTGAACTAACTGACTGTACAGGACATTGGTTAGGGCAACTTTTGGAAAACTGTGTTCAGTTCTGGTCCCCCTGCTATAGGAAGGATGATGTGAAACTTGAAAGGGTTCAGGAAAGACTTACAAGGATGTTGGAGGGTTTGAGCTACAGGGAGAGGCTGAATAGTCTGGGGCTATTTTCCCTGGAGCGTCGGAGGCTGAGGGGTGACCTTATAAAGGTTTATAAAATCATGAGGGGCACGGATAGGGTGAATAGACAAGCTCTTTTTCCCCAGGGTGGGGGAGTCCAAAACTAGAGGGGCATAGGTTTAAGGTGAGAGGGGAAAGATTTAAAAGGGACCTAAGGGGCAACTTTTTCACACAGAGGGAGGTGCATGTATGGAACGAGCTGCCAGAGGAAGTGGTGGAGGCTGGTACAATTACAACATTTAAAGGGCATCTGGTTGGGTAGATGAATAGGAAGGGTTTAGAGGGACATGGGCCAAATGCTGACAAATGGGACTAGATTAATTTAGGATATCTGGTCAGCATGGGCCGGTCGGACCCAAGGGTCTGTTTTTATGCTGTACAGCTCTATGTGCCTACGACTTCCATGTTTTGTGAAAAGCCATTGAAGGATTGAGTTTGTTTATCAACGGTTAGTGACGTGTGACAATTAAGCAAGTGGGTTACGAAGATTAAAATGTGTTTAAAATAATTATGTTTAATGTACGACAATGACCAGTTATATTCCTGAGGGAGGTTTACCCCAGAGGCCATTCAGTACCTCCTCTCGCAACTAACCCAGACTCAACTCTGGAGAAAATACCCCTTCATTTAAACCATACAGGTAGAGTCTGATTGGCCCAGGTGCTTTCTGAAGGAACACACTAGAGAATGGCGTGTTTTGACAAGTCCAAACAGACGCGATGCATCTAAGAGTTGTATTTGCAAAGATCAAGGACCCACGCATCTATATAAATAGCTTCCAGAATTTGCAAGCGCACCACACTGCAAGACTGACTGTCTTAGAATTGGTCAGTGAAGTGCTGGTTTAAATTTAAACAACGCTTGTAACTTTACTGTCGGTTGTCATCCACCTGGTCCATTCTCCGTGGCACCATTAAATTCCACTCTCTATCCTTCAGCACTCTCCTCCTGCACAGTTTAGCTGTTGTACCCCACTTTACACTTACCGAGTCAGAGAGTCATACAGCACGGAAACAGACCCTTCGGCCCAACCAGTCCATGCCGACCATAATCCCAAACTAAACTAGTCCCACCTGCCTGCTCCTGGCCTGTATCCCTCCAAACCTTTCCTATTCATGGACAAAAACAAAGTTGCTGGAAAAGCTCAGCAGGTCCGGCAGCATCTGTGGAGGAGAAAACAGAGTTAACGTTTTGGGTCTGGTGACCCTATTCATGTACTTATCCAAGTGTCTTTTAAATGTGGTAATTGTACTGACATCCACTTCCTCAGGATGCTCATTCCACAGAGGTGTACAGCATGGAAACAGACCCTTCGGTCCAACTCATCCATGCTGACCAGATATCCTAAATTAATCCAGTCCCATTTGCCTGCATTTGGCCCATATCCCTCTAAACGCTTCCTATCCATGTCCCCATCCAGATGCCTTTTAAATGTTGTCATTGTACCAGCCTCCACCACTTCCTCTGGCAGCTCATTCCATACGCGCACCACCCTCTGTGTGGAAAAAGTTGCCCCTCTGCCACTTTTAAATCTTTCCCCTCTCACCTTAAACCTATACCTCTCTAGTTTTGGCTTCCCCTTCCCTGGGGAAAAGATCTTGTCTATTCACCCTATCCATGCCCCTCATGATATTGTAAACCTCTATAAGGTCACCCCTCAGCCTCCGACGCTCCAGGGAAAACCGCCCCAGTCTATTCAGCCTCTCCCTGTAGCTTCTTGCAAAAATTGTGTTGCAAGGCAAAAAAAAATAATTCCAACGAAATGGGTCTTTTATTTGCTCCCTGTGTGTGTCCACACACGACTATTTACTGCGAGAAACTTAATATGACGTAGTCCTCATACACAGAAGTCTCCTAACCAGGCAGATCTTTATGAACCGTCTGCAAGTGTGGTTGACCTAGGAAGGGCGGCTAGGCTTGAATGGAACACGCCAGGCCCGACACAGTTTTGTCCATTACCCCCCCCCCCCGCGCCCCCCGTCTCGCTGACCATCAGAATTGTGTGGTCTTACCGATTTTCTCCACCAGCTGAAGGATGATGCCGCCAATGTGCACGTCCCCGTTCACTCTCAGGGTGATGGGCTCCGCCTCAGGGCCCAATTCTTCCACCACGATCTTCAGCTCCCATGATGCATCTACGTAGTCCCCGCTGGAAGTCTTGATGCCACCCTGAGCCATCCTTCAACATCCCTGGCAACAGCAAAAGGCAGCAGGTGAGTCAAACTGAATTGCCAGCCCCAAAACTGTCCAAGTCAATCCAAGTCGCACGATATGGTCAGGGAGGATTTCCGATTTTAAAGGCGTCAGTGGCCATTGGGAGAAGGTGGGCGTTGAGATCGAGACAGGCTGGAAGGAATACTGCGTTCAATCCCGGTCTCCCTGCTACAGGAAGGATGTTGTGAAACTAGAAAAGGGTTCAGAAAAGATTTACAAGGATGTTGGAGGGTTTGAGCTAAAGGGAGAGGCTGGGGGCTATTTTCCCTGGAGGGTCAGAGGCTGAGGGGGTGACTTTATAGAGGTTTATAAAATCATGAGGGGCACAGAAAGGGTGAATAGTCAAGGTCTTTTTCCCCAGGGCAAGGGAGTCCAAAACTAGAGGGGCATAGGTTTAAGGTGAGAGGGGAAAGACATAAAAGGGAGCTAAGGGGCAACTTTTTCATGCAGTGGGTGGTGTGTGTATGGAATGAGCTGCCAGAGGAAGTGGTGGAGGCTAGTACAATTACAACAGTTAAAAGGCATCTGGATGGGGCCATGAATAGGAAGGGTTTAGAGGGATATGGGCCAAATGCTGGCAAATAGGACTAGATTAATTTAAGATATCTGGTCAGTATGGACGAGTTGGACCGAAGGGTCTGTTTCTACGCTGTACAGCTCTTTGACCGAAGGGCCCACTCCTGCTCCTTGTTTCTATGGTTTCCGTGAGGTGAGATTTGAGGAGACTGGGCCTATATTCTCTGGAGTTTAGAAGAGTAAATAATATGAAATTCTAAACAAGAGGGAAAACAGGAAGTGGGTGGCGGGGGGGGGGGGTCACCCCTCTGATTTGGAGTTGGGAGGATAAGGGGTCAGCCATCTTGGACTGAGAGGAGGGGGAGTTCTTTTTCCACTTGGAGGGTGGGGTACCTTTGGAATTTTCGTCCCGAGTCCAGCAGAGGCGCAGTCACTGGGAATGTACAAGACGGAGATTGAAAGGATTCTAGATATTAGAGATGGGAAGGGATCATGTGGGGAAAGCGGTTTTGTAAGTAAAAGATCCGCTTGAGCAATTTTGCGGGAGAAATGGTCTCGCTCCTGCTCCTATGTTTACTGTAGCATGAACCCAGAAATCGACAGGGAGAGAGCAACGGGTGACAAAGTGTGGCAGAGGCCAGGGCTGAAGGTCAGGTAGAAAAGGTTGAGCCAATACCCTTAGGAATTCAGAAGAATGAGAGGTGGTCTAATTGAAACAATAATGATCCTGCTGGGGAGTGGGGCAGGGGCTTGAATCTCCTGAAGGAGATTGAGAAATAAAAGTATCTCCCATTGAAAATGGAGATGAGGAGGAATTTCTTCTCTCCGAAGGTGGAGAGACTGTGGAATTCTCTTCACCCAGACAGGGTTGGACAGCATCACTGATTATAGTCAATGCCAAGTTCAAGAGGTTTCTAACTGGTGATTGTTTTGGGAGGGGTTACGGCCACAACCAGATCTGCTATGAACTGACTGAATGGGCTAGCAGGCTCGAAGGGCTAAATGGCCCACTCCTGCTACATTTTTAAACAAAAAACAATGTCATTTATTTATCTGGACTTTGGCATATCCTCAGGGCATATGTGTATATACATGCACATAGAGACACTCACACGCACAGACGCACACACCAACAACTTTGTCCAGGCTTTTCCATGGGATGCCCACTGTATGCGTTTCTTTATGTTTTTGCTGGTTGCTATGGCCCACAACTAGTAAGTGCGTGACCCTCATCTGGGCCTGGGGTGAAAGGGCAGAGGTGACCAGCCCTGATGGTTGTGAGAAATTTAAACTCTGCGTTGCCCATGGAATTTTTTTGGTTAGCACTCATCAGGACACGCATGCACCAATGCCACGTCTCAGGCCATCACAACAATTTGCCTGACCGGGGACCAGGTTGGCCGTTCGATGCTGATTGGCTGAAGTGTTGCTATGGGGAATAGCACGGTCCAGGGTTGGCTTAATGATTTGGCACCTTTTGGGTTTGTCCCAATGGGTGTAAGATGAGAAATGTTGGTTAACACACCCGGCTTTTCAGCAATAGACTCCCCAGGAGGTCCCTCTGAGCTGAGTTACTCATTAATGGGCTGGGGATTAGGAGCTGCTCCCACCGTCTCACCTGAGTGGGCTATTCTCCTGCTATTGCCCAGCTGGTACCTGGTAAACCTTGGACCCAGGCTTTCCCAGCGTAATGTGTCTGACTTACGTCCACTGGCAATTAAAGTCACGCCCAGTTAATAAAACACAGAAAACAATCCCCAGCGTTTGTTCCTTACATCCGTTTCTCTTTACAGCTGGAAGGCTAGTGCCACGATAAGGAACAAACGCTGGGAATTGTTTTCTGTGTTTTATTAACTGGGCTTGAGTTTGGTTGCCAATGGAGTGGCACACGGCAAACATAAAACAGCAGAAAGCAAGAGTCACACACCACTACAGAGGTGTAATGAGCTGCAGCATATGTACCCAGCTCTCCCACTGCTCCCTCGGCGCTGACCCTCCGACAGCGCGGCGCCCCCTTGGCGCTGACCCGCCGACAGCACGGCGCCCCCTCGGCACCCGTAATATTCTGGGGGTAATCAATGCTACAGTTTCACAACCTTTTGAATGATGTAACTTCTCGTCCTCTCTGTTCTAAATCTGCCTTCCCTTCTCCTAAAACGACGACCTCTCGTTTTAGATTGCCCCAGATGAGGAAACATCCTCTCTACATCTCCTTTGTCAATCCCCTTTCACGTGCGGTATTGCTCAATTAGATCTCCTCTCATCCTTCTGACCTTTAACAAGTATTGGCCTAAACTACTCAATCTGTCCTCACATGACCAGAAGGTTAGGTGAGTAGTCAAAACATAGGCAGCTGGACTGTATTGTGGAAAAATGTGAGGTTGCCAACTTTGTGAGAAGAACATAGAATCCCTACAGTGTGGAAACAGGCCCGTCAGCCCAACAAGTCCACTCTGCCCCTCAGAACATCCCACCTAGACCCATCCCCATCCACCTCCCCCTATAACCCACCTAATCTACACGTCTCTGAACACTACAGGGCAATTTAGCGTGGCCAATCCACCCTAACCTGCACATCTTTGGACTGTGGGAGGAAACCGGAGCACCTGGAGGAAACCCACGCAGACACGGGGAGAATGTACAAACTCCACACAGACAGTTGCCCGAGGGTGGAATTGAACCCAGGTCCCTGGTGCTATGAGGCAGCAGCGCTAACCACTGAGCCACCATGCAGAGAGGGGGGAGGCGGAGGGAGAGAGACAGAGAGAGAGAGACAGACAGACACTACAGAAAGGTGTGGTCCAGCATGATTCGGGTGACCTGGTAAATGAATCAATAGGTCAGCATGTAGCTACAGGAGGTAATTATAAGGCCAAATGAAGGCCAAGCACCTTCCAAACCCACAACCACTTCCATCCAGAAGGAAAAGGGGCAGCAGGTACATGGGAACACCACCTCCTGCAAGTTCCCCTCCGAGCCCCTCACCATCCTGACTTGGAAATCTATATCGGCCGTTCCTTCAGTCTCGCTGGGTCAAAATCCTGGAATTCCCTCCCTAAGGGGGCATTGTGGGTGTCGCTCCGTGATACACACTGCAGCGACTCAAGAAGGCAGGTCTCCACTGCCTTGAGGGGCAATTAGGGACGGGGTGGGGAAGCAATAAATGCTGGACAAACCCATGAATGGTTAAAGAGAAAGCAAATCAGATCGAAAGAGGAATGGCCTGGGGGAGCCAGTGAGGTCTGGAAAGGGAGGCGATCCTTTGGGTGTGAGGTAGACAGAGAGAGATTTGGAAGGTGACTCTCATCCTTTGCCCCTATGTTCCCCTAGTAACCCTCGAGCTGTTTGGTGGCTTCAATCTTGCGAACATTGGTCTCGTCGCTAACATGACCCCACCCCATGGTATAAGAGTCAACTGCTGCCAGGGCCAAGAGCAGGCCATGCGGACGGGGGTGGGGGGTCTGCTGAGACGGAGGAGCCAAAGGAGAGGGGTGCCATGGGGGAGAGTGCGAGGGATGGTATTAAGTAGGAGGTTGGGGGGGGTGGTGCAGGGAAGAGGGTGGTGAGGGAGAAAGGGACTGTCCACTGTTCTCTTGCATACCGCACCCTCCCCAAACTCACACAGACGAAAAGGAACGTCCCCCGTCGCCTTCCGTCCACGAATGGGCACCTAGGCTTGCCACAACATCCTGCCCGTGCCTCAGGATCGGAGCCTCTCTAACAACTGGAAGCAGCTGTGACAGGAAGGAGCCTCCGAACCTCGGGGCGGTTGACTCTCTGACTATTTATACCGACCGACAACCCAATTCTGCAACTCAATTGGAGTGCGGCAGCCACCTCACCTCCACCTTGAGCCTTCTGCTTCGGCCAAACGCAATATTGCGGACTGGCTCCCCCCACCTCCCCCCCACTCCCCACAAGTGAATTTCACAGAATCGGTGCCTTCTAAGCGCTCCAAGGAAGCTTCCGTTCTGTCTTAACACACCCCCTCCCCGCCCCCACCATCTTCCTGCCTCCTACTTCCCGCTTTCAATCCACTTCACCCTCTTGACCTTTCTGTTAAGCGAAGGGCACAGCCCACCACCCCACCTCTCAGCTGCGTGCTTTTTGGGTGAAAACTGAAAGAGAAGTTGTGGGGGGGTGGTGGTGGAAGAAGGGTTGAGGGGTGGAGAAGTGATCTCCTCATTTCCCCCTGGGTCCAATATTTGTCCCTTAACCCACATCACTACAAAGGAGACAGTGACATGGTGCCCATGGCACTGGGCTAGCAATGCAAAAGCACCCCCCCTCACCCCCCTTAGGCTAATCTAGGGACACAGGTCCAAATCCAGGCACTGCTCCTGGTGGAAATTAAAGTTCCATTAACAATAGATCTGGAACTGGTAGCTGGTGACTGTGAAATCAGACATTTGGACATTAATAGGAGAGGTTTAGCAGCATTTGTGTCAAATACACTATAAAGATGATGGCCTAGTGGTGTTATCGCTGGGCTGTTAAGCCAGGGACCCAGGTAATGCTCTGGGAGTCTGGGTTCGAATGCCACCAGGCCGATGGTGGAATTTGAATTCAACAAAAATCCACAATTAAGAGTCTATTGATGAACCCATTTCCAATTGTTGATGGGGGGGGGGAGAAGCCCATCTGCTTCACTAATGCCCGTTAGGGAAGGAAACTGCCATCCTTACCTGGTCTGGGCCTACATGTGACTCCAGACCCACAGCAATGGTGGTTGACTCTCAACTGGCCAATTAGAGGTGAGCAATAAATGCTGGACTAGCCAGTGATGCCCTCAACCTCTAAATGAATTTCAAAAAAAAAAATCCACTGCTGACAATGTTTGCTCTGTCCCCTGACAATATAGACTATATATAACTCTGGCCAACCAGCGATGTTCCTGTGAATGAATAAAAATAATGCAGGCAAATTTAGGATGCCTGGTTGTCATGGACAAGTTGGACTGAAGGGTCTGTTTCTGGGCTGTAGGACTCTATCTGAGTCACTAATGCACTTTAGGGAAGGGAAATCTGCCATCTTTACATGTCGACATGTGACTCCAGACCCATGATGATGTGGTTGACTCTTAACTGCCCTCTGAAATGGCCAGAGAGAGAGACACTCAACAGGGTAATTAGGGATGGGGAACAAACGCTGATCTCACCAGCGACACTGTGGTGATACCAAAGGAAAATTGAAGAGCTGGCTTGTTATCTCTATTGGAGCTTGCTGTGTGTGAATTCTATTGTAGGCAATATCAAAATGAAACTCTGTAGAAATGCAGATCTGGGTGCAAGGCAAATTCCCAGGTTTATACAAATCCAAGTTCTTTCTTACTGCAAAATGCCCTCGGATGCAAAAGGATGCAGTACAAGTGTAAACTGAGATAAACAAAGGATGGATTTTGGTTTAGCACATGCAGGGTACATTACTGACTTATCTCTCAATTTTCTCTTCTTTCAGTTTCTCCCATTTTATCTGGAGTCACCACAATGCTTGCTTGACCAACCATCTCCTGCCATCAGTCACCCATTGCTTTTCCAATCCCACTGCATCTCATTCACTTCCCGCTGCTTCCTTGCATCTATTCTGAGTCCTTCCTTGTTTTCCTCTTCCTGGCTGTCCCATTTTGTCACTCGCCTCACTACATGCCCTTTCTCTCTCTCTCTCTGCATCAGATGTTTCCAGCTGTTCATGGTTCATTTCTTACAACCTTGCCACAATCTGCTGATGGATCCTGATCTCCCTACTCCAAACATCTACCCCACTGTCATTGGTCCTCCCTTCTTGGTGTTGGCCAGGTTTGTGTGTCTCAAAACTGTTTTCCTTTCAGTTTCTTCCCCATTGACCAACGTGTGCTCCCTGAAACCCTGCAGTGTGGAAGCAGGCCATTCGGCCCATCGGGTCCACACCAATCGCTGAAGAGCATCCCAGACCCACCCCAATACCTTATCCCTGTAACCCTGCATTTCCCATGGCTAATCCACCTAGCCGACATTTTCCTGGACATTATGGGGCAATGTAGCATGGCCGATCCACCCTAACCTGCACATCTTTGGACTGTGGGAGGAAACCCACTCAGAGAATGTGCAAACTCCACACAGACAGAGGATGGAGTTGAACCCGGGTCCCTGGCACTGTGAGGCAGCAGTGCTAACCACTGAGGCTATCCATTGGGCCTGGATGACTTTAATCAGAAACATGGCTGTCCCTGCCACAACCAGATCTCTCTCCCTCACAAATTTCTGGGGGTGGTTTGTTCCATCGAGTCAATATGCGCAGCATGGCAGGGAGGGTCGGTCACCAGAAGGTGAGAGATTGAAGAGAATCCAAGAGGGGAAGAGAAGGAGAATGTTTTATTTGAGGCAGTGAGTTGTTGCGATCTGGGACGCACAGCCTGAAAGGGCAGGGTGGAGCAGATTCAACTGGAACATTCAAAATTGGGTAAATGCTTGAAAAGGAGCTGCCATTTTCTTGATGGGCCTAACGGCCTCTCCCTGTACCACATGATGTTTCGTTTGTTTAACTTGTTTTTATTTAGAAACCATAAATGTTGATATCAATCTGACTATTACAAGATGACATAATAGACTTTTCTCCATCCTTTCCAGTCATCGGAAATGTCTCACTTCAGTGAGTTAATCTTTCAACGGAATATCCTGAGTAAAATAGTCACTTGAATCAGTGTTACAACACTCACATCAACATTCAACGGCCTAGTTTGCGCGCGCACACACACACACACACACAATCCCTTTCTCTCTCTCTCTCTCACACACACACACAGGGGTGCTACATGGTCAACACAATGAGTTGGAGATTCAACAGTCACATTTCTGCACAGTTCAAGAACAGTATATGGCCCCCGAGACATTATTCTAACACAAAGCACACTTAGAGGTTGTCCTTCCCAACAACTCGCATTTATACCCACTCGCTCAGTGCAACAGCCTGAGGTGCATCACTGGCATATAAATCAGATTAAAGAAAATTGACACCAAGTCACACAGTGACTTGATGGAAACAACAGCTCATTCAAAGACAACAGATTAAGAAGTGTCTTAAAAGGCAAGAGAGAAAAGGAGACAGAGAGAGACCGACAGGGTTAGGAAGGGAATTCCCAACCTCAGGGTTCCAGGCAGCTGAAGGCACGGCCCCCAGTGCTGGAGGGGCTGACAGAGATAGGGAGGGGGTGTAGTGGGCTGGAGGGGCTGACAGAGA
>NC_063374.1:9870064-9905807 GCF_021869965.1 Rhincodon typus | reverse complement strand
TGACAGAGACAGGGAGGGGGTGTAGGGGGCTGGAGGAGGTGACAGAGACAGGGAGGGGGTGTAGGGGGCTGGAGGAGGTGACAGAGACAGGGAGGGGGTGTAGGGGGCTGGAGGGGGTGACAGAGATCGGTACAGAGCGGGTAAAATTGGTTGACAATAATTCTGAAATATGCAAACAGGTGACCCTGGAGGACTGGACAGGAGGGTTTTGCGTATTTGCAGTGACAGCAGTTGGGAACAGAATGCCTCATCATGAAACAGGAGACAGACGTTACAAATGCCAGTTTAAAGGGGTGCTTATAGGGCAGTGGTGTTGTCCCTAACTGTTGTACCGGAAGACTGATGTTCAAGTCCCTCCTGCTCCCTGATACTTGCAGCAATATGTTCCATTGTTTTTAAAATTCTACAAAGTTCTATCTCTATAGGCTGTCAGCTCTGAGAACTCCTGAAATCCCATTTATAATGGCCAACAAAACAAACCCTCCATGAAGAAAAGTGAGGCAAGGAACCATTTAAATGTGTAATTTGCACCCTAGTGGGACAAGCTCAAAGATGTGAATGGCCTTTACAGCCAGTCTGCATGACATAAATAATTCTGGTTGCCTGAATGTACAACTAAGCATTTCACAACTCCCAAAAGAAGTAACTAGAAGTTAACACAGTGGAGACTTTTTTTAAAATCCTAGAAGTTGTTACATAGAAATTCTCCACCCAACAGAGAAGATGCAGAGTGAGATGGAATCGAAGGGGCTGTTGGATTGAGCCAACGAGGGAGAAAGTGTTCCCTGGAGCAGGAGAGTAGGTCACCAGAGGGACACGGATTGAAGAGACTTGGGCAAAGGACCCGAGGAAGAGAGGAGGAGAAATTTTGCGCTGGTTTCAATAGAATGCACTATCTAAAAGGGTGGTGGAAGCAAACTCCAGCGACTTTCAGAAGGGAATTGAATAGACAAATACTCGAAAAGGCAATATTTGCAGGATGGGACAAAGTGGGAATAACTGGAGAAGTCTAGTTTCGATGGGCTGAATAGCCTCCTCCAGTGCTGTATTAGTCGACGATGTAACACACGTACACTACAAACACGTCTTACCAAAGCAAACTGACCACCCCCCGGTAAACAACAAGTTGACTAACCAACTCCCACCCCGGTTCAACAGATTAAAACCTCACCAGTTTGCCCAGGGTCCAGTTGCTCCTGGTCACAGTTGTTGGTAAATCGGTTAGCAAGTGTCTTTCCCTCTTAACATGTGCCAGAGATGAAACTTCCTGTTCTCTCTCTCTCCGAGCAGGGCGTTACCGACCAATTTCTAAACATGTAAGCAGTTTCCGTTAAGGGAGAAGTCTGTCCACCCAGATCCCCAGTTCCTATTTAAAAAAAAAACTGCCCTCCTGCAACACACTGAAGTCAAAACAAAACTGAACCCACCATCAGCGAGCTCCAGACTACCTACTTGGCAGGTTTTGTAATCTCAAGGTGGTGACTGTGCAAATGATGAAGCAGACAGGCATGCTAGGGCAAGGCGCTATAATCATTTACCTACCTGTAGCTGAGGATTTATGTTTAGAGATTTGAGCTACTTCAAGCCCTACTCCTCGTTGGTTTCCAATCTTTGAAGCCACTTCAAAAAGCTGGAGGTATTTTTTTTCCCTCTCCCAAAACTCCCCCCATTAGAATTGCATCGAAGTTTGGGGTTTGTTGGAAGTTTGTCTGAACAAGTCCAACTGTTGGAGCATGTAGAGGGTGTCTCCTGGACAGCTCTCACCCAAACTTTCAAAAGAGCTTTTGACGTCCTTGCTTTTTAATTCGTTTGTGGGATGTAGGTGTCACTAGCTGGGCCCAGCATTTATCGTCCATCCCTAACTGCTCCCCCTCACCTCCTCGAGAAGGTGGTGGTGAGCTGCCTTCTTGAACCGCTGCAGTGCATTGACCCACAATGCCGAAACAGTAGGGAATTTCAAGGTTTTGAACCCAGCGACACCAAAAGAATGGCGATATATTTCCAAGTCAGAATGGTGAGTGGCTAGGAGGGGAGGTTGCAGGGGGTAGTTTTCTGATACTCTACTGAAGGAGAGAAAAAAAATTCCAAATCATTTCTGTCACCACCTTTTGTTTTACAAAAATATGTGACAATATTCCTTTCCTTTACTGGCCCACCAGAGTCACTGCTCTGAATGAGTGTCATATGAAATCATCTCTACATCACTCAGCAATCTCATGAAGTTTTCACAATGCAGACGTCACATCATTTGTATTGTCCATTGCACAACCTTCCTAAGAGGTGACTGTAACACCCCTGATGTCAACTAGGTTCTGCTATTTCCGGTGCAAACATATCACAGAGAGCTTTAAACTCGAGTTATGTTCAACTGTTTAGCCAGCATCTTCCAAATCCACCTATTACCTAGAGTGCCTCCATTGGGAGGACAAGGGGCACCAGATATATGGGAACACCACCCTTGGCAAACTCCCATCCCCCAGGACTGCCCTGATCTGGAGATATAGTCGGTCATTCCGCTAGTGTCTCTGGGTCAAAAATCCCTGTATTCCCTCTCTAACAGCATTGAGTGTCTGTACAATCCCAAGGATTGCAGTGGTTCAAGCCAGCAGCCAACCACCACCACCATCACCAGGACAATTACGGGATGGACAATAAATGCTGGGCCTAGCCAGCAACACGCCTGAATAAATGAAAGTAAATAAAACCTTACTGGGCCTTTATGCCCTTGAGTTGGGACTTTGTAGCCCAGAGTTTCTGGCTCAGATGCAGGGACAATACCACTACACTACGTGACCTCTCAGGTTGCATGTTCTACCGCTGCCCATTACTCTCAATGGTTAACTTAATATGAAGGAATGATGCTGCTGACTCAATGTATCGGAACAAAAGCATTTTCTTTTTCATGCATTTCTCATTCCCGGTATTGCTCTCCAAAAGTCAATCTTGAATATTTACCAAGCTAGTCTGCTGACCCGTCCCTCATTAATGTGACGAATCAACCTCTCATTATTGTGACACTGAGGCCTATTTCCTAAGTTCTGCCCACACATACTTACTCATGGGCAGTAGGCTGCAGTTTTGACCTTTGGTGATCTAGAGCACAGGGCTGGGATTTCCCCACCAATAGGTGGATATTTTGATTGTGCACCATTTCTCTGCCTCCTGACATGCTGGAGAAGGAGCTTCCCCATCAAATGGTTACAACCCTGTCTGCACTGTGACTCCAGGGAGGCCGATAATCTCTAATGGAAGAACCAGTAACATTGCATTGGTGGCAACTGTAGCCAAATGAGCAGTACGGAGTCAGGAAGGTCTGGGTACAACTCTTACTTGTCTGTCAGAGATTTGGCCTTTTGGTGCCATGTTGAACCAATGACCCACCTACCTTCTCAAGTAGCAAAAAGATCCTCTAACACGTGTTTAAAAACTCTCCCTCAGTGTCCTGGCCAATATTTAAATTTAAATCAATGCCACCAAGCCTGGTTATCTTCTGATATCTATGATTTGGGCAACATTCAATTCAGAATGCTGGATGGAGATCTGCAGCTGCTGTCTTTCAAGGTCAAGCCACCACCAGAAAGCCTTTGCAATTTGCTGCAGTGCATCTTACAACATTACAGCCACAAAATACCAGTGGCAGAAGGATTGACTGTTTAAGGCAACATGAGGTGTCAATCAAGCAGCCTGCTTTATCATTGAGTGTAACTCGCATCGAGATTAGTTCCTGCCCTGACAACTTTAGAATCAACAGTGGCCCCTGATGGATGTTGTTGGTATTGACTGCACAATGCTCAACCAACCAAATGTGGGTGCAGTTTAATTTATCCTGTGCTTGTTTGGGTTTGGAGGAATACTTCTGGAAGACAGCAGCTAGAATTTGCATCAAATATGATATTCACCACCTTAAAAAGGAAAAGAAGCCCAATTCATGCCAGTTCCTTTCTGTAGCGGAGCATTCAAGATCACGATTTCTCTTGTAGATTCAGCTGCCTGGCTAAGCTTAAAGAAAAACAGGAACAAGGAAGACCAAGCAGCAGCCAACTGCAATGTTGATAACTCCTTCCTAAATCTGATTTGGAAGGAGTTAACAAATATAGGAAGTGTGAGGATTTCAAACTATTCAATTATGCATGCAAGTGCTATATGTGGTACAACTCAAATTCACCTCCACTCATTTGACAGAGGAGAGGAAGTCCATTCTCTTTCATATCCCGACGACCACACTCACATCCCAGTTTTCAAAGGGAAAGCGTCTGGATGGTATCCATGGAGAAGAGCTCAGTAAAATTGTCATCTTTAGATGGCAAAGAAACACTTGGGAGAAAATAAAATCCCCAAATATTCCAAAACCACGACATTAAAGATCAGTAGCTTATCTGAGCACGACTCTCATTTTAGGCAGATGGAGGCAAGCAGTGGTGAAAAAACAAAACAAGATGGTAGTTGTGTATAATAAGATCTTGCTGGTTGCTCAGGCAAGCTACACATGAGAAATATGGTGTTAAAAAGTACAGGCACTACAAAAATTGAGAAAAGGAGAGAAAATACAGTCAAAAAGACAGCTAAGTGAGGTAGGGGGTTACACAAAACGTGCAGCACTCTTATGAATATGCACACATTATGTCTGCGAATTGCAATAATTACAGCAAGAAACAGAACTGGACAGGAGATGCACAGGTAGTTGGATACAACACTTTAATGCAACTCTTCGCATGCGATAAACTGCAAAATCTGAAAACCTCATCTCTACAGTTACTGCAAGGTTACATCAGCAACAGAGATGCACATTTCATACTGTCATCTTAAAAATGAAAAAATAAAATTACAGAAAGTGCACAGGCTATAGGTTTGCACCAAGATTGCGCTAAATATCATTAGATCACAAAATAATCAGATGTCTCAAATAAAAACAAAGATGAGATGCTGTACACTGTTTATTTTGGCTGCTTTAATTGTTTTTTCCTCCTTTTACCCTCCCTCCCCTAAATTCCCACAGGGCATGTTCCTGTCAGACCGTCCTAGTCTCATCTCTGCTGAAATCTTAAAGAGTCATCACCGGATTGCAATGAGACCGACATCGATGAGTTTTTGAATCTTCTGGGCTATAACAGGATTCTTCAAGTGGCTGGGGAGGGAAGAAAGGAGAATAAGCAGTTGAGGTAGTATGATCTGATATAGAGCTCAGCAATGAAGCAGAGCAACAACTATTCATTCCCCCACCCCACATCTTTCTATTGCCACAACATGGAGTTTAACAATGCAATAGAAATTTAGGCGATTGATTTCACAGTTTTAACTAAAAACATTGATTCAGGAAGGAGGATTTAGAACTCATGCAAGAGAACGAAGACAAAAACACCTGTGCGGGCGACAGAGTGGCTCAGTGGTTAGCACTGCTTCCTCACAGCACCAGAGACCCAGGTTCGATTCCACCCTCAGGTGACTGTCTGCATGGACTTTGCACACACTCCCCACAGCTGTGCGGATTTCCTCCGCGTCCTCTGGTTTCCTCCCAGAGTCACAAGATGTGAAGGTTAGGTGGGTCGACCATGTTAATTTGCCCATAGTGACTTGGGTCGTGTAGGCTAGGTCGGTTAGCCATGGTAAATGTGGGGTTACAAATATAGGATAGGAGGGTGGGGGCCTGGGTGGGATTCTCTTCAGAACATCGGTGCAGACTCTATGGGCCATATGGCCTCTTTCAACACTGTAGAGATTCTATGATGCAATCTATTTTTCATTTATGAGCACATCTACTCACTCGCTTAGTGCCTGAGGATCTTTCTGCATCTGCTCCAAGATCAACCTCATTGCAGGGTCACTCATGATCTGTTGCACCTCTGGATCACCCATGGCACGGCGCTTTACTTCCTCTGGAGTGTCATTCCGGTTATACTGCATCATGAGGCAGCGCTGATAACCTTCAGAAGCTTCCTAAAGAATTTCAGGAAAGAGTTATCTGTTGCATTGTTTGATCTTGTTACTGCACGTTGCCCAGCAATATTGGCAGTCTGTGCTCCACATTTCCAAAAGCATGCTCCAGAACTGGCCCAACCAAGTTGTGAGGGCCAAGGCCAAAATGACTACGCCTTGCACATGTACTCTAGCCCTAGTAGTGTCAGTGTCTACCAACAGAGTTCCTTAAACCAATCCACCAGCTTGATGCAGGTGCTGGTTCCATTATATGTGAATGGCTGCGCTGGAAAGGAAGCACTCGTGTTTTTGTCAGAGAGGGAAATGTTTGCATAAACAGTGCCCAAATCAAAAGAAAATGTATGGAAGGATATGGGCCAAGTGCAGGTAGGTGGGACTAGTTTCATTTGGATTATGGTCAGCATGGACAGGTTGTGCTGAAGGGTCTGTTTCTGTGCTGTATGACTATAATGTCTATATGCCTATAATGAAGAAACAAATCAAACCCCGACCCCAAACATAACCCAGCAGGTCATCACAAACTCCCATGAATTGCTCACTTTTTGTTCTAGCCTCTTATGCAGCTGAAGGCAAGTGTTTCTATATTGCACAGAGATGAACAATACTCTAATCACTTTACTCACAATAACCCTGCCCTAACTCCTACACCATAAGCAGACGATCCAAGAGATATCCTTTTCACCAAGGCAAAGACAGATATTTCCCACCAGAAAAACTACAGGAAAACAAGTCTCACACTACCCTTTCAGACCAGCCTCTTAACAGCGGAATTATGAATTATCGTTAGGATTTCTTTCAGAAAAAACTGGACGTAAAGAAAATATGAAATTCTGGCCAATGCACATGAACAGGCAGATCTGCTGTAGGTATCCAAAAGTGGTAAATGCCTGAAATGACTTCCTGGTTTACCCTCTGTTTATTTCAAAAGAAGTGATGATACTTGCGTCGCAAAATGGAAAGTTCCAACATCCAGGAAGCATAGCCTCATTTACTTTTGTAGATTTCTTTTGTCAGCCTATCACATATTCTATTGCCTTTGCCATTTCTCTCTCAATTCTGGCAAAAAGTATATTCAAATACTGTAAGTTCTGCTGAAAAGGTCACCAAGTCAAAGTTTCATCTTTTAAAACTGCACCTTGTCTCTTCCCAGGAACTGATGATAACAAACTTGGTTACAATTTTCACAGTTGGAATATCTCCCCTTTAAACACTGAGACCTTATAAAAGCTCCCTTGAGTGCAATGAAGCTCTATATAAAGCCATCAGCTCACACAATACATTTTCCATGTGGAGAATGCCAAGGCATGTCACTACTTCAATACACTGTCGAGTACCAAACATACTGCACTGCCGAAAACTGTACGACCGGAGAGACTTCTCTCCTGTATGAGCAGAACAAGAGATGAACTGTAAGATGATCTAGTCATACCTTGGAATTAGAGTCCAGCTCAAGCGCTTTCTGATAAACATCCATGGCTTTGGAGAAATCCTTCAAGGCCTCAAGGGCTGCTCCTTTTCTTGTGTAACCCTTAACTATAACAAATAGGTAGAGGATTTGAATTAAGATTCATTGCAACATTCAACATCTATTTATAGCAGACAGCCTCCATGGCAGAGTTAAAAATATTAAAACTGGATTTTTCTTGACGATATGGAAATCAAAAGGCATTCAGGGCCAAGATTTTGATTCACGGACTGGCAAATTAGCCCTTGCTCCTGTCACACACCATAATTTTTGCCTATTACTCAATCCTAGTTTCAAATGTACAGAATATTCTGCATCTTGCTACGTCCAGTGACCCAAGGATAACCCTCATGAAGAGGCATTGAATCCAGCCTCATTTGGTCGGAGTCCAACCCTGAACTAATCACTTATTGTTTTACCTGCAAGGAATGCTAGGGTTTGAGTCAATAAGGGCTCAACAATAACTTGTCACTCTATACAACTAGTTTCTATCCTAGCAGTTTAGAGCAGCCAAAGCCAGGGAACAATTGTCACTTGGGTATATTGATATGTCTCCAACATTAAGATGGCAGCAAGAGAAAAGGCCAGATTCAGCACGAAGGATTTACTTTGGACCACATTTTCCCCAGTAGAGGAGCAAACAGATGACCAGAATGCTACAAGTGTTTCTGTGTGCACAGTTAGGTATGTACACAGCTTGTGATAACTTGGGGAGAAATCACATTACCAATGCTAATGAAGCCATACGCCAAGAGGGGGACAAATCTGTCAACCAGAACAATGTTTCAGTTGAACTGGCTTCAATAGCTACACTTTTTGATGGTTGTAAATTGTTAACAAAGTCAGATTTCAATATTTAAATGTTATGACCGAACAATACAACTTCTACCCATTCTCTGATAAAAGTTAGTATGAATTTGGGATAAAATACAAGTCAATAGGGTTTCCATATCAGCCCAAGATTGACTGGATGGCCCCACAAATTCAAAACCACTTACGAAATGTAGGATCAAGGCGGATACAGTCTTCACAGTCCTGTAATAGAAGATAAAAACCATCCTAAATTATTGGTATATTACAAACTTAAGTAAATATTCATGTTTGATTCACAAATTCAGACATGCAAGGGAATTAAAATGCCATGGTTTGATAAATACTGAATGGAGTGGGAACATAAAGAATAAAAGAAATCCAGACCATTTGTATTAATTTAAAACAAAGTTCATAAATTTGTTTTATAATCATACTGGCTTGCAGTTAAAAAAATTAGTTCAATATAAAGTTAGTTATAATACATATTCTTTTTCACAAGGACTGGTATCTTCAAGATCTAAGCAAATCCAACCTTGGGCATTATGGGGATACCTGTAAATTTTTCAGTAACTGAATGACTTCATAAAGTATGGAAAATAATGCCATAGCCTAAGTTTCAGACTTTAAACCCCAAACAATTTACAAAATATTCCCATCAGTCATCCCTAATGTCTGTCTATTGTGTTCAATACTAGGAAACAAACAAGGGTATCTGACTAAGGTTCAGAAGGGAAAATCCATTTTCATTTCCATCCTATTATGTGCAGCACAGCTACAGTATGCCATCCAGCAAGTGAACTAAAGTTGTTTTTTTCATATCCTAAAGCAGGATTCTCTCAAGTGTTACAGTCTCAATGCTGGAAATTGATTTCATCACAGTGCATAGGATCATGAATCAGTGAAGATGGCAAGACAGATCATGGGGTAGTTAATTTATTAAACAGTGGCAGACAGTGGAAGAGTAAAGAGATTATATCGAACTTGTAAACAACACTTTTTTTGGTCTTCATCTTACTGATGTACTTTAAGAAAGGTGTGAAGAATCTGGAGACAGAATACAGAAAAGATTCCCTAAAATGTGTTTCCAGAGACAAGGAATTTCAGTTACAAAGACTGATGAGGGAAGGTGGAACTACTTTCCTTGGAGATGAAGATGGTCAAAAGCAGGTTCGATAAGAGCTATTCAAATCATTGAGTCTGGACAGGGTAGTCAGGGGAAAACCATTTCCATTCATAAAAGGATCAAGAATGCAATGTCGTAGGTTTAAAGTAATGGCAGAAGCGGCAATGGAGACATAAAGCAATGATTTTTCACCCACCAAATGGGAGCGTGGTAGAGGCAGGTTCAATTCAGGCTTTCAAAAGAGAATCAAGACAGTCATCTGAAAAGGAAGAAAGCGGCATTCTTTTGTTCTTGCATTCAGCGGGATACTTGTTTAGAGAGACAGTGCAGAGATGATGAGCTGAATGGCCTCTTTCTGCCCTCAATTCTTCCAAATTGCCCAAAAATCCACTAGTCACATCTCCTTAAACATTAATCCTCCAGTTCAATGCATCATCGTATAGTACACTCACTCCATGTGACAATGGATCCTCATTCTCAGTAGATGTGAATACAACTCTCCTAAATTAGTTGTATTGGCTATACTGTATTTCTGCCACTTCTTGATCTCAACAGAATCACAAGTGGGAAAAGTTTTGCCATGTCAACCCTATCAAACACCTTCACAACAAATTAAGCACAGTGTGGAGACTAAACTAGGTGTATTCCTGTTTCTATACTACTCTATTCCAAAGTTACCAAACACCACAGCTGGGGGACTCGCACGAGTAATAGTTGTGAAATTATTTCACAAAGTATTATTACCTTCAGAGCTAGTTGGAATTCTAAGAGCTTGGTATAGCATGCCGCTCGGTTACTGTAGAGTTTAGCATCAGTAGGATTGCGTTTAATAGCTTCTGAGTAATGTTTCATCGCCTGTGGGTAATCACCTACGATTAAAATGAGAGGGTCATCCATACATTACATACCATACTTCACACAGAGGCAAGTGCACATCATGTGCAGACACATTATAAATGTGCAGTCCTTAAATCATAGGTGTGGATGACACTCCTTGAGCACCAAAAAAAACATACATGTAATCGCTCTTCACACATCACCCAGTCTAAATGTAAACTAAAACTAAACTTCAGAGTGCTCCATTGAAAAGATAACAAGTGACTTGATGCTAAATAGAAGCAATTGTAACAATTGTGTAGTAGGGCACTCAGTTACAGAGCAACTAGGGACAGACAATATGAATTATTGTAGGGAACAGTAATTATTATTCCATTTCCTTGGATTTGGCATTCATTTTCTGTCTATGAGCAATTTCCAGAATATTCAAGAATTTGAAAGATGGTGGGGACCATACAGTGAATCTTCTCCTATGTGAATGACCAAATAATTAAATGAATGGTATGTTCCAGTTTTATTCCAGTAATTAGTACTTTAGCAAAAAAAAAAAAAAAAATTAGAAGCAGTAGATCATTCAGCCTGCTCCACCATTCAATGAAATTGTGACTGATCCAATTGTGGCCTCACCTCCACATTCCACCTCATCCCTGATAGATTCTTGATAAACATGGGAGTTATGCACCTCTGCTTTCTAAAAAAAAACCTCAATGACCTTGCCTTCACCATCCTCTGGGGGAAGGCATCTCCGAAGGCTTGCCCTCAACCCTCAATTCTCACTGCTACTTTAAATGGGAGATGCCTCATATTTTAAACAGCGTACCCTGGAAACATCCTTTCAGCATCCACCCTGTTCAATCCCTCAACATCTTGTCAAAGCATACAGATAAATCTTTTAATCACCAATGGATACAACCAAGTGTGTCCAAACCTCTCCTAAGACAGTAAACTCATCCCAGAAGTCATTCAGGTGAACCTTCTCTGAACTGCTTCTAATGCATTTATCTCTTTTGTCATCTCTTGAAAAGTGCACAGGATTCCAGAGGTGGTCTTACCAACATCCTGTACAACTCCAGCAAAACATCCTCATTTTTAAAATTCCATTCTCATTACAATAATGGTAACAGTCCACTTGCTGTGCCTGTATACTAGATTGTCGTGATTCAGTTCCTTGAAAGTGGAGTCAGAGATATACAGCATGGAAAGAGACCCTTCGATTCAATTCGTCCATGCCGACCAGGTATCCTATATAAATCTAGTCCCAGCATTTGGGCAATATCCCTCTAAACCCTTCCTATTCATATACCCACCCAGATGCCTTTTCAATGTTGTAATTGTACCAGTCTCCACCACCTCAGTCCATACACGCATCACCCTCTGTGTTAAATCTTAACTCTTTCCCCTCTCACCTTAAACCTACACCCTCTAGTTTTGGACTCCCCCCACCCCAGGGAAAAGATCCTGTCTATTTACCCTATCCATCCCTCATGATTTTATAAACCTCTCAGGTCACCTCTCAGCACCCGATGCTCCAAGAAAAAAGAGCCCCAGTCCAATCAGCCTCTCCCTGTAGCTCAAACCCTCCAACATCAAATCTTTTCTGAACCCTTTCAAGTTTCACAACATCCTTTCTACAGGGAGACCAGAATTGCATGCAGTATTCCAATAGTGGCCCAACCAATGTCCTGTAGAGCTGCAACATGACCTCCCTACTCCAATACTCAATGCACTGACCAATAAAGGTAAGCACAGAAAACGACTTCTTCATTATCCTATCTATCCGTGACTCACTTTCAAGGAACTATGCAGGCATTTCATACGCTTGCCTTTATTGGTCAGTGCATTGAGTACAAGTGTTGTGAGGATATTGCAGTTGCCAGTTTTGGAATACTGCATTCAGTTCTGGTCTCCCTGATATAGGAAAGAGATTGTTAAACTTGAAAAGGGTGAAGAAAAGGTTTACAAGAACGTTGCCAGGGTTGGAGGGTTTGAGCTATAGGGAGAGGCTGAATAAGCTGGGGCTATTTTCCCTGGAGCATTGGATGCTGAGGGTTGACCGTATAGGGATTTATAAAATCATGAGGGGCACAGATAGGGTGAATAGTCAAGGGTAAGGGAGCCTAAAATTAGAAGGCATAAGTTTAAAGGTGTGAGGAGAAAGATTTAAAAAAGGGACCCAAGGGACAACTGTTTCATGCCGAAGATGGTGTATGTATGGAATGAACTGCCAGAGAAAGTGGAGGAGACTGGTACAGCATTCAAAAGGCATCTGAATGGGTATATGAATAGGAAGGGTTTAGCGGGATATGGGCCAAATGCTGGCAAATGGGACTAGATTAATTCAGGATATCTGGTCAGCATGGGCCAGTCTGACCCAAGGGTTTGTTTCCATGCTGTACATCTCTATGACATACACCAGTTTCCTGATTCTTGTTATGTCTAATTGGCGAAGGTTTGTTTTAAAGACAAACACTGAGCCAATGTATTCAATAAAATCAACTGAAGCTGTTTAGACAAAAGCAAAATACTGCAGAGGCTGGAAGTTTGAAGTAAAGACAAAGTGCTGGAGAATCTCAGATCTGCTGGAGAGGAGCAAGTGACTCAGGAAGATGTGGAGAAGTGGTTAGAGGGCAAGATTAAATTAAAGATCGAGTCATCAAGCTTTATGGAACACCTCTCTACTCAGTCTGTAAGCACGACCAACACTCCAGTCATGTACCATTTGAGTATACCACCTTGCTCTCATGCGCACATTTGGAGTTGGAGGAATAGCACTTTATTTTCCTGCTTAGACACTTCACAGCCTTCAGGACTCAACATTGAGTTCAACCACTTCAGACCGTGAATGCTGCCCTCTATTTTTGTATTTACTTTCCTTCCAGTGTCTGCATTTTTTTTCCTTGATTTTGATTTCAGAGTGGATCTTTATCCAGCTATTAATACCTATTCTGGATCTGTGTATCATGTCTTCTCTACAGCCAATAACATTCCTTTTGCTGGAGGACACCTTTGATCACTGATGACACCCCTGCCCACCCAAACCTTCTCCAATCTTTTTTCCTGAACTTCCCTTCTGTTCCCCTCTTTAAATAACAGCATAAAACCCACATTGCCACCTCTCTATCCAGAGCTGCTTAGGATATTTGGGATTTGGCAATTTTGGGGTTAAATGGAGCCCATCTTAAAGTCATTTCCAGCTCCCATGATTTTTAGTGTCCAAATCATGAGAGGGGACAGTATTTTAAAAACAAAGAGCCTGCCAAAAACCCTAGGCTGCAAAACTATGGGGTTCTAAACAAACTGGAGTTTCAACATGAAATTTCAATCCATCTTTGCAGTTCAGAAAAGTACTGGCGATGAGCCACTGAGAGTTTAGATAGTCTTGTGAAGATAGATACCCAACTTAGAGTGACAAATAAAGTTTTTAAACAAGCTGTGATAGAGTCAGACAGTAATACAGCATGGGACCAGACCCTTCAGCCCAAATTTGTCCAAGCTGACCATGGTGCCCACTCAAGTTCTTATCCATCTAAACCCTTCCTATCCAAATGATTTAAATGTTGCTATTGTATCTGCCTCAACCACTTTCTCTGGCAGCCCATTCTATATATACATACCATTCTCTTCGTGAAGAAGTTGCCCCTCAGGTCCTCCTTAAATCTTTCCCCTCTCACCTTAAACCTATGCCCTCTAGTTCTCAATTCCCCATCCCTGGTAAAAAGACTATATGCATTCATCTTATCTATGCCACTCATGATTTTATACACCTCAATAAGGTCACCCCTCATTCTTCTACATTCCAAGGAATAAAGTCCTATCCTGGCCAACCTCTCCCTATAACTCAGGCCTACCAGTCCTGGCAACATCTTTGTAAATCATCTTTGCACACTTTCCAGTTTAACTGTGTCTTTCCCATAACAGGGTGACCAAAACTGTACACAATACTCCAAGTGCAGCCTCACTAACAACTTATACAACTGTAACACAACTCCTATACTCAGTCCGTGGACCAAGGAAGGCCAGCATGCTAAATGCCTTCTTCACCACCCTGTCTAGCTGTGACGCTGCTTTCAATGAACTATGTACTTGTACTCCTAGGTCCATTTGTTCCACAATACTCCTCAGGACCTTACCATTTACTGTACAAGTCCTACCTTGGTTTGACTTCCAAAGTGCAACACCACACACTTATCTGGATTGAACTGCATTTGCCAATCCTCAGCCTACTTCCCCATCTGATCAAGATCACTTCAGTAATTTTTGATAACCTTCCTTGCTATCAATGATATCTCCTAATTTTGTATCATCTGAAAACTTATTAATTGTGCCTTGTACATTCACATCCAGATCATCTATACAAATAACAAAAAAGGTCCCAACACCGACCCCTGTGGCACACCACTGGTCACAGGCCTCCAGTCCAAGAAACAGCCTTCAACCATCGCTCTCTGTTTCTTACCATCGAGCCAATTTTGAATCTAATTAGCTAGCTCTCCCTGGATCCCATGCGACCCAACCTTCATGACTAGCCTGCCTTGCGGGAATTGTAGGGGGAAAAATGTTAAAAACTTTCAGGGTGGAACAACACAAACTTTGATGCATTCAACAAACTACCGTCTAAAAAAACACTGGGGCGGTGTAGTTGAGAACACGGATGCACAGATAGCATCATGGTGTTTCATGAGAGATACAAAGCAAAGCATCAACACAACAGGCTGGTATGCAACATGCAGGTCAAGAAGCCAGGAAATTGGGGTTTCAAATTACTTTAAAGCGCAGATAAATGACACTGGTTTTCAATATACTAAGAATACATCCGATTCTGCTGATGCACCTTCTGGTGCCAAAATATTGCTGCTATAGGATTACTTCAATTTACAAAACCTTAAGAATAAAAGGAATGAAACATATTCCAGTACCAGTTACACTCCCACTCTTGGTGCACTTTAACATCTGCAGAATCTAATCAATAACGTGATGTTACCTTTCTGGAAGAATTCATTGCCTTTATTCTTTTCTTCAAGGGCAAGCTCAGGATTGATGTAAGCCGCCCGCTCTGCATCCTTTAGGATCTTTTCAGCCTACAAGAGAGTTATTTTAAAAAATAAAGCCCAGAAGAAAGGGTTTCCATGATTACTCCCATAGTCAAGAAAGAGCCTAAAAAAACTACTTTAAAATTATCCAGTTTTGCCTACTCCTATCCCTATTTTCCAGCTGAAAGGCAACAGTGTGGTGGGGAGAGGGGGTGGTGGGTGCGGGGGCAGTGGTTTGCAAAATTCCCTGGCCTGGATCATGAGGTACTAAATACACCTCTCTGTTCAGGCATCTTTCAGAAATCCTTCCAAGAGGAAAATTAAAACAGTGAACACTTACTTGCTGACACTTCTTTAAGACCTCTGGAGTCCTATGCTCTGCGAGAGACTTGTTGTAGAACTGAACAGCATCTTTGTACTTTTCTTCCTTGAAGTAGGAGTTTCCAATTCGTGCGTATGCCCTGATAGGACATTATCAATAAAATGCAATTACATGGGTAATACTGAGAAGTTGGTGTCATTTCCATCAAAGCATTTGCAAATTTTGCTCTCCTCCCCTAAAGTGCAATTAATCACATTCACACAAAACTGTTTATGCAAACCAGGATGAAGGCCATGAAACTTGATCACCACAACCCAATATGACACTGTGAATTACCAATACCTCTAACTCAATGTTAAATTGGAACAATTAGTTTTAAAAGCAAAACAATTATGTTTCAAGAAACATGACCAATTCTCACTGCCCTCAGTACACATGGACAAAGGAGGACATGAATTCGACTGGGACAACACATCCATTATTACACAGGCCAAACAGAGACATTCCAGGGAATTCCTGGAGGCCTAGCATTCCAACCAGAACTCCATTAACAAACACACTGAACTGGACCCAATATACAAACCACTGAAAAACAGAACCGGAAGTGATGCCAACCAAACCAAGGTGTAGAAATAACAAGCAGGACAGAACACCAACGCTTCACCGGAGGCGCACTGACAATGTCACCTAGCAGGGTGACAAAACGTCTGCAATCAAACACTGGCTTGGCGAGCAAGTCTACCACCTCATCCACAACCCAAGCTTCAAATCTTCAAAAACTTTATACGTTCTTCTCCCTTGACTCTGTTCAACTGCCGCAGACATGCTAACAGTCATCTGAAAGAGTTCTGTCTCCTCAGGAAATGCCTCTGTTACTTATTGACTCTTCCCTCCTTGACTGCATTGCAGAAAATCTGGGAGGTGGCAATCTGTCTGAACTTCACCAATCAGGTATCTATCCAGCATTGAAATAGCCTGAATCAAGTCACAGTTTACGCTCAGTTGGAGGATAAGAGTCAGAGTCATACAGCATGGAAACAGGACCTTCTGCCCACTCATCTGTGCTGATCAGGTTTCCTAAACTGAACTAGTTCCACTTGCCTGTGTTTGGCCCCATACCCATTCAAACCTTCCCTATCCATGTACTTGCCCAAATACCTTTTAAATATTGTGACTGTACCCACCTCTACCACTTCCTCTGGCAGCGTGTTCCATATACATACCACCCTCTGTGGAAAAAGTTGCCCCTTTCAGATCCCTTTTAAATCTTCCCTTCTTACCACGAACCTGTGCCCTCTAGTTCTGGACTGCCCTACCCGGAAAAAAGACCTTCGCTAGTCACCTTACCTATGGCCCTCAGGATTTTATAAACCTCTATAAAGGTCACCCTTCAGTATCCTACACCTGGGAAAGAAATCTCAGCCTATCCAGCCTCTTCATACAACTCAAACCTTCCAGTCTCCATAAACATCCTTGTAAATCTTTTTAGCATCCTTTCCAGTTTACTAACATCCTTCCAATAGCAGGGAGACCAGAATTGAATACAGTATTCCAAATGTGGCCTTACCAATGTCTTTTACAGCTGTAGCATGACATCCCAACTCCTGTACTCAATGCTCTGACTGATGAAGGCAAACATGTCAAACACCTTCTTCACCACCCTGCCTACTTGTGATACCACTTTCAAAGAACTATGAATCTGCACCTCTAGGTCTCTCTGTTCGAGAGCCGTCCCCAGGGCCCTACCGTTAACTGTTTAAGTCCTACCCTGGTTTGTCTTACTAAGATGCAACACTTCGAATTTTCTAAATTAAACACCATCTGTTATTCCTTGGCCCACTTGATCAAGATCATGTTATACTCTTAAATAACATTCTTCACTATCCACTATACCACCAATTTTGGTGTCATCTACAAACTTACTGACCATGCCTCCTTTATTCTCATCCAAATCATTTATATAAATGACAAACAACAGTAGACCCACTGCTGATCCTTGAAGCACACTGCTGGTCACAGGCCTTCAGTCCAAAAAAAAGCAACCCTCTATCCTACCATCACGCAAATATTGTATCCAATTGGTTAGCTCTCCCTGGATCCCATGTGATCTAACCTTACTAACTAGTCCACCATACGGAACCACGTTGAAGGTATCTTCAGAAAACTCAAAATTATTGAGACAACTTCCTACATTCAAAGCCGTACTGACTATCCCTAATCAGTCCTTACCTCTCAAAATGCACACAGTTCCTGTCTCTCCGAATCCCATCCAACTTACCTACCACTGACTTTGGATTCACTGGTCTGTAGTTCCCTGGCTTTTCTTTAATCTTTCTTAAATGAAGGCACAACATTAGCCACCCTCCAGTTTTCTGGCACCTGACTATGACTGTTGATAACGCAAATATCTCCACTAGGGGCCCCGCAATTTCTTCCCTAGCTTTAAGTTTTTGAGAAGATTTGTAGCTCGGGTTGTGGATGAGGTTGTAGACTTGCTCGCCGAGCCAGTGTGTTTTGTTTGCAGACGTTTAGTCATCCTGCTAGGTAACATCTGTGCACCTCTGGTGAAGCGTTTGTGTTCTGTCCCGCTTGTCATTTATACACCTCCGTTTGCATCACTTCTGGTTCTGTTTTTCAGTGGTTTATATATTGGGTCCAGTTCAATGTGTTTGTTGATGGAGTTCCATTGGAATGCCAGGCCTCCAGGAATTTCCTGACATGTCCTGTTTGACTTGTGCTATTATGGATGTCTTTGGCTTGTGCTAATTCGACTGAGACAACACATCACTATTTCCAAGTTCCCTAGCTTCCATGTCTTTCTCCACGGTAAATACTGATGAGAAGAGTGTTTAGGATCACACCCAGTTCATGTGGCTCATTGATCTTTAAAGGGACCTATTCTCTCTCTAGTTACTCTTTTGCCCTTAAAATACCTGTAGAAGCTCTCTGGAATCTCCTTTGCCCTATCTGCCAAAGCTAAAGAAGAATTGTGCACACAAATAATTTCAATAATTAGGTTTCACAAAATCTAAATCTTCCAGAACAGAACTTCCCCTGCTTTTGATGTTTATACTGGATTCTAAGAGTTAGATGTAGCTTTTGTATTAATGGTTAAACACGGTGTCCTGGAAGCCCAACCAAAAAACTCTTTCATACACATCTGCATATTCATGGGTCAAAACTTTGCCAAAAATCCAACTGCTCCAGGTCAGAATGTCAGCTTCGCACCCACCAGTCCTTGTCTGCTCAGGCAGTTGCAGCTTTGTCACTGTGATGTTATACAGCCCTGCAGTGCTCTCATTCTATATGCATGGTGCTCCACTTAATGGTGGCATTTACCTTAAACACTGCTGAACATCATAAACTGGGTCTAAAATGTGACACTGATTCAAGGCACAAAATAAGTGACTGATTGATGAAGCTTTGGAATATTCCAGTGAAATGCACTTTTTAAAATTGAGTTCAGCAGGTTTTTGTTATATACACCTTATGAAACAAATGTTGTTGACTAAACATGGATGACTTACTTTGCAATTTGCCTGTAATCTTCACGGTTTTCCCGTCCTACTTCAATGGCTTTTTCACAGATCTCGCGGCATTTGTCAAATTCATTTTGCTCAAAGTACACGGCTGTAAGGATAGAATATTTTAGGGGATATTCTTAGGAAAAGCTCATGAAAAACACCAAGCGGTTAGGACCTGAATGCACTGCCTGACTGCGTGCGGTGGAGGCAGACTCACTTTTGGCTTTCAAAAGAGAATCAGATTATTACTTGAAAGAAGTAGGGGAAAAGGTTTTGGTAGTAACACAAATGAGCATGACATGATGGACTAAAAGGAGTCCTATGTTCCAAGGAAAGCGCCTTTTCTTAAAAAAAAAAAAAACAGGAGACAAATCATTTCCTCTCTTTGTTTCGACCTTTTCATACTGTGCACTGACTTAAAAGAGGGTCAGGACGGACAGGTATCCAGTATTGATATCTCAAAACACGTGAAAAGTTAGAAAGCAAGCAAGCAAGAAAGAAAGCAAGGAAGAAACAAAGAAACAAACAAAGAAAATTTCCACTTCACATTCCCCTCAACTCCCAAGCGAATGTTTGGCTTTCACTTAAAAACATAGGGAAAATGAGGTTTGGGAAAGGGAAGTGAGAGCAAAGAAATTCAGGGTATGAAGGATTATGCATGTCTTGTTGTATCACACATTGTCAAACAAAGTTCCAATTTGAACTAAACGACAGGTATACCATCTTTCTCCAGTTTTTTTTAAAAACATGTTCCAATATCAAACAATTCCCAAGGAGGCAGACAAATAACTTTCTCTAGAAACAAAACTCAGGCTGCTGCCACATAGTCAAAATCTTTAACTAGGCTTTCAGTTGAGCCAGAAGGAAAGAATGCACTACCTGCAAAATTGGATTCAATCCTAATTTGAATAATTTTCACTCCAGCAACTGCTTGGGATTATTTATTTAAACAGAAAAAAAAAAAAAGAGGCTAAATGTGAAGTAAATAAGACTTGGGCTTAAAGGATAACAAAACGAATGCTCTGCCATAAACCTATAACCCACCATGTGCTGTGGGTCAAGCACCTTCGAGGAAAACAGAGCCAAATACATTTCATTATAATCCACACCTGCTTTGTTGGTTAAATAGGTCATACTCGTGGGGTCAAGTTCAGCAGCCTGCTCGTAATGCTTTAACGCAGTTTCAAAGTCTTTTTTCTTGTAGGCATTGTTGCCCAATTCCTTCTCTTTCAATGCCTAGAGATTTAAGGAAGAAATTGAGAACAGCACCAGAATGAATAAGGCAACAAAATAATCGAGACTGAATTCCAGGTGCTCTTTTCAACAATATTGTACCTTTTTTTTATTTTCAGGGAGTTCCTCCTCCATTGGCTCAGGTTTGGTTTCCTTCTTTGGTGGAGGTGGAGCTGGAGTCTCCTCTTCTTCCTCCTCTGCACCTTGCAGATCAATTCCAAGCAGAACACTTAACGTTGTCATAACTCTAGGATCTTGCAGTCTCCTGACAAAGTAAAAGACACTGGCTGCTTACTCAACATTCATTTATTCCTTCAACAATACACACTTTGCTCCCAACTGGAAGAAACAGCGCAAGTCTTTCATCTTTGTAATTTTCTTAAACACTACACAGTCTGAAATTCCAGGCACCACTTTGATAATAAGTCAAACTGGATTCTCAGAATCCCCGATTAGCCGTAGCACAGGAGGAGGCCATTTGGCTCATTGACTCTCCAAATGAGCAGTTCACTTTATACCATTCTCCCGCCTTCTCCCAGCAGACCTGCAGTCTAATTTCAACTTGAACACTTTGGTTGAACCTTTTCTCTAGTGTGCGCACATGCATACATAGCATGGAGATGCTAACTACTGTGTGAAGTAGAACACATTTCTGTGGTCGGCTGAAAATTAAAAGCTTATCTACCAACATCACTAAAAAGAGGCAAAATCCACACTTTTCAACTTGTATTCATTAGGACCAAGATGAAAGAACCAAACTTTAAAAGGGATCGCTAATTTATAATAACATGAGAAGCGGGTACTGATTGACTGGGCGATCGCTAGAATACAGATGCAGCAGGATCTGTTACCTGTCAATCTTAGCTACCTGATTAAATTCAGGTCAGGGGCGTAGAATGATTGGTCAGGGTATTGCATGGATTGACTGTCTTCATAACCCTTACATAAATTTAAAAGCCACAATGTATACACAAACTCCTTTCCCCACACAAAGTAGTCATGTGTGAATATGTAGCTTCACGCATACGGATAAATGCGCAGAGATCAGATGATTCCAAAATTAGTTTCCAGTACAATTCTCAGTACACAGTCTGATTATTCAGTAAATGTTGTCCAATAGCAGAATCACACCTGGTACTGGCTACTGCGTTCTGAATTTTGCAAGCATGGGCTGCTCAAGTACTGTCAATACATTGCTGTACTGAGGACACTCAAAGGAATGTATTATTTGACACAGTCCACCAATTGCTGCGCGCTTTGGCACCGAAACTCATTTCACATTATTTATCTGCACCATATGCAGAACACCTCTTTGGCTTGATGGCAGCAGTCTGTTAGTGGAGAGTAGTACTTGTGCATTTTATGGCCAGCATCAGTTGCTGCTCAAATCTTTGAGAAACCTCCTCGTTCCAGGATAGAGGTAGACTGGGCTCCTTAGTGGTCAAGCATGGTTGTCACACGTCCTTTCATGAGACTGCTTGATATACAGCATGTGATGATTTCAATCAGGGTTGACATTAGCATGCAGGATAGTTCTGATATGCTCCATCTCAACATGAAGTTAACAAGGTGAGTAGATGGATAAGGCTCTGTTCACAAAGTTGATCTTGCATCACATGGAGCTGTAGAATGGTCAACATGTATATTCACCAGTAAACATATAGCAGACAGTGGCCTACCGTTGGCAGATTTCTGATCTAACACATCAAGAGACGAAAATTCATGTCATTGTTCCTCTTCTGTGGCAAACTTGAGTGCAGGATGGGCATTTATTAAGGTGTTTAAATAATTTCTCTGATGAAGCTGCGGATTAAATGCCCAAAATGTCTCAACTACGTATCAGAAGCAACCAAGAGGTAGAAGCTTAGTGGTAATTCCAAACACGTGCTTCTAATGGTAACTACAAAGATGTTGGCAAGAGTTGTACTTAGAGGGGACCCCAAGGCAACACCATTTATTTGGTGTGAAAAGAGGTATCAAAAATGAAATCAACTGCGCATGTGGAGTATGATTACTCCTGTCCTTTTATCAGATTTACATACATGTTTGTCAGGGTTAGCAACCAACACTACGTGTAAGAACTGAAAGAAATGCAGATGCTGTAAATCAAGAACAAAAACAGAAATTGCTGGAAAAGCTCAGGAGGCCTGGCAGCATCTGTGGAGAGAAACTAGAGTTAATGTTTCGGGTCCAGTGACCCTTCTTCAGCGCTAGATGTAATTTGGTTATTCAACAAAATCCAGACTATGCTAAGAATTACATCGAAAATCAATTTAATCCATTGGGCTTGCAAATTAATTCCATCTGTATGTGCTAGAGGTTACATATACAAAGGACACCACCTGTATTGCCAAAAAGTATTTGTCCATACTTTAAAGACCGTATATTTTTATTTTCCTGTAATTTTGACTGTGGACTGAAATTGGAAAAGGGACTGTTGTAAAAACCAACAACTTTGAAAAGGACTTTAAAAAAGAAAGTTGCCTGCTGACATTCATTTTAAGCACTGTTTACACTGCTTTTTGTTTAAGCAGTATCCAGGATATGCAGGATAATTTGGCCAACAAGCAGCTGATAGATCCGTGGAACTGATGATAACAAAGATCTTCTGCCTACCAACAACTGAGAGATTGGCTCCCAGGTGGCTGAACAGCTCGTGGAGGTGATTGGTCAGAAGCCAGACTTCCCAAAAGAAAGGAACTGCCTTTTTTCCTGCATTCAAAACACCTCAAGCCTGTAGAAAGCCAGTTTATTTCCCACCTCATTAATTTCTTTAAGCAGTAGTTTTTAAAAAAAAAGGCACTACAAAACTGAAACAGTTGCTCAGTGCCTCTTACAAAGAAGTGGAAGTACCTGGAGTTGGAGGATCAGGGAGCAGCTAGTCCTGACAAGCCAAAAAGGATCATCTTAGTGAACCCTATTAACGGGGACACAAACTGCCTTCAAGATTGTGTGTCCATCTACATGTGTGTAGGAGTTGTTTTATAAGCAGACTAAGGTTTTAACTCCGTTATCGTCAATGGTTCATAATCGTTTACCTGTAGGTAGAAACTATTTGGGAATAAATAATTTGTAATAATACTCATCGTCAAGTACACAAATACGGCCTGTGCTTTCTGTTAACCTGGCTGTAAATGTCAGGTAGATTGACACATATTGTGTACTTTAACCAAATCTTTAATTTTGACGACGACTCGGAGTGGTAATGGCTTGATTTACAGAGCACTATAAAAATATACGGCACCTTTTCCATTGAGAAGAGTGTTATGGAGACTTCCAATCCCTGCTGCATTTCTCATGGCAATGCCCTGACCAGCTGGCCCACCTGACCGGAGTTCAACTAGCTAATGTTGACAATTAAGAGATCCTGCTGCTTCTCCATAATCAACCAAATCAGCACAACCTTCGTAATTCACTAATTTTTGGTCTCTTCCAAATCTAGTTTCCTGTGTCTCAGCTCGGAGGAGCGAATGCAAGTCAAAAAAAATTTAAAGACTTCATGTCTCTTTTTAGATTCTCTGTTTAAATTCTGCATTAAAAGGCAATTATTGGTCTGCCAACACCATTTCCTTGTTATCACATGAAACACGATATTCAGCAATACAGTTTCACAACACAGAAGCACAGAAGACAGCAGGGATAGGCCATTCAACCCCTCAAGCTTGCTCCACCATTCAATATAATCATGGCTGATCACAGACCTCAAAACACTAATATCCCATCCCCATCGATCCATCTTCTCCACACCCCCCCACCGCCAAATCAAATACAACCCTTGTTTCTGGACTCCCCCACTATTGGGAATATTCTTGTGCGACTTCAGAATGGAGTAAAAAGTGGTAAAGGTACTGAAGCTTGCCATTTGTTTAAGTAAGGTCATAAGCTGGTATGACTTCATTCAATATCCACTGCATGGTACTCAGTGCAGCAAATCTACAAAGTCATGGATTTAGACTTGGAGTTGAAATTAAGCGAGAACAGTAGCAAACATGTAAAGTGAGACATTAACTAGCATCCCAAGTTACTTCAAGATGAATTTTGTAGCTAACATTAAGTTCTCCCAAACAATTCGGAACACCCTGAATAAGGGACAATACTTACGTGGCTAAATCAGAAGGTTTGTTTTTCAGCTGCTCAATCATTTCCCTGTAGCTAGGATCACTTAGCAACACCCTTGTCCTGGGGTCATTCTCCAGCTTCTGGTACAGATTTGGAGAAGCGAATGGATTCATGAACTTCTTTTCTGTAAAGAAACAAATATATTTGTGTCTAACCAAAGGAACCATTCTACCTTTGTGGTATACCGCTGCACTGAAAATATCATTCAATAGATAGGAGTTAAGCAAAACAGCAGACAGAGGCTTCTGAACAGCAAAAGTAAATCATCAGCTGGTTCTACCCAAGGAATTTGGATTATCAAGGCTGGATTTGTAAATAGCAACATATCAAACCATTATCTTCATTACTTGGACAGCAAATTAGAGGGGTTTGCCTGCTGGATGAAAATCAGGTGCTGCAAGTGTCTTCTCTGCAAGATTACTACCCAAACACAAAAGAGACAGTTATGTTAAAATGTCTCAGAAGTAGTTTATTTATGAATTATTCCAGTTCATTGCATTGCCCCATCTGCTTCAAATCCTCTAATTAAATGGTAGGCACATGATCTGTTCTGAGGCATTTGATTCTGATTTGGATTTTTTTTTGGAAACAGGAAAGGAAGAAGCGACTTGCTCAGCATGGTCTTTCCTCCCTGCTCACTAGGTGGTACACCAAATCAAGACCGACCCCTCAGAAATTGGGCATCTTGTCAAATCTTATCCTGTCTGACCCTGATTCAGTCTTTCACTCCAACATTGTCAGCAAGATTGCTACAAAACTGCAATATCACATCCCTTTGAACAGAAAGGAATTAAACAGAAAGACAGACTGCCATCTCCACCAAACATGAAGTAGGTGCTAAGTATTGTAGTTACTTTCTTACCTGCTAGTCTGACATCTACATTTTGCAATCCATCTTTCAGCTGTTGATTTCCTGGTTCGTGTTTCAGGCCCTCTTCATAGGTTTTCTTTGCTTCTTCAAAGCGATTAAGGAATTCCAAGGCTGCAGCCTTCCTTGAGTAACCCTAAGTATGGCCCAATTATTAAAAAATTTGTTTCAGTCATTATTATTTGATGAATTAAGGTTTGCCAGGGCAAGAGGAAACATTTCTGAGCTTCTTCCATAAAACGTGTGTCACAATCTTTCACCCCCAACTGTACAAGCTGCCAGGGTCTAGAGACAACATTTCATCTCCAATAATGTTCCTTCGATAACCCAAGCAGATATCTAGTCAAGTAGCTGCTCAAGCTCAAATGGTGTCACTCCAAGCTGACATTTTAAAGCAGCAGACTCATTAACAATAACGGTGCTCAATTAGCAGTACTTTCATTGGAGTTACAAAGCCAGGTTCAAGCCTCCACTTTCAGATCAGAGCTCAGAATTAAGGTTTACCCATCATTGAAGCAGCTGGTCACAAGTGCATCATCAAACAAAGAAGTTTTTCCGGTTGGACAACACTATCCACCCACCCTAGTTGGTCAGGAAGATATCAAAGATCTGACTGCATTATTGAAATAAGGAGGAGGGAGTTTTACCGCTGAGCTAATAATCTATCCTTAGCCAATGGAAGGCACCAAAACACATCAATCTGCAATTATATAGCACCATATCACAACTTCCAAACATCCTGCAGTGTGCTACAAGTGCAACACATTTGTTTCAAGATGCACTGACTGACCATGATACGGTTTTGTACTGGGTTTGACTTTTTCCAGAATGGTGTTTACCTACCTTGCCCCAATCTGGTTTAATCTCAACAGTTTTGCTTCCATCCTCATAGGCTTTTTGATACTCCCCCTTTTTTGCATAAGCAGCAGACCGGTTGCTGTAAAGTACATGATTCTTGGGGTCCAGCTTAATGGCTTCGCTGTAACATATGATGGCATCATCTATCTTCCCAGCAGTTAGGGCTTGATTGCCCTTTTCTTTAAGTTCATTGACCTAATAGGGGGAAAAAATAAAATCGAGAAGCTGAAAAAAGGTTACTGTACCAGAAGATCCTTGTCTCATCTTGTGCAGCTACACCAATCAATAATTTAATATTATTCAACCATATACTGAAGAATTCTTCAGACATTGACAGCTGTAGTCTGGAATCTACACAGAGCTGTAAAGGTCTTCCTGTTCTCATTTTTTCCTTTCATAATGGATTATCTATATCCATTTTAATAATAAATTGTTCTGAAAATACAAATGCAGCTTAGTAAAACCTGGCTCTGGGAACCAAGTGCTACACCAGTGACCGGCACTGAATGCCAAAGGTGTGTAATCTCAGGCAGGATCTGAACCCACACTAAACTACATTGCAGCAACTTCTCTTCAATAATCCCCAAGACAACAAAAAGCAGTCTGGGAGCAAACTTCTCTCAGCAACTGCACTGGATGCTGGTGAAAGGGAGATTTAAAGCCAGCAGTTAAAATGCAGTCTTTATTTTATGACAACAAAAGCAAAATTTTCAAGGGGCAACATTTATTATATTCATCTTAATTCACTAAAGGACTGCCCTGCTTTTCTACTTAAAATCTAAAATTTGGATTTATTCCTGGCTTAAACAGAACAAATCTTGAAACCAGTAGATATATTCAAATTGACTGACAGAATCAGCATTACAACACACCTTTTCTTGTGGCTGTTCAGTTGGGTAGAATTCTCTTGTAAACAGTTCTAAATATAATGTCCCAGGTAAACAAGTCAATGAGTTAACATTGAATCAGAAATGAGTTAACAGATGAGCAAAAATATTTTTGCACGATGCTTATAAATATAGTACTTCTCCTGACACTTGATTTGCTTCTGTGTTGTGCCTTCAACTGACTATTAGAGATATGCAGACAGAAGGTGCTTTTAATGAGGTTCAAGTTTAAAAAAAATGCTTTGCAATAGCTCTCCAAAGTAGCACGTATTTTTCTACCTTCCAGTTAAATCCATCAGGCTACCAACTGCAGACACTATCATATGATATCCATAATTCTATGCAGCATACAGTACCACAAGGTCACACTATATCTCAGGATTGGAAGGGTATTGCTGACAAAGCTGAAGTTTTTCTTGAACTCTGATCTCAACTAACAACTGACTTTTAACAGGAGCAAGTTGTAGGCGAGTACAGAATCCTGCCACAAGTATATATTTGCCACAAGTGCACTGGAGGTAGTGAAAATATCCAAGATATTTTACTAATCAATCCGTCTGGAAATGTTATTACGCACCATTGGAACTGGTGGGATTCAAACCTGGGTCTCATCTCTCAGAGGTAGGGATACTACCACCACACAAATGCCCCTTCACTACTCCCCAACTTGACCCTTCATTATTACACCAGATGGCACAATGTGGCATCTGAGTGTAATAGTGACATATCCACATTGATGTTTGACAGCAAGTGGGATCCCTGGATCAGATTATGCTACCATGATTCTGAAAACGCAGGTGGTCAATTTTGGGTGATGCAAATTCAGAAACACGCAGCTAAAATGAGTTGATGGGCTGGGGAATACGTGCTTTCAGTCCCATGGAGAGCACACGTGGGAAACTTTCTACAGAGAATCTTTGGGGAATCCTGGTGTACAGACACTCTGTATCAGCCCACTGTGTTGTAGTGCGCTGTGAAGAGGAGTTGCCCAATTTGATTCCAGACTCCATCAAGTCTCATGGCAATGAGTCAAACGTGGACAAGGAAACATCTTGTAGGAGCAACAGGCATTGGATAGAAGGGTCACTGGACAAGAAACATTAATTGATTTGTCTCCACGGATGTTGCCAGACCCGAGCTTGTCCAGCAATTTCTGTTTTTGCTCCAGAACTAGCTCAGTGCACTGTAAAGGTCACATCTTGTAATTTTTCCCATATTTTTGATAGTGGACTGAATCGGGAAAAAGACTGTTTTAAATCAAAGGACTGAGGAAGGAATTGCTATACTTTAAAAAAGCAAGTTACTGAAACCCGTTGCGGCTCATGTTTATACTATTGCTTTGAAGCAGCGAGGGAAGGGATAGGATGCTGATCAGTAAATAAAATCCAGACAGACAGCCGTACACCAATACACTTTCCAATTTGCCATTTAAAACCTGAACGAGGTAACAAAGTCAAAATGGCAAAAAGTACGGAATGGAATAACAATTTCATGCGTACAACTAGTAAAGGCTGTTCCCGTTAACACTAACAGCTGGTACGGGCTCAATGAAATACAAGGCTCCCTCCACTCTCCACAAAAACTTACCTCAACTCTCATCTCATTCAGTGCTCCTCTGAATATTCTAATGTCAGGTAACAGTTTTAACACCATTTTTAAGGCATCAAACCATGCCAACACATTGCTTTTACAGAGATATTTTAAATTAAGGGAATTTGATCCAACACAAGTAACTTGTGGGGCACGTTACTTACTCATGCTCTGAAACCACCAGAGCTGAATGCTGCCAATTTTAAGTGGGTCAACAGGGCAGGTGTCCATGCTGACTGCTCAAAGCAAGACCCTTTGAAAAAAGACAAAAAACGTAGTGGTTCTGACGTCATTGTCAAGCGTGAATTTTTAAATACAATGTTGTGAGCACGAAGATGCAGTGGATTTCCCACCAGGCGAAGACAGCAAGTAGAATTTCAAGCCAAAGGCTCAAATATTTTATCTTGTTAAAGAGGAAAAGAACAGTTAACAAATGACCTCTGACCAATAAGCTTTTCTGCTGCTTCCTTCTCAGAACAAGTGGGAGATCTGCTAGCAGAATTTAAACCCAGCCTAAAATTTAAAACACCGGAGTTCTGGAATACCAGCTATGTTTCAAATTCACTTACCCAAAACTGGTCCAAATTTAAGTTTGGGCCTCATGTTTTATCTGAGCTGGTTTCACTTTCTTTGCCACAGTTTGACTAATACTGAGTGCAGGCAGACTACAATGGCAGCCTTTTCGAAAAGACAACAGTCAATCATACAGCAAAAATGAATTCTGCTACTCAATAAAAACATGCTGTGTTCTGAAATCCTTACTGTTCACATCCGTATTGAGGTTGCAATTAGAATTTGCTGCTTCAGTTACAGAATCCCCAAACTGGAGAACAGTTTAGAAAGGTTCCAAGACAATACAATTGATAATCCAGAAACAATGCTTCATCCCTGATAACCAGTTAAGTCAGAAAAAAAATGATCAGGAAAGATACAGTAACCAAACTCAAATGTATACACAGGATGAATCTGAAGGCTCAATTTCCAAAGGGGTTTCAGCTGCCACAGGCTTTCGAGGCAGCACACCATTTCAGCTTCTATGCTGAGGCTGTCATCAGGATATCAACATATGGTAGACAAAATCACCATTACCTCTAACAACATGCAAGTAAAGATCCCATAACAGCTACCATATTTTACAGTTGGCATGTTGAGAATGAGGAACAGGATAGTTACTATTACAGTATGCACACATCGCACTTTCAAGGATGACGGAAGATGTGAAAAGCCGGGAGACCAGACACTCAGAGATAGCTATAAATCAGAAATGAAACAAGAGACAGACACCTGCCGTCAAATGTGTATACTTTTTCCTTGGCTCCATCAAAACTTAAAAACTGTGCTGATCTGTTATTTTCGTTTTGACAATAGCAGAACAAGCTGCATATTGGATACCCAAGTAAAAATGTGTTTTAGGTGGTAGTGAACGACAGGCAAAAGTGGATTCTCCACAGCATTTGATGTTCAGCCCCAGAGGAGTCAATGCAACTGAATGACATGAGCTGTGCTTGACAGTGGCCAATCAAATATTGGCCATTCTCAAAACAGTGCAACCCTCCCCCCTTCTATGGCAATTTTCTACTCCAGTAGTTCTCTCATGTAGCAACATGATTATAATACATTTTAATAACACAGCACAAAGTGATTATGAAACACTACCAATGAAACAAGTTGCTGAAACAATGTTACTTAAGGAAATAAATTATACTGAAGGACCTTGAACATGAATAAGGTGAAGCAGGCTAGCCTAACAACTTATATACAGTCATATGGCATGGAAACAGCCTCTTCAGTCCAAATAGTCCACGCTGACCGTGATCCCAACTAAACTATTCCCACCTGCCTGTGCTTGGCCCATATCCTTCTAAACATTTCTTATTCATGAACTTATCCAACTGCACCCGCCACTCCCTCGAGAAGTTCATTCTACACACAAACCACTCTGTATAAAAAGGTTGCTCCCATATCCTTTCTTCGCTCACCTTAAAAATATGCCCCCTAGTCTTGAAATCCCCCACACTGGCGAAAGACTCTTGTCATTCATCTTATTTATACCCTTCAATTTTACAAACCTCTGTAAGATCATCTCTCAACCTCTTACACTCTAGTGAAAGAGGTCCCAGCCTATCCTTATAACTCAAACTCTCCATTCCCAGCAACAGCCTGGTAAATATTTTTCTGAACCCTGTCCAGCTTAATAATATCCTCCCTATAATAGGGAGACCAGAATTGCATAAAGTACTCCAGAAGAGGTCTCACCAACATCCTGTATAACCTCACCATGACATCCCAACTCCTATATGCAGAGATCTGAGCAGTGAAGGCAAGTGTGCTACTCGCCTTAACTACCCCATCTACATGTGATATAAATTTCAAAGAATTATGTACTTGATCCCCTAGGTCTCTCTGTTCTACAACATTACCCAAGATCCTACCATTAATTGTCTAAGTCCTGCCCTCGTTTATTTTACCAAAAGGCAAAAACCTTACATTTACCCAATTAAATTCCATCTGTTACTCCTCAGCCCATTGCCACAATTGATCAAGATCTCTTTGTAATCTCACGTAACCTTCTGCACTGTCCACTATACCACCAATTTTAGTATTGTCTGTAAACTTATTAACCATGCCTTCCATATTCTCATCTAAATCATTTATAAGTGACGAACAAATGCAGACCCAGCACCAATCCTTGTGGAATCACCAGTAACAGGCCTCCAGTCCGAAAAACAACCCTCCACTGCCACTCTGTCTCCTTTTGTCAAGCTCACCCCTGAATCCTATGTGATCTAACTTTACTAAGTAGTCTACCATGTGGAACCTTGTCATAGGCTTTACTAAAGTCCAAATAAATAATGTCTACTGCATTGCCCTCAATCTTCTCGGTTACTTCCTCAAAAAACTCAATCAAGTTTGTCAGACGTGGCGTCCCGCACACAAAACCATGCCGACTATCTGTAATTATTCCTGGCCTCTCTGAATGTGTGTAAATCCTATCTTTTACAATCATCTCAGATAACTTACCCACCAAAGTCAGACTCACAGGTTTATAGTTTCCAGGCTTCTCCTTACACCAAGGCATAACATTAGCCACACTCTACTCATCTGGCACCTCACTGGTAGTTATAGATGGTACAAATTTTTCCTCCCTAACTTCCAACAAAGTCCTGGGATACACTAGATCAGATCCTGAAGATTTATCCACCGTTATATTTTCTAAGACCTCCAGAGCTTCCTCTTCTGTAATGTGAGCTGCTTTCAAAACATCAATATTTATTTCCCCGAGTTCTCTCACCTCCATTTCTTTCTCCACAGTAAAAACTGATGCAAAATATCCATTTAAAATTCTTCTATCTGCTGAGGCTCAATACAAAGACAACCAATTTGGTCCTTAAGGGGCCCTACTCTCTCTCTCTCTCCGGTTGCTCTCTTGCTCTTAACGTACTGATGGAATTTTAGATTATCCTTAACATTACCTGCCAAGGCTCTCATATTCCCTCTTTGCCTTCCTGAGCTCCCTCTTAAGAATGCCCCTACACTCTTTATGCTGTTCAAGGGATTCATTTGAACCTAGTTGTCCATATCTCGTGATTCTTTTTTATTCTTGACTAGAACCTTAATATCTTTATTCATTCATTGTTCTCTAATCCTACCAGCCTTACCCTTCACTCAAAGAGGAACATAACGACTCCAAACTCCCGTTATCACATTTTTGAAAGCCTCCCACTTATCAGACGTCCTTTTACCTATGAGCAGTCTACTTCAATCAACTTTTGAAAATTTCTGTCTCATATCATTAAAATTAGTCTTATTCCAATTAAAACTTTAACTTTCATAGAGGGACTATCCTTTTCTATAACTATTTTCACTCCAATAGAATTATGATCACTTGTCCTGAAGTGTTCCCCTACTAACACTTTAGTCACTTGCCCTGCATTACTACTCAAGGTGGTCACATTTTGCTCCTTCTCTAGTCAGAACATTGATGTATCAATAAAAGAAAATATTCCTGAACACATTTAACAAATTATTCACATTCAAATCTTTAACACTATGGTAGTCCCAGTCAGTGTTTGGAAAATTAAAATCACGTATTAGAACCCTATTATTCTTAGGTCTCTACGTATTTCTTCAACATCCCCCAACTACTTGGGGAGGGCTATAATACAATCCCATCAAGATGATCATTCCTTTCTTGTTTCTAATTTCAATCCATATGTTTTCACTGGACAATATTTCAGAAATATCTGCTCTAGTTACTGCAGTAACATGTTTCCTAATCAAAAACACCACTCCCCCTCCTCTCCTGCCTCCCTTCCCATAGCATCTGAAACCCAGAACACTGAGCTGCCAGCCCCGTCCTTCCCTCAGCCAAGTTTCTGTTATCACTGTGACATTCCAATCCCATGTTCCTAAACATGACGAGAGCTTATCTGCCCTACAAGTAAGAACACTTGCATTGAAATAAATGCAGTTCACTTCTTCAGAATTATTGTGTTCGCTGACTTACTCTTGTCCTTCTAACTAACTTGTTCTTGCGAGGTTCACATCCATCTCCATCTTTCTACTAACTCTGTGACTTAGGATCTCTCCACTCCCACAGTTTATAGTCTCCACGAAGACGTTGGTCCCTTTCCAGTTCAGGTGAAACCCATTCTTTTTGAACAGGTCTTTTCTGTCCCAAAAGAGATCCCAATGATCCAAGAAACTGAATCCCTAAACATTACAGCATCTCTTTTGCCACTGATTTATCTCTTTTATTCATTCCCTTATTCCAGCTTGACACCAAGAGTAAACCAGAGATTACTACTTTTGAGGTTCTATTTTCTACCTAACCTCACATTCACGTTGTAAAGCCTAACTATGGAGCTCCACCCCAGTACAATAATAAATCACAACACCCACATGTCGTCCTGCTAATGTCCTCAGTTTAGGACAGAGAGTTTGAGTGCATTTTTAAAAATGCTTTCTCAAGGGTTTATTTTGCGTCCCTTCATCTCTCTTACCTTTGCCCGATCCATTACCAGTTCGATCAGCTCACCACGCGCCTTCTCGAACTTACCAGAACTCACGCCGGAAACCCCCGCCCTCACCTCCTACACGCTCCCATTGGCCGCAGCCCCCAACTGTCTCCCTCTCAATTAGTCCGATCGTCAGTCCATCTACGGATTGCATCCCGCCCCCACATTTCTCACTGGCCCAAACGTTCAGGTTCTTTCATTCTGATTAGTCTGCCTGACAGTCCATCATCGGAAGTGATCCCGCCCCTTCCATTCACCCTCTTCTTATTAGTCAAGGCCTTCAGATTTTTCTCTTCCGATTAGTCTAATTGACCGTCTGTCTCCCGGAGGCCGACCCAGGGGGCCACGACGTTCCCTATGTTCTCATTCAATTGGCTCATTCACTAATCCATCAACGGAAGCATGCCCGCCTCTAACGCTTGGCACCCCATTGGTCCAGCTTTCCGAGATATCAAATTCCGATTGGCTGTCCTACCATCAATTACTAAACGTTCCCCACCCATGCCGGTGATACCGCTTGTTAATTGGCCAAAGTTGGGTAATGGCACTGTCAATCAGGACTGCATGGCCAATTGGTAGAACAGCCACGCCCTAGTCCCACCCACTTGTGCCAATGGGCTGACCAGTTTTTAAAACGGCCAGAGGAACATTCTAGAGCACAGCTGTAGGAGACAGTTCACTTTGAGGGTCTTTACAAACAATTTGCCTCCAAGATTGAAATAGAATGTATTCTGCGAATATTGGGATGATGAGAAGCGTATGAGGTGGAACAGGCACTTGCGTGTTGCAAATTATGTAATATTTAAATCAAAATTTTTGTATGGTATTTATTTTGAAGAAAAAAAAGGGAATAAATAACAGCAACATCCCCCATCCCTCCCAACTAATTTCTAAATCTGTCTCTGACAGGATGCGTAAATTTTAAAATGTAATAGCCAATCAGAACTTTGACAGATTCATTGAATTCCTACAGAGTGGAAGCAGGCCATTCAGCCCACTGAGTCCACACTGACCCTTCCAAAGGGCATCCCACCCAGACCCAGCCTCCTACCCTATCCCTGTAACCCTGCCTTTCCCATGGCTAATCCACCTAGCCTGCACATGGCTCGACACTTTAGTATGGCCAATCCACCTAACCTACACTACTTTGAACTGTGGGAAGAAACCGGAGGACACCCACACCGACATGGGAATTTTATGAAAACTTCACACAGACAGTTGCCCGAGGCTGGAACACAGAACATGGCATTGGGAGGCAGCAGTGCCAACCACTGAGCCCAACATGCCACCCAATTTGATTTGAAAACGATGGCATATGCAATACAAATCAACTTGTCTCTGCAGGTCATATCCAACTAATATGGTTGTGACCATCGTAATATTCACACACATATTCCATGTTGGATCTTAGGATCCCCGGCAGTTGAAGGCATGGTCGAAAATGGTAGTACGATGGGAACAGGGGGCGCTCAAGAGGCTGGAATCGGAGAGAAGAATTAGAGAAGGGTTTAGGAGCTGGAGGAGATTATCAAATCTGCATCAAATCTATTGTTAGTTTCAATGAAGGGTCACTGGACCCGAATTGTTTAAATTTGCTTTCTTTCCACAGATGCTGCCGGATCTGCTGAGTTTGTTCAGCAATTTCTGTTTATGTTTCAGAATTTTGATCCTGTTGGGTTTAATTAAGCTCAAGCTCATTATTCACGCCATATTAACACACCTTCCATTGTCTTCAAATCCTTCCTAAAGTATATTTATGTGTCATTTTATTTTGAAACCATCTAGGTAATTCACTTCAACATGTTCTGTAGAAGAGAGTTCCACATGCTGACCACCCTGAGTATAGAAATTTTCCTGATTTCCCATTTGGATTCATTCGTAGTTTTGAATTCGCCGACAAGTGTGAATATTTCATCCACTGCCTATTATCTGCTTCTCTTTTCTTCTTACCTCAATTTTAAAATTTTATTCCTAGAGTTCAAAGCCCTGAAAATAATTCCTGTTTATTGACCAACTAACTCTTTAGGTGAGACAACAAGGTGCAGGGCTGGATGAACACAGCAGGCCAAGCAGCATCATAGGAGCAGGAAGGCTGACATTTCGGGCCTAGACCCTTCATCAT
>NC_063374.1:9820076-9850064 GCF_021869965.1 Rhincodon typus | reverse complement strand
CCCCCTTGACCTGTCCGTCCTCCCTGGACTGACCTATCCCCTCCCTAACTCCCCACCTACACTCACCTTTACTGGCCCCATCCCCGCCTCTTCGACCTGTTTGTTTCCTCTCCACCTATCCTCTCTTCTATCCGCCTCCCACTCTCTCCCTATTTATTTCAGAACCCCCTTCCCCTCCCCCTTTTCTGATGAAGGGTCTAGGCCCGAAACGTCAGCCTTTCTGCTCCTATGATGCTGCTTGGCCTGCTGTGTTCGTCCACCCCTGCACCTTGTTGTCCGGTATACTGAGGACAGTTGTCATTCCCCAACTGATATCCCAGCATGGAACATGCCGGCTCTATACAAGTTAGTGTAATGTCAGGGCCTGCGTTTACCCATGTATTTACTGAGGGCAAATGATTGGCTTTTCAACTTGATTTTCAAATATTCAAAGCTGTTTTTGCTTTTGAAATAAAAGGTACATTTCAAGCCACTCCATTCCTCTCAAAGAAAACAAAGATTTGTGCATGCTGTAAACAAAAACAGAAAATTAGGACAAAATCTGTGGCTACTAAAGGATGTCAGAGACTAGGAATTCCTGTCTCAAATGCCTGTGCACTATTTACAAGGTATATGCCAATGGTGTGATAGAATACTGTCCATTTGCCTGGATGGATGTGCCTCCAACAGTACTCAAGAAGCTCAGCATGAGAGATTTTAATGAGGTGAGCTAATTGGATCTCATAGAATATAAATTCCCTGATTGAGGCTGTTAATCTGGTCCAATCAGGGAGCCCTGGCTGACCTAGAAAGGGTGAATTGGGTGCAGGCAGGTTGGAGAATTGCCTCATGAATCTGCTCCTGGGCCTGGCCATTAATAGGTCCAGGCAGCGGGCTGTTGGGGGAGGAAGTGGTGGTCATTATGGCTGACTGCCTGCCCCTCTTCTGTGGCTATGTCTGCGCCCAGGTGTCCCTGGAGAAGGAGCACGCGGTGAGCACTGGTGCTCTTGATGCCTTTCAGGGGAGGTGGACACTGCGGGGTGTGGAGCACATTGTTTTCCCCACAAACTCTATTTTGATTTGGTCCCTACCCTCCTCCTCCCCCTCCCCCTCCCTTTTTCTTTCACATAGGCATTGCCACTACAGGGGCTCTGCTTGATACTTGAAGGGTGACTTTTTCACACCTAGGGTGGTGCGTAAATGGAATGAACTGCCAGAGGAAGTAGTAGATGCAGGTACGGTTACACCATTTAAAAGACATTTGGACAGGTACATGAACAGGAAAGGTTTAGAGGCCAAACGCAGGAAAATGGGACCAGTTTAGTTTGGGAAGTCTGGTTGGCATGCACTGGTTTGACTGAAGGGTCAGTTTCTGTGCTGTATGACTCTGACATATAAGGACAGCTCCATACCATCCATCATCCAATCGCCTAGCAGAAAGAAGGTACAAACTTTGAAGGCTAGATTATGGATACTGCCTACAGCCTCACTAGATTCCAAACTGTCATGGTTTTGTTTGATTATAGAACCACCCCATGTGCAACTTCAGGTAGTACTGGCAGAGTTGCTAATGGGTAGAAAGCTAAGTCTGATCTTCCTGGACCTGAGATGGACATGACGGAAGTAGTCGCCTCGGCACCTTTGCCATCAGAAGAAAACAGTGAAATTCTACCTCGACTCCTGATGCAACAGGTGAGCTTTAAAGCGTTATACACTGCCTGTGTCAGACGCTGAGTTGGAGGAACCTGAAAGTGTGTGGAGGCTCTCCAAGGAGAAGGACTGGCATATGTCTACAGACTCCGAAGGGAGGGATGTAGTGACTGTAACAGGGTCAGTCAGCTGAATCTCTTAGAATTGGGGCTGTTAACCTGGTCCAATCAGGGAGCCTCGGTTGACAAATGAAAAGGGTACTGACACACTGGTGCCTGACTCTTGAGTGAGACAGTATTATAATCAAGGACTGTTCATGTGTAAATAAAGGGTGATTTGATAACACTGGCCTCTGTGGAGTTATTTCAAACACTGTCAAACAAACTAGCTCTGCTCAGCTAACATCCCATCCACCACCTCCACCTTCACTCCCGTTACCACTTACACTGGCTGCAGAGTGGCAATCAACCATCTGCAAGATGCACTGCATTAGCTCACCAAGGCTTCTCTGACAGTATCTTTCAAATCCATGACATCTTCCATCTAGAAGGACAAAGGCAGCAGATGTGTGGGAACAGCAACCTCTAAGTTCTCTTCCAAGTCACACACTGATCCTGACTTGGAAATATTTTGCCCAAAGTCATCAATTCCCCGTGATAGTTCACTCACTTCCTTTAGGGAAACTTTCTGGTCAGTGGTGCCCAAATGTGGGACACAGTCGAGAACATAAATTTTGTGGAGAATTGCACTGGAGTCTTGCTGCTCCAATGCAAGGTATTAGAGATCCACTTTGCTGCATCAGCTTTCTTCTCCACCCACTGCATCTCTGAATGTGTGTTTTAAAGGAATATTGTTTCCACTTTGCTTTTCCTTACACCAGAAAAGTGGGAATCAGAATAATGTTTTTATTTTTCCCAATTCCGTGAAAGCAGAAGATGATTTTTCTGATTCCCAACAACTTTTATCATTTATACACCTTAAACAACTGATTAAATTCTTTGTGGGTAGCTGAATAAAGATGATATGAACCTCTACTGATGAGGTGATAATTTGCTTCTCAGGGCTTATGTCACTGTTTTCTTATATATTTAGAGAGAAATACACATTCAAAAGTGGCGATCTGGCAAATCAAAGCTGATCCTTCTAGAATCCTAGTTCTGCAACATATTGTCTAGCTTTGTTGTGACCAGCCTCTAGGTTCTCTACTGTACTATGTGCCTGACAAATTATTCTCTAGGTTTCCAACTCTTTGTTTGTTCTTTTGTCTTCCTTTTCTTTGTGTACATCAAAACATGAGTTTACTTTGTGTTGATGGTGTTTAATGTTCAAATACTTAAAGACAACTTTGCCACTACCTAGCTACAGCTTGCTAGATCAGTCAGTAGAGCATGAGACTCTTAATCCCAGGGTTGTGAGTTTGAGCCCCACACTGGGTGCCTTCATTAGGGTGGCATGGTGGTTTAAGTGGTTAGCACTGCTGCCTTCCAGTAGCAGGGACCTGTGTTTGATTCTAACCACAGGTGACTGTCTGTGTGGAGTTTGCACGTTCTCCCTGTGTCTGTGTGGGTTTCCTCCCACAGTCCAAAGATGTTAAGCTTAGGTGGGTTGGCCATGCTAAATTGCCCCATAGTATCCAGGGATGTGCAGACAAGGTGGATTAGCCATAGGGAATGCAGGGTCCTGGGGGTGGGGCTAGGTCTGAGTGGGATGCTCTTTGGAGGGTCAGTGCAGACTGTGGAAAAGGAGACCTGCACCTCCACGAAGAAACCGCTGTCACAAAAATAGTGTATGAGCTAAATGACCAATTCTATTTTTGTGATCCTTCCTCCTAATTCTTTTGGTGATGTTGCTGGACTAGTAATACAGAGACCGGGCTAATGTTTGTGGGGCATGGTTCAAATCCTGCCACTGCAGCTGGTGGAACTTAAATTCAATCTGAAATATAAAACTAGTGATGGTGACCAAAAAGCCATCTTTGGTTTTTAACAACAATCTGGTTCACTAATAATCTTCAGGGAAGGAAATCTGCTTTCCTTACTTCATTTGGACAATATGTGAATCCAGACCTACAGTATTGTGCTGAATTCTAAGTGCCCTCAAGCTACTCAGTTCAAGGGAAATTCAGGATGGGAAGCAAATGCTTGCCTTGGCAGTGACACCCACATTCTGTGAAAGACTAAAACTCCAAATTGGATATGAACCAGGTGGTAGTAGAATGGGGTGACTTGGATTACACCTACCAGAGATGCTTAGCTTCCCATCTTGTGATGTCTCTGAAAAGAGACCTTGCTACCTCCTTGCAGAAGTAGACAGGAAACTGGACAAAGTTATTCACAAATCCCTCTTCATAAAAGTTTTGCTAGTTCTCAAATCGTTTCAAGCGCATTGACTTTTCCAATCTTCATGGTCAAAAGCCGATTTTGCATTTGTTAGCATATCATTAATACTTGTGAACACCTCAGCCTGCTGAAATTATGTTCACAGGTGCAATCTTATCAGCCAAAAATGGGAAACGTGTTAACAAACCTGGCTCTTTATTTGACGTGTGTAATGGGAGGAAAGCCTTCTTCCTCCAAGCTCAGTAAGTACAAATGTCTTCAGCTACTTAACTCCGTTGTCAGCCTAAATGCCTACGATATTAGGGATGAAGCCTATCCATGTTGATCAGCTCATGAGAAGTCTCAGTCATATGCTGCCTTGCTTGTTGAACCTGCTCAACTGAGGTAGCTAAACTGCCTAACGCCAGCAAATTTAAACAGAGAAAACAAGGCAAACACAAAAGGGGGCTCAACTGAAAAGACCATCCTTTGTGGTTGTGCCCTTGGCCTATGTGTACTTTCAGTGAAAAATAATCAGATTTTACACTGTTCTAGCTGCAGTAAAAGGTCATTGAGCTGGTGGTGTGAGGTGCCTCAGTCTTGTAGTTCCTTTAATGTTTTAAGTGTGAATTCTGGCAGATATGTGAGGCACAGTGCATGCATCCAACCTCCTAAGTGCATTGGCAACCTTACAATGCAAAGTCACATTTAAAGGAGCAGAAAACATTGAGTAGACAGTGGTGCATACCCCGGCAAAATGCAGACGATCATTCTTCCTTTTGCAGCACTGGAGCCAGGTTGTCTATAGCGACCCATGGGTGCTGACCTGCATCCACCTCTATCCAGGCTGACTTTGTTGGGATGGCCTCCTATTGCCATCCATAGGGGAAAAAATGCTCCTTTCTCTCCTGTACTCTTTAGGAGAACCTTCGGGGTGGCATCATTAACATATGGCATGGCTTTTGTCTGGTCTATGACATACCCAAGGCTAGGTGATAGTGATAAGCAGAGGTTTAGTGATTCTCCTGTTTTTTTTTTATTATTTGTTCACAGGATGTGGGAGTTGCTGGCCAGGCCAGCTTTATTACACGTAAACCCCCAATTAAGAGTCAACCACATTGCTGTGGATTTGGAGTCCCGTAGGCCAGACTGAGTAAGGATGGCAGATTTCCTTCCCTACAATACATTAGTGAACCGGGTGTGATTTTATGACCATCAACAATAGACCATTGGCTAATTTTTTAATTGAATTCAAATTTCTCTATTAACCCAAGAGTATTAATCTGTAGCTCCAGATTACAAATCTAGTGACATTTCCACTATGCCATGGCCTCGCCTAGGATTGCAGAGAGTCAAGCACTGTTTGGGCTTGATTCACTCCAAGTGATATCAAAAAACAGTTGCAGGCACCAGATACTGCAAATGCTATGCGCCCCAACAACATTCCGACAATAGTATTGAAGACTTGTGCTTCAAAAGTTGCTTCTCTAGAACTTGCTGCTCCCCTGGCTAAGCTGTTCTCGTGCAGTTTTAACATTGGCATCTACCTGACAATGTGGGGAATTGCTCAGGTGTGTCCTATACACAAAAAGCAGGACAAATCCAACCTGGCCAGTTACCGCCCCATCAGTCTACTCTTAATCATCAGTAAAATGATGAAGGTGACATCAAGCAGCACCTGCTCAACAATAACCTACTCACTGATGTCCAGTTTGGGTTCTGCCAAGGCCACGCAGCTCCTGCCCTCATTACAGCTTTGGTTCAGGCATGAACAATAGCACTGAATTCTGGAGGTGAGGTGACAGTGACAGCCCTTGACACCAAGGCTGCACTCTCCAAAGGCTGTCCACCATCCACAAGGCACAAGTCAAGAGTGTGACAGAATACCCCCCCATTTGCCTCAATCGTTGCAGCTCCAACAACACTCCAGAAGGATGACACCATCCAGTATTAAGCAGCGGGCTTGATTGGCACCTCATCCACAAGCAGCCATCCCCTTCACCACTGATGCCCAGTAACAATGGTACTATCTACAAGATGCACTGCAGAAATTCACAAATGATCTTTAAAAGGCACCTTCCAAATCCCCGACCACTTCCAAATAGACAGACAAGGGTGGCAGATACATGGTAACACCACGCCCTGCAATTTCCCCTCCAAATCACTCCCCATCCTGATTTGGAAATATATCTATGTTCCTTATATATGGCTGGGTCAAATTCCTGGCATTCCCTCCCTAAGGGCATTGTGGGTGTACCTAAAGCACATGGACTGCACCAGTTCAAAAAGGCAGTTTAGCACCACCTTCTCAAAGCGCAACTAGGGACGGGCTGCCCAACCAGCAAGACTCACATCCCACAAGTGAATAATAATAAAAAAGGTGCCTTTTAAATACACTGCTCAAATGTTAGAGTACAGAGTTCCCACTGGCTTCAAAACTTACTGCCCCACAAGATCTGCTGTTTTATTTACATATGCATATGTAATGAGCTGAGAATAATGTAAGTGCATGGGAAAACCTGGGCTGCCTTCACACTTAGTCTCAAAAAAGAACATTTTGCTGTGTATTTCAATGTAATAGTATGTGTTCGAATAGATTAGAAGTCAAAATGAGGAATTGCCTTGCGCTGTCTTCCTAGCAAAGGTTAGCATAGGTTTACTGGTACAGCAGGGAGTGAAAGTGTAGTTGTCAATTTCTAGCATATTGTTTTAACTTTAGATTTTCAACAGTCGCACCAACTCACAGTGCCTAATCCGGTTAAAGTGTGACTCTTCGCTTAGTCTTTGTGAAAACATCTTTTTGAAGCAAATATCTTAAATAGTGCCATTTTAAGCTTTGAATTCTTTTGTTCGAGTTTATAATGGTACAGCAAACCACATTTATTTTTGGAAGGAGAATCTCTGACAGGAAAAAGTAATTTTGCTGTCAACTGAGCATCAGCTGGGGATTTGTTTGGAGGTATGTATTAAATTGATTGTTAGTATAGATGAATCAAAATGCTTCCTCCTTGGGACATTAGTGATAGATACTACAAGGTATCCGTAGCTGTCATGAAGACAGTGAGTCATCCACAAAGTGCAACTTGAGAGATATGTGGGCCAGAACAGAGTAGTTAAAAAAACAAAAATTGCTGAAAATATTACGCAGGTCTGTGGAAACAAAGAGAGTTAATGTTTCAGGTTGAGATTATCTTTAATTTCATTGTCACCTTGACCTAAAACCTAACTGTTTCTCACTTCAGATACTGCCTGACCTGCTGAGCATTTCCAGCACTTTTTGTTTTTATTTCAGATTAGGGGCATCCACAATATTTTGCTTTTGTTTAAATGTAGCACTTGCAGGTTCCATACTCTGAAAGCCAGTAATGGGCCATCTCATTGTGCTTTTGTTTTATGACAATCCAACAGTTCTTCTGATCAGAGATAGTAGGAACTGCAGATGCTGGAGAATCCGAGACAACAAGGTGCAGCGCTGGATGAACACAGCAGGCTAAGCAGCATCATAGGAGCAGAAAGGCTGACGTTTCGGGCCTAGATCCTTCATCAGAAAAGGGGGAGGGGAAGGGGGTTCTGAAATAAATAGGGAGAGAGTGGGAGGCGGATAGAAGATGGATAGTTTTCTTTCTTTCCTGGCTCTTGGTTACAGTTCAGCTAAGCCAATATACCTGATAGGGGCACCTCACTACTCACTGTCCTCCTAGTGTAGTTCTCTAGAACTGGTACTATCTCCCCTTCTGAATGGGCTGATTCATTGGAACACATCAATAGCATTAATATTGTTATCTATTATGTATTATATGTGTATTTAATAAGGTAATGAGAAATCATATTTGAGAGAAGGGAACATTTTATTTGATAGCTTTTGTTGAACCGTAACATTCTCTGCAAGTATCATTTATCTGTGAAGTAGCTATTAAAAATGATCTCAACACTTCAAATTGATCAGCAATGTAGTACACTCATTGGTGCTGTCAAGGAGCAGAGATGTGCTGAGAATATGCACTGTCAATGCGATAACCTATTGTTTACATTGGTTTTAATTTGACTAGTTCAAATCTTCAACTTCTTTTCCAGTCATTTAGTCACTTCTTTCACACTGTTTATTCTGGGAATTGTATAAATTGTGTAATAGATAATAACTACCCTTAGATTGAGATTAGCTTTGTTACTGTGTCGCCTGGTAACCCCTTTACTCCAGACCATAAAGGAGAAAGTAAACTCAACGTGTAAGGCAAATGCTATTTCAATTTAATGTGGATCAGAATAAAATTTAATTAGCTGGGCATTAAAGAATTTATGTAGTTTCTTAAGCTACTCATGATTAAACTCCGAACTCCGATGGGCACCAGCATTACCATTCATACAACTTCCGTTTTACATACAATAAAGGAAGGATTTCGTGTAAATGCTTGTCAAGAGATTTTAGACTTTATTAAGCTAATTAATGAAATGCAGAACGTACACCATTTTTACCACTTATAGACTCATTTATATCACTTGATAATATAATCAAGAGGTTTCCACAGTTTGGGAAGGATTACATAAGTGCAAAGACGTTATTAATTTAGTCAAATTACTTATGGAAGGCTTAACAGAAGCTTTTCGAGAGCTACTCTGATGTGACATTTTATTTCATTGTCTCGTTGTTGGAGGTTTCTCAGTTCAGGAGCCTTTTTTTTTCTTTTTAAAAAGAAATTAAATGCTTCTTCAGCAATTAAAACTCTTACAGAATCATGGAATCATACAGTACAGAAAAGGCCCTTTGGCCCATGGAGTATGTACTGTCAAAAATACGTTGCTGCCTATGCTGCTCCCACTTTCCTGTACTATGCCTGTAGCCTTGAATGTTATGACACTTCAAGTGCTCATGCAGTTGCTCTTTAAAGGTTGTGAGGTTACCCGCTTCAACTGCCCTCCCAGGCAATGCATTCCAGATTTCCACCATTCTTTAGATGTAAAAAGTTTTCCTCAAATCCCCTCTAAATCTCCTCCCTTTCTCTTTAAAATTATGCCCTTTTGTTATGGACTCTTCAGCCAAGGAGAAGGGATATTTTCTATTCGCTCTCCAAGCCCTCATAATTTTATACGTTCCTATCAAGTCCCCTCTCAGTCTTCTGTGCTTCAAAGAAAATAACTTTGTTCTTACTGACAAGAAGTATTGACTGTGCTGTCTGCCACAGCAAATCCTCAAACACAGGAGTAGTTTCATTCAGAAATGTCAGCATTTTTGATTTTGGGGAACAGTGCTTTTATATTGGTACGTTGATATACTGGTGCACCAAACTACAAGTGAAAAATTAAGTGTTAGCCCAGGAACAGTTTTTTTTCATGACACTTGTTTAATGTCAGAATAGATATTTTCTAATCCACCTATTCAGAGATGTTATTACATACAGGCCTTCTAACCCAGAGATAGGAACACTACCACCGTACCATTTGAGGAAGTGGCAAAGTTGACAGATAAGGGAAGGGCTGTAGATGTTATATACATGGACTTCAGTAAGGTGTTTGATAAGGTTCCCCATGGTAGGCTGATGGAGAAAGTGAAGTCGCATGGGGTCCGGGGTGTACTAGCTAGATGGATAGAGAACTGGCTGGGCAACAGGAGACAGAGTTGTAGTCGAAGGGAGTTTCTCAAAATGGAGAACTGTGACCAGTGGTGTTCCCCTGGGATCCATGTTGGGACCACTGTTGTTTGTGATATATATAAATGATCTGGAGGAAGGTATAGATGGTCTGATTAGCAAGTTTGCAGATGACACTAAGATTGATGGAGTAGCAGATAATGAAGGGGACTGTTGGAGAATGCAGCAGAATATAGATAGATTGCAGAGTTGGGTGGGGAATTTCAGATGGAGTTCAATCCAGGCAAATGCAAGGTGATGCATTTTGGAAGATCCAATTCAAGAGCGAACTATACGGTAAATGGAAAAGCCCTGGGGAAAATTGATGCACAGAGAGATCTGGGTGTTCAGGTCCATTGTAGCCTGAAGGTGGCAACGCAGGTCGATAGGGTGGTCAAGAAGGCATATGGCATGCTTTCGTTCATCAGATGGGGTATTGAGTACAAGAGTTGGCAGGTCATGTTACAGCTGTATAGGACTTTGGTTCGACCACATTTGGAATACTGCATACAGTTCTGGTCGCCACATTACCAAAAGGATGTGGATGCTTTGGAGAGGGTGCAGAGGAGGTTCACCAGGATGTTGCTTGGTATGGAGGGTGCTAGCTATGAAGAGAGGTTGAGTAGATTAGGATTATTCACATTAGAAAGACGGAGGTTGAGGGGGGACCTGATTGAGGTCTACCAAATCATGAGAGGTATAGGCAGGGTGGATAGCAAGAAGCTCTTTCCCAGATTGGGGAGTTCAATTACTAGGGGTCATGATTTCAAGGTGAGAGGGGAAAAGTTTAAGGGAGATATACGTGGAAAGTTCTTTACGCAGAGGGTGGTGGGTGCCTGGAACGCGTTGCCAGCGGAGGTGGTAGAGGCGGGCACGATAGCGTCATTTAAGATGTATCTAGACAGATACATGAATGGGGAGGGAGCAGAGGGATACAGATCATTGGAAAATAGGCGACAGGTTTAGATAGAGGACCTGGATCGGCGCAGGCTTGGAGGGCCAAAGGGCCTGTTCCTGTGCTGTAATTTTGTTTGTTCTTTGTTCATTCTAAGGTTAGAATAGAATTTGTTTCGATATCAGATTTAGGTGCAACATGTAAACTGTACGTGGTAGTGGGTGCCCCAACCAGAGGTTAATTGCATTAGTCTTTGCACTGAGTACCCTATAAACTTACTTGTAATATGTGAATTATCTGTCCACTTAAGCTTTTAAAGAGGTTTTCATAACGATTACAAATTTTTGACAATGCAATGATAGCATAACTAAATGTTGATCAGAGACTGCCAGTTTAGAAAATGCATTAAAAATGTTTTGAAAAGTCTCCCTGCTTGCACAGCCAGTTTAAAGCTATAAATATTTGAACCACACAGATAAGGAAAGTTGCTGGTTGATCTGCACTTATCTTGGCTGGGACAGTGGTGAAAGCAGAGCTGTTTCAAAAATCAGGCAAGATTCCCAACACTGACCACATGCAGTGAGACTTCAGTGTTGTAATGAAGTTGTAGAATGTTCATCAGGTGAAGTCAGGGGCTACACTTCAAAAGGTTGTGATTTCAAATAAACCTGTTGGACTATAACCTGGTGTTGTGTGACTTCTGATTATTGACAACAGCATGTTTCAGTCACTGTAGTATAAGTGCAGTTTTATGGTGCACCACCAGATGTCATCATTTTGTGCTGTGAACAAACTCATTTTGCATTAATCTAGCAGAGCTTCAGTGTGGCAACTGTAAATTACTGAATACTTTGGCAAATTGGATCCTATTTTGAGTGGAACTTCTTTTTTAAGCTCACAAAGGTTGAGGGTTCAAACTCAATACCAGAGACCTGAGCACATAGTTTAGGCTTCCACTTCAATGGTATGTCACTGATGGCATTATCTTACAGAAGCCACATCTGGCCTTTGATAAAATACCCCATGTCACTATCTGAGGAGGAGCAGGGGTGTTCTTGAGGTAACCTAGCTAATATTCCTCCCTCATTCAAAGTTACTAAAACAGATCAGTTTGGAAATTGTATCTAGTGCAGTGCACATCTAATGAAGCTGGTGGAGGGTCAAGGAAAATTTATCCCCAGCCTCATTTTCATATTATCAGCTAACTACAGACACTGCTCACTGGCTGTGAAGTCCTAGAAGGTAGTGCAGTAATTAGGAAGGGTTGGGAGAGGGATACATTTGAGAGTGGAGTCAACTTTGGACTAGCAGTAAGAACTGAATTTGATAAGACAAGGAAAGCAGTTGAAATGGAACTTTCCAGTGGCAGGTTCAGCAGGTCTTTTAAGATTCCCAGGTTTAGCTACCAAATGCCTTAAGAAACTGTCTGCCATGTTCATGAAAGTTAAATTTTGCAAAGCATGTTGTAGTAATTGTAATGAAGCCATCCAGGTGGACAGCCTGATGGGGGCTGTTAACCTGGTCCAATCACGGAGCCCTTGCTGACAGATATAAACAGGAGTGCCAGAGGTTCTGTTCACTCTGAGAGCTGGTTCTAAGGACCAGCGTCAAGTTCTGTGCATGTGTAAATAAAGGGTGACTTGGTGATTGAAAACTGGCTTCTGTGGAGCTATTCCAGGTATATGTCAGTTTCTGTAAAAGGAGCTTTAAACTGGTGTGCAAAAGGATAAAGCCAAACTATCTTTCAGGTTGTGTCCTAGTGACCAACAGAGGACTTTAGGTGTGGAATAAGTACAGGCATAACATCTGATATGTTGACTTCTTACACACCAGTAAGACTGACGCAGCACGATCCTATCAAATGGAAGAAAACATAGAAAATAGGAGCAGGAGGAGGCCATTCAGCCTTTTGAGCATGCTTTTGTGAGCTTGCTATGTGGAAGTTGGTTTGTAATGTTTTGGGAAGACATGAAAGGTACCAGACAGGAACAAGATTCTCTTCCGACTTGTAAGATAGGTCCATTTTCATACAGGCACCTTCTGGTTATGTTGTTAGAAGTTTTCTAATTTTCTGTGAAATTGTTCTGGTGGAAAGTGCGTCCAGTTACTGTTTGTACCCAGACTCTTTTACTCAAAAAGCAGTTGAATACTCCTGATTTAATTTTGTAATGCTGGTTCTGTAATGTAATTATTTAATTTTGTCTACATTTTGTTTTGGCAGAAGAAAAGTTTAGACAGCCATTTTCACACTACGGGAAGGACGATGTTATGAATCAAAAGCTTTCAATCTTGCAGGAGGACATCACCAAACTGGAAATTGATACAATTGTCAATGCAGGTTAGTACATTGGCAGCATCATGACTTGCAGATGTACAAGTGGAATGGCATAACGACTGCAGCATTGATTGGATTAATCCTGCCATCCACTCAATGGTGCAAATCTATAGGAATAATGACCTGATTAAAGGCAAAAAGAAAGTAGGTTAATAAAAACAAAAACGCCTTTCACAATTTCTGGAAAATTCTGGGAACTTGCCCTCATTCCCAGACTTCACCCATAGTCGCTGGCAATCTGGACCTCAAAAGTTGAGGTAATTCAATCCTAGTTTCACTTAAATTACTTTCTCATTCTTTGCATCACATTCTTAGTTTTGTGAATAGGGACATTTTTAATGTTGTTGTGTCATTGTTGGATTACAGTGTTTTAGAAATCATCACATCATGACCTATTGCCATCATCAATTTAAGTTAGATATCACATTAGTGGGATTATGGATTTCAACTTTATACGTGGCCACCAAATCTCTATGATGAGAATCTGTTTGGTGTGCAAAGAGGGAGGCTTCCCCAGCTGAAAATAACCAAGCAATCTCCAGAAGAATGTGGATGCTCCTGATTCATGACAGTTTGTACAAGTAAGCAACCTACCCTTCCAGTTTCAGAAAGGGAGACTGTGCTCAAAACCTGAATTGTTGAACCAAGACTTTTTTGACAGATGTGGTGTACCTGGACTTTCAGAAAGCCTGTGATACCACCTAAAAGACTATTAAAGAAGATTAAAGGGTTGGAACAATGGGGGGTGGGGTGGTGGTTGGAAGGGGGAGTGGTGGGGCTGTGTGGGGGATAGCCAGTTGGTTCAAAAATGAAGAGTAGAAGTTAACAATGGTTCCCAGAGTGGTTGGAAATGAGCAGCACTGTTCTGCAGAAAACCATATGATTATCTTTGATAAATGCTTATGTAGGGCTAGAGGGAGTGCTGCACAAATTTATACAATAGTAAAACAGGGTGCATGGCAAATGATTCTGAGGACAAAATGGAGCTAAGAGTGAAATGGATAAAGAAATGACTAGTGGAATTTAATGTCAGTAAGTGTGAGGTGATTATACTTTGGGGAAATGTTGGGTGATGTTGAACAGTGGAGGGATTTGAGATTTCATATTTACAAGTCTTTAAAAAGCAGCAGTACAAGTGGATAAGGCCATAAAATGCTGAAGTTATACTGGGTTTAAAGTGAGATGTTTAGAATATACACATATAAAAGAAAAATAAGATGTCATGGTGAATCTTTGTCAAAACTTAGTTAGATGAAAAATTTGCAGTTTAGGTCTTGCAATTATTCTTTACACTGCAGAAAGGAAATTGAGATATAATATAAGAAGGCTGCCTGATATACAACATCAGGAAATATGGGCAGAAAGATTTTGAAAAATTGGAGCTGATTCTGATTGAAGAATTGAAATTGTAGGGTGACTTTACTAGAGTTTTTTAAATGATGAAACAATGGGCCAGAAATTGTTCCATAAAACTAAAGCCTACAATGAGAAGCATAGGGCTCAATGTAAGTCCTTTTGAATAGGAGACAGGAGCAACCTCTCTACAGTGGGTGGTGTGAGGCTATGGACTGCAGTCAGAGTTAGCAACTGAACCAGAAACCATGTCAACTGGTAGAGAGAGAAGTGGTTGAAATAAATCACATTTGGAAATTGAGAGGGCATATGGGATTAAAACTACTACTTTGGAGGATAAGCACCAACTGCATATTTTTGCAATGTCTCTATGATTCTGCATAACTCAAATCTTCTCGGGCACTTAAAAACTTGAAGGAACATCATATTCATCTACTATCGTCACTTCATTTCAGATGGCAATGTCTGGTAGCTAACCTAATTCTTTTTCACACACGTAACTGCTACTCTTACTATCCCTATTCATTTCAAATAATCTAAAGCTGTCTAACTTGGGTATATCCAATCCCCACTGCATTTTAAAAAATTCAATCACATTTCCTCTCAGCTGGATTTTAACTGTAAAGTAAACATTGTCTGGTATCATGTACAGCTCCAATCAAATTATGGCTCTGTACTAACAATCCATTCACATTAGCTTGAAAGCTTGTTATTTGTATTGCTGGACACTTTGTGCATTTAAATATCTGAAAGAGTATTTTTGGGATGGCTATGTTGATATGGGTTTGCCAGTCATGCAGTTCTGTGGCAGGCAACCTGATTTTTTCTGATCCGATTTAAAGTTTAACCTTTAGAATAAATATGTATTTTCCATTCTCTCTATATGTAGGCAAGTACTCATGATTATGCCTCTCAGCAAGTTCTGAATAATGGCAAAGCAAACATACTTTAAGTGGTTTTGAATGGCTGATAAATCTGATATGGCAAGGAAGCTTAACTGCTGCTGACCCCTTCCATGTTGGCTGTAAAATGTTGATTCCTACTGTTGAGATTTTGACACCTTGTGGAAGTGGATAGGGTGTAAGCAGAGTATCTCACTTGCCCTGCATAATGCTCCTTACCCTCTCGATAGTTGGCAATCGTGCTGTCTTATCACCTTGATCACATCATTAACTCAATTACATTTTACGCTAAAGCTTCTTAAAAAGTTGCAGATCCTTTGTCTTTGATGACACGTTGGCAGTGCAGGGAAGGCTAGTATTTGTTGCCCATTCTTAGTTGTCCTTGAACTAAATGACTTCCTAGGCCATTTCAGAGGGCAGTAAGAGTCAACCCCATTGTTGAGTCTGGTGTCTGGATCTGACCAGATAAGGACATTAGTGAATCAGATGGATTTTTATAAGTTGATATAGTTGTTGTAGCCATCATCACTGAGACTAGCTTTTTGTTTCCAGGTTTACTAATTGAATTTAATTTCCACCAGCTGCATTAGCCTGGGCCTCTACGTTGCTAGCCCCATGGCAGTACCACTACACCACCACCTCCGCCATCTGCGTTTGTCAGCAGTGACTCAGCCGTTAGCTCTCAACTTTGGATCACAAGGCTTCATGTACTGCTGGAGGCTTGGAGCACAAAAATCACATCCAGAGCACTACTGTGGGAATGCTGGACTGTTAGAGAGGCCATCGTTTGGATGGGACATTAGAACTGAGGCTCTTCCTACCTGCTTGGGCCGATCTGATGATATGGTTTCGGAGAAGAGCAGGAAAGGTCTTGCGCAGACCTGGAGCCAATATTTATCCCTCAACCAGTATCACTAAAACTGACAGTTTGATCATTAGCATTTTGTTGTTAGCAGGAGTTCCTGTGTGTGACTTGGCTGCTGCTACATTACGTTGCAACACTGTAGAGGTACTTAATTGGCTGTAGAGTATTTTGTGATGTCTGGTAGTTGTGAAAAACCAAAGCTTTTCTTTTTGCTTCTGCGCAAATTCTTAATGTTTACCTCACACTTCCACACCTCATCTCATGTAATACTTACAAGATGAGCATATGACTCAATGTTGAAACACCAATTTTAATAACTAGAGTTAGCATGTAATGTCAGGATGCAAAATTTCAAATTAAACAATTAATTTAAAACGTTATTAATTCTGATGTAAGGTCACCTTAAAATAATGCTTTTCATACTATTTAGAGCAACTTTCCAAATTATGTTAAAAAAAGTATATATATTTAGGACTGAATCATTTTTAATTATGATTTTGTTTTAAGATTAATGACAAGAAAATTCCAATTTATATTGAGGAAGTTGGCTTTGAATGTAAATGAAGGATTATAATCTTCCAATGATGAGCCTACCCTGTCAGTTGTTACCCCAAGGTCTTTTGGAGAAAGATCACAAGATTGCAGTTATTAGTTCACTGAGTGATGAACACTGGAAGCAGGTTAGGAGGATCGTGTGGAGCTGGAGGAACACAACAGGCTAGGCAGCATCAGAGGAGCAGGAAAGTTGATGTTTTGGATCAGGACCCTTCAGAAATGGGGAGACGGAAGGGAGCTGGGAAATAAATAGAGAAGGGAGGGGTGGGCTGGGGAAGGTAGGTTGGATGGTGATAGGTGGGTGCAGGTCGGGAGTGGTGGGGATTGGTCAGTGGGATGGGTGGGGCGGATAGGTGGGAGAGAAGATGCACAGGTTGTGTCAGGTCAATGAGGTGGGGATGAGAGGGAGGGTTGGACATGGGATGAGGCTGGGGGTGGGGAGATCATGCCCATTTAGAATCATGGAATCCCACAGTGTGGAAAGAGGCCATTTGGCCCAATACCCTGCATGGCAATTTAGCATGGCCAATCCATTAAATTGCACATCTTTGGACTTAATTTCTTCGAGTTCAGCTTCAGTCCTTTGAAAAAATACATTTTACTTTGAAGATGTTCAGAGTTAAACAAAAATCTAAGCTGTGAAACTTGTTGACTTCCATGAATTTCTTGAAATAATTACAACTTTTATTGATTAAATATTAATCTTATTGTCTTGAACCTTATCCATCAGGTTTAAAGCTTTTCAAAATTTGTTAATAGAAAATTTTCAGTTGATGGAATATGCTGCCCTTCATTACTAAGATGTCTTATGACTTCACCTGAGTAAATAGCTAATAAGATGCTTGCTTTTCAATTTGTTTACTCTTTTCCATCCTTTCACTTGCTGGTGCATATTGTGTTTCTGGATTCTTTATGCAAACTCACCAATTACACACATGGGTTTGGCAACCTGCAAGTCGCTTCAGTTTATCTGAAGACTACACTTTTAAGTGCACATGTTACAGGATGGCTCAAACAGCAACAAGCAGCACTCGTAACAAAAACTGTAACTTAAGCTGTAGCCACATTGTTTTTTGGTTACATGCTGCTTTACATCCTGGTTCCTTAATGGCATGTACATCATTTAAGGTGAGAGGAGAGAGATTTAAAAAAGACATGACGAGCAAATTTTTTACAGAGAGGATGGTTCGTGTGTGGAATGAACTTCCATGGGAAGTAGTGGATGCGGGTACAATTACATTTAAAAGACATCTATAAGATTGTTGTTTTGAGGAAGGGTCACTGGACCCGAAACGTTAACTCTGTTTTTTCCTTCACAGATGCTGCCAGACCTGCTGAGCTTTTCCAGCAACTTTGTTTTTGTACATCATTTACATTTTATTCTCAAGTGATATTACAACAGTGCATAGTTGTCCAGATAAAGGAAGATTCAGCCCTTTTATCCCAACAACAATCTTACAGATGCATAAACCTCAGTGAAAGGTCACCCTCTGTCTCTACACTAAAACTCCTTGTTCAAGTGGTACAACTTTCGTTAGTTTCTTCTTGGCAATTTTTGCAACTGACTCAGTACCCCTTTCTTTAGTTAATATCTCTTCCTGAGACTCTTAAACAAGCTGTTATCTCAGATCTCTTTTTATTTAAACATATCTCTCCAACAGCTTTGTAGGATGTCTTTTATAAAGTCATAGAGTCTTACAGCGCGAAAACAGACCCTTTGGTCCAACCAGTCCATGCCGAACATAATTCCAAAATAAACTAGTGCCACCAGCCTGCTCCTGGCCCATATCCCTCCAAATCTTTCCTATTCATGTACTTATCCAAATGTCTTTTAAACGTAATTGTACCCGCATCCACCACGTCCTATGGAAGTTCATTCCACACGCGAACCACCCTCTCTGTAAAAAATTTGCTCTGCATGTCTTTTTTAAATCTCTCTCCTCTCTCCTTAAAAATATGCTCCCTAGTCTTGAAATCTCCCATCCTAGGGAAAAAAAACAACTACCATTAACTCCATCTATACCTCTCATAATTTTAAAAGCTTCTATCAGGTCACCTCGCAACCTCCTATGCTACAGTGGAAAAAGTCCCAGCGAATCCAGCCTTTCTTTATAATTCAAACCTTTATTACCCAGCAACATCCTGGTAAATCTCTTCTGAACCCTCTCCAGCTTGATAATATCATTCCTATAACTGGGCAACCAGAACTGGACACAGTATTCCAGAAGAGACCTCGCCAATGTCCTGTACAACCTCAACATGACTTCCCAACTCCTATACTCAAAAGACTAAGTAATGACGGCAAGCATGGACATCAAAAACTTTTTGTTTCTGGAGTTTTCTTAAGCAACTTAGGACTGTTTCTCATTCCTATTTGATTGTGAAGACTGTAATTTATAGTAACTCTGCTGCTAAAACTTTTTCCTTCTGAATCAACTTGTTTCTGTTTAAATGAGCTTGCTAGTGGGCTCCTTTCTCTGGCTTGTAAAATTCTCAAGTCAGCAATCACCCTAGCACTTAACTCCCCAGGTGGCTTCCTTCATCTAAAATCAACATGATTTCTTGGAAATGCTGTTTTAACTTTATTGTTCAAAATTACTTTGAAACCAGTCAGATTGTCACAGCACTGAAAACTAAAATCCATTTTTCCTTCACCTAAGAACCGATGGCTGCAATTTTCTCAGTCCCTGAACAGCGTGAGCATTGGTGAGAAAGATGGGAAAATGTGATGAGGTGGGCAGTTATGAGATTCTCAAAGTCGAAGTCAAGAGCAAAAAGTCCAAAACTCCGACCAAGTGTTGAACGGCAAGATGAGAATCCCACTAGTGAGCAGCGAGAGGCATATTTGCATTCATTACTATGTATTACCATCTCATTGTTACTTAATCACCTCTTGTCTATATGCAGCTTCCTATTTTCCACTACCAGATAGAAACTAGACAGTGACAATTCCTGACCTGAAAGCCAGAGTAACCTCCAGCTTACTGCTTGCTCTTCCAGTCCTTCATCTTGGATAACAGTCTCCAAGGCCTCAGGACACACTCCATGTGCAGTGACTGGATGCATCCCTGGTCCATGGACAATCATCCCAGATTCATATCAGCCTCACCAAACCTTCATGGTGAATTTCTGATCAACTTACGGTACGGTCCTGCATTTCATTGCTGAACTTTGTCGCTGGCACCTTTTATTGCAGTGATACTGCTAGGTCAGTTTACATGCAGGGACAGGCACCTATCTCATGAATTGGACCGGGTGCATATCAGGGCTCATTGCTTGTGCCCTTAGTACTCACTGACTTTGTACTTACTTAAATGCTTATTTGCCTCACCTTTTTGTGCTTTGCCTCCTCAGCCAGAACTTAAAGACTCTCAGGACTTATGCCTTGTCCTACCCTTCAGCAGACACAAAATTAACTGGTTGTCAACAGTCATCAGTGAAGGCGGACATGTAGCTGTACGTCACTATTTTACACCAATCTCACATCTGCACCAAATGCCAGCAATGTACGTGGCAAATATACTGCGTGTGCTCCAACCAAATGGCCTTGTCTCAAAGGGAAGCAGTTGTCAGTCATATCAAGGGAGACAGCCTTCACTCGGGTGGTCTCAACACAGTAAATCAAGAGTAGAATCTGCTAACAGTGCAGGACTTGTGCACAGCCAGTGGTCAGAAGATCAATATCACTACAGTCTGGGGAATGGTCAATCCTGCACATCCAGTGCAATGGTTTTGGGGAGTCATGGCAAGTCTGATGTGGAGTTGCACAGTGATCAGTCAGGATTCTGGTCAGTCATCGGTTGGGACTGTCCATCCAAGTGGTTCAGGGGCGTTGGGCCATGGTCAGCCATAGGTCAGTTCACTGAAAGTCAAGGGCTAATATCAGGGGACTCTGCTGTGGTAAGAAAGTTGGGGAGGTCAGTTCTGGGGATTAGAGGTAATATATTGGGATACAGAGGGGACAATAATCGTGAGGGAGGGAAACTCAACATATAAGTGGGAAAGACCATTGAGCATTGGAGAATATGGGTTACTGCAGTGGGGTTGGGCCGTCGATGATAACAGCCATCTGGTTTCGAAGTAAAGTGTTAGCTGTGCTGCCTGTATGACCTAAGAAGCATTTGTTTTCAGTCCCTTCCCAATATGTGCACGGTGAAAGGCAGTTTCTGACTGACAGCACTTCACAGGATAAACAGCTCAGCTTTAAAAATGGCACCAGTGCCAGCAAACCTGGGAGATCTGGGGGACAGTGGTGATTACTTTTGCACGTGGTGAGGGGGGTGATAGGACAAGAGGGGCATCATAGGAGTATAGGTACTGTGATGAGTTTCAGAAGATAGCATGAGAAATCTCACTAGGCCTCATGGAGAGAAACTCTCCATTAAGCTTGCCAAATTTGGCACGTAATCCAATTTCTGTTAGAAGTTAGCCCTAATGTCCAAATAATATGTTGTGTACCTTTGTTACAAAAGCAACAAGCGCATGAGGTGGATAAGGAAGATAATGGGGAGCGGGTGTGGGAGAATGAATAAATATAGACCCTGGAATGAACTGCATGTGGGACACAGTGGACATACTGTAACAAGTGTGAAAGAGGAGAGGAGAAATGTGAATGCATGCTGCGTGGCTGTCAGCCTCTGGGAAGCTCTGCACACGTTGATTGGCGTGCCGATGCATAGCTTTCACTTCTAGAACCTGCTGCTGTGCACAGATTTCAGAGGTTACAGTGAAAGATGATGCTGAGCCATTTTTGTCACAGTTTGGACAAGTCCAAAAACCATAAATTCAGCAAACCTGTCTTGGAACAGCAGAAGATGAAAACAGAAAGCATGTCAATCTGTCCGAAACTGTCTTCCCTTTGAACATTGATCTCTCTCTTTCTGTGGTTCAGGCTGTGGATTGACTTATTCATTTACAACACCTTCTGTTGGATAAGATTGAAACTGATAAGCAGATTTCGAGTACATGAATATTTCTGTGGCATTCTGCTCACCTACCCAGAAATAATATCATAATTGCAATTGGTATTGTCACTGAAAGGGCCAATTGGGTGCAGTAACATATGCAAATGACATTAATTTTACTATCACCCGCAGCATTCAGCATTACTTTTCTCAACCTAACACCATTTGTCAGGACTTTGATCTCACTGTTCTGTGGCTGTACAAAGTAATTACTACTTGACGAAGTAGGAGATTTTCTGAGTGGGGTGGCTGTCAGTTTTTTGTGTCCCTTTTTAACGATGAGGGTGGCTTTCTTTTCTTCCTGAGCTGCATATCCAAGGGGCTGATAGAGGCTCCTCTTGCAATGTTTGAAGACTGTTCACATGGAGCACCACAGAAGCAACATTTGGGATGATTGTGCCCTGAATTTTACAAGAAGCACTAACCAAGGTACTAGGCACTTCACCAAAGAATTGTAGTGCTCTAGAATCTGCACAACACACAGATGCCAAACAGTTCATTTGAAATAAAGCTTTAAAATGTTGATTTTAAAACTTACCTCACTGTAACAAGCAAATAACGACCAGATGGAGCTGTTTTCTATTTCCAACTTTTGTAGTTGTTCTTTAAGATTTTTGGTATTTATGGATTACTGTATAATCTCGTTCTACTGGATATTGCTCAGCATCCTTTGCACGTTCCTCTTTTCTGAATATCCTTTCTTGAAGTCTTATTTTTCAGCTTGCTTTCTACTGTTCAGCAGAGAAATCAGGAAGTAGTTGTTCACAACAAAGGCCTCAGAAAACTGGAAAACTCTTCCCAAGTGTGTAGACAGACTTGAGGTGTAGATCATTCTGTTAACATGGTGGACAGGGCTTGAAATGTGAAATAGCCTTCTTTTGTGCATCTCTCACTTTCAGGCTTTTCAGCCTTTGGCCCCCTTTATCCTTTCTAGGCCTCTCCGTATGTTGTTGCTTCCTCATTCTACCTCTAAATGTTACCATGCTTTCGTATTTTTCAAAAGAAATTGTTACATTAGTTTCTATATGTCATGCACTCCATACCCTTAAACATTTAATCTTAACTATATATTTGACAATGACTGTTTACCTTTCTGAATTTAATCTCTGGTTGCTCGATCATTTATTGCTTTCTGTTCTATTTATTACTACCTCAGGTGTCACTTTACTTAAGTCAAGTAACCCATTTGGCTTCTGTCTTAAATCTTTTTCTCCTTTAAATTTGAGGGCATTAATTTTGGAAAGTTTTGATTATGAATATAACAAATAGTGGAAATACTGCCAAATACCTGCTGGTGGTGCTGTTGAGCTTGGCTGGTTCAATATTTCTTGTTCTAAATTCTAAACCATCCTGTTCTTGAAACCATGATTTTATTTTCAGTGATTTTTAGAAACGCAAAATGTCAAGACAAAGAATGTATTGAGATCTGCTATAAATCATGAGCTGTACAAATGTAAAGTGAGGTGGTTGCATAGTACTTGACATCTAAAGTTTCTCTTTCACCGTTTGGGTAAATCAAATGCTGGATTGAAGGAATGGATTCTTTCACGAATATCTTATTTTTCTTAATGTCATTTAAGATTTTTTTGTACAAAAGCCTAGATCAGTTATTCTGTAAACATTAACCCAGGAATGCACAGAAAGAACAGAAACATCCTAGATCTGGTGCAGACTGCATGTACATGGGCTGAATGATACTGTATTTTGGTGACAATCATAACCTATACACCTTCTCACACACACACACACACACACAAACCATACGCCCCTTCACACACATTCCCTAACACACACTTGGACATAAACATACAGACACGTACATACATACAGTGACATAGGCGCAGGCAGACACACCCCTCAGATATGCCTGTGTGCACATTTTGCTGAAAGATGTTTCAGATAGCAATGGAGAAGGAAGAAAAGCTTAATTCAATGGGTGTGGAATGTAATGTTAAAGGAATTGTGTTGAGATTTGATAGGGTGGATACTGAGAGGGTGTTCCTTTTTTTAGTGGGACTAGAAGTAGGGGTTTTTTGTTTAAGACAGAGATGAGGAGAAATGTTTTCTTTCTGAGGTTTGAGTTTGTGAAACACTCTTCCCTACAGGTGGAGGAGACAGAATGTATTTAAGGCAGAAGTAGATTGATCCTTGGTTAGCAAGAGAGTCAGAAGTTATCGGGATGGGATGGGAAGTTTTGGTTGAAATGTAGAGTTGAGGCCACAATCGGATCAGCCATGATTCTGTTGTGTGTTTGGATAAAGGTATCAACTGAGCCTTTGTTGATAATACTCTGACCTCTGAATCAGAAGGTTTTGAGTTCAGATTCTATTCCAGACACTTGAGCACAAAATCTAGACTGACATTCCCGGGGTGTACTGTTGTTGCTATTGTTTAAGGGTACGAAAGGGTTAATGCTGAAGAGTGCCTTAAACACCACGAGCGATAATGACGTCATTTAGATTTGTGGGTGAACATCTTAGCTTCTCAAACATGCAACATGTGGTTAGTGGTGAGGATTGCTCATCTAGCAGCTGCCACCTTTCAGATGATATGCCAACCTGAAGCTCTCCTCTGAAGATGGATTAAAAGATTCCAATGGACACGATTTTGAAGAAGAGCAAGTGAGTTCCCCCTGGTTTTCTGGGACCAATATTTATCCCTCAATTAATATCCTTAAAAGCAGATGATCTGGGTCATTCTCATAAAACCAAGATCTGCAGATACTGGAAATCTGAAACCAAAACAGAAATTGCTGGAGAAACTCAGCAGGTCTGGCAGCATCTATAGAGAGAAAGCTTACCTACTGCGCTGCTCTAGCAATTTCTGTTTTTGGGTCATTTTCACATTGTTATGTGTGGGAATTAGCTGAATGCAAATTGATATACCCTGCAGTATAACAGTGACTGCACTTGGAAAGGTATGTAAATGGCTGTAAAGTGGTTAGGAATAGCCCAAAGTCATGAAAGGTGCTATAATCTTTCTATATGACTGACCACATTTGAATCGTTTGCCGAGTCTTTTGATATGAGTTCTTCAGCTTTGACTATGTGAATTTTAGTAATTTCTCTTCTTTCAGCATTGTATTTAACACTGCTCGCACCAACCCATCGCCACCACCATCCCACATTACTCCAAGGTCACAGGAGAATTGCAATTTTTGGCAACTTCTTTCAAAAGTGGATTTCTTGGTTTGAATTGGATGAAATGGTAAAGGCTGGTACAATTACAATATTTAAAAGGCATCTGAGAGGTTACATGAATAGGAAGGACATCCGGTTGGCACGGACAAGTTGGACTGAGAGGGCCTGTTTCCGTTCCATACATCTCTATGACTCTATGAAAGGTAGCTGATTTTTTTCTGCTGCTTTGTGTCCATACTCCTGTAATGGCTTATATTATCTCAGTACATGCTGAACTTCTTAAAATGTATTTTCTACTGAACAAGTTGAAGGATCTTAATGTTGAAAATCTGAGAGTAAATAGAGAGATCTTGAATTTCACAGAAACATAGTGTCGTTGAATTTTAGATTGAGAAAAGGCCATTTGGTCCATTTGAAAGCATTTTTCAGTTAGCCTTACTCCCCTGTTCCTTTGAATCAAGTACATCTGCTTCCACCCAACCTTTCAGGCATTTCTTTGCAAATTGGAACAGTTCGCTGTGTAAAAATATTTCTACTCATCTTCCCCTTCGTCAACATTGAAAAGTCAACCTTCAGATATCTTGTGCACTTTCATGATTTTCTATTTTGTTTCATAACTACAGATGTTTACCTTGAAGAGAATAATCTGAAAATGATTATTTTATTCCCAAGTTCCTGCTTGCTTTCTCTTAGCTGGCTTGAATTGCCGATGGCACTAGACTTTATGCTAGTATAAATTTATGTGCCTGCTTTGGAGATGTTTCTATACTCATTGTCATATATTTTTCCATTTGATCAATTAAGTGTTTTAACTAAATTCCTGCGACACAATTCTTCTCTACACAATATATCCATAAATAGGATTTGACATTCGTATTAAGGCTGCAGTGTGCCAGATGTATGTGTCAAGGTCCCCTGATGGCTCAGTTTTTTAAGGTTGTGTGTGGTTGCAATATCCAGACCAGAAATGGCCCAGAATATGATAAATGGATATGCTGATCTCAGTTGGGGCAATATCAAGCACATTGTAATTGCCTTCTGCATTGCTGGGCTAGTGAGAAATTTATCTTGGTTCCGTGCTTGTGCTTTGTTGTCCTTCAGTGAGTGCTAGAAGCCAAGTGAGACCTGATATTGCTGATGCATATTGTCCAAATTTATGTGTGAAAAATTGCTTGGGTAAGGTGCCAGAAACTGGATCACTTCACTCCATGGAGCCCTGACCCAGAAAAGAGGGTGAAAATTGACAGAAGGAGAATTTTTTAAAAAACTGTAGCTTATTCATTATCAGGTTCGTTTGAAATGCCGTGGTACCTCAAGGCCAGTTTCTGTGACAGCTCAGCCAAGTTACACAGAGAAAGAGCACTGATTCTGTCATGGGTTGATCCAATTTCTGAGGACCGTTGCAGTATAGTCTGCATATTTATATCTTAAAGAAATTGTAAGAGTGAAGAGTGGCAGGAAAATAACCCAGAAGCGGCTATCAACCTCCAGGCAACATATAATTAAAATTGAAAAGTAATAACATGCAGCACACTGAAGTGGCAGCATCTTGCAGCAAAAGGCAAACAAAAGGCTTGTCATTTTTAATAGGTATCCTTTTATTACACCCACAAATTGTTAACACAATTCTTAGAACATTATCATAAAAAGAGAAACATGTTGATTTAGAAATCACTTTCTTCTCTATCGTAGATGGTGCATCTTCAACAGTAGCTTTTCTCCCCACCCTGCAGTATTATCTGGGGTTGGGCCGAGACTTGTATTAAGAACAATGTATAACTTTAATTTACATTTTAGTGATAAAAATCAGGGAGACGTAGCTTTTAGTTTCATTTTGTGGAGTTGTTCTGTTAGTGGTGCTGTAAAATGTGGAAGTTTGTTTGATTACATGTGTTTTAATGTGGTTTTGAACCCTTGCGCATTAAAAATTAAAAGGTAAAGTTGCCATAGTCCTATTGGATCATAAGGCTTCTCTCTGATAGAGATGACTGGTGCTGGTTTAACCTGAGGGTCAACATGTCTCGGGCAAGAGGAGAGATTGAACAGGAGAGTCCTTCTTGGAAACCTCAGCCAGTGCAGGAATTGAACCTATGCTATTAGCATCACTGTGCATCACAAACTGGTCATCCAACCAACTGACCTAACCAAAACCTCCCTCTAATCATAGACTATTAACAAAAAAAAATTAGAAGAGAAGAAATTGTTGTACTACAGAGGTCCAGGGACACAAAGAAAGAACAGTCCAGATGAAGGGTCTAGGCCCGAAACATCAGCCTTCCTGCTCCTATGATGCTGCTTGGCCTGCTGTGTTCATCCAGCTCTGCACCTTGTTATCTTAGTCCAGAAAGTCAATCAGTCTTGTATCTAAGTGTGCTAGAGAGTGCAGGCTCACTAGTAAGAAGTCTGGCAAAAACTGTTAGAAACTGAGTTCAGTGTGCTTAAGCTTAAGTAATAGTGGGGTCAGTTTGTACTCAGAAATTTTCTGAACGGAAATCGATTGCAGCTGTAACAATCTGAACAAGAAGCCTTAGTGTGGAAGTAGTGGCAAGTCTTCACTGGGTCCATTTCTAGGGATATTGCTGGAATAAAAGGTATAATGAGTGTTTGACTCCTTTTCTGATGTTTGTAATGTCATGACTCACTGCAGTAGTGCACCAGAATGCAACTCCTGTATTCCTTGAATCATCACAAATGAAAATATGATTAAACCATCAAATTGCCCAATTTTACCTGACTGTCTAATTCATGTTAAAAGAATATGCGTACTAGATTTTTTCATAAACAAGAAAATAGCTATTTATTGCAATCAAACTGTTTTTAATCAAAAGCAAAAAATGGACAAATTGAGTTGCTAAGCAATATAATGTAAACTTTACCTCTTTCTTAAAATTCCCATATGCACATGGACTCACAAAGAGAGAGGACACAAATATAATGAGTCGAAAAAAAAAACAGATGTGAGAGAAGCACAGTTGTGATCCACAGCCAATCCAGATCACAAACTTTGAATTTTTTCATTTCTTTTGATTTCTTCTGACTCTTTGTTGATGATACAAGGTTGTGAATACACTGACTCCCAGTCTTTCATTCACTAGTTATGATTCACCATTTCACTGCCTCTCCAGGTGGTTTCCCCCTTTTCCTTTCAATAGTGGATTTGCAGAGAGAACAACTTACAGAGAAAGGTGAAGGAGAGAAGCTAGCTGGTGTGGATTTTCTTTTATTTCTCCACACAGACAGGACAGCGAGAGAGAGAGAGATGGGTGCTTTTTCTTTGCAGGCTGCATGTTGATCCTGTATTGTTGACACCTAGGGCTGTGACCACCTGCCTACAAATCAATCAAGTAAGTGCTTATTACAATGCTGACTCCTCCTGAGTCCAGAACAATTGATCCTAATGGGAAAGACAGTCTGAAGACTGTCTCTGGGCAAAGTTGCCCTGAACACACAAGTGATACAACTCGTAGTGTGTTCCATTAACCTGTTTTTAAAGATTCACCACACCACGAATAAAGGAATTCCTCCTTTTGTCAGTTCTAAATGGGTTGTCCCTTATTTTGAGATTGTGTCCTCTGGTTAGACCCTCTCCTCTGCCCCCCTGACAAAAAAAGTGAAAGCATCCTTTCTGAACCTACTCTGTCGAGTGCCGTAAGATCATCTCTCATACTCTGAACTTTAGAGAATACAGTCTTGATAGTTCTAGTTCTCTCCTTGATAAACTCCCATCCTCTATGCTGTATACCTCACTTGAGCCTAAATTTTGCTCTCCGTATTATTTGAGTTTTCTGTGTAAATCTACTCATGTTCCTGCATCTCTCCATCTCTATGACCTCCTTAAACTTACATGATATCCAGTATATTAAATCACGTACATTTAAACCTGTAGATCAGTAGGAAATTGAAATAAACAGCTTGTATTTCTATAGGACATTTAACAATAAACTATCCCTTAATTAAAATAGGCAGCATTAACAGGAGAATAGTAATCTTTTGTAGATGCTGCTCTTCAAAAGTGGTTACTGTTTTAAGTGCTGCAGAGCAGCTGAAGACTTCTGTCTTAGATCAGGTCATATGTGCTGCCCAGAGCTTGTTAAGACCTTTATTATTTTCCCACTGCTGTAAATATCAAATGTTATTTCGAACTGAAGACAGTTGACAGTCATCTATTATTTATTTCCCTGTGTTTTTAAAAAATATATACTTTATAGTAGAGGTGAGTCTTCCTTGTGGAGTAGAAACCATTTGACAAGCAATACCCAAATTTCAAAGCACTTTTAATTTCGTACCAATTTCAAACCCTGACTAGTTTTATTTCTAACAAACACATCAGCTTGAGACGGGAAACAGAAAACAGTAGACAAAAGAGGCTTTAAGTATCTCTGTCTCTCTCCACAAATGCTGTTTGACCTGCTAATAATTACCAACATTTCTGTTTATAATTTAGATTTTCAACCTCTACAGATTTTGCTTTTGTGTTCAGCTATAATATAAATATCCAGCGCACAATCTCTTATTTTTAACGCATTCTTCTCCACAACCTCAAAACGTAACCCTTCTTACATCTCTGAGTCATCCTTTATCCTGCAATACATATCAAATCTGATTTTGCAGAAGATAGTGAAGTGGGAGGTGTAAGGGGCTACGTGTTTTTCTTTCTGGACTATAGATTGAAATGGATGTTGGACTGCTACATGACTGAAACACTCAATTTTGCAACTTAAAAAGTCAAGTCGTGCACATCTTTAGCTGTGTATGATGATGTTACTTTTTGAAGCAGTGGGAGTGTTACTTTGAGACTGAGTTGAACCAAGAGTGGTTGAATTAAGCAAAGACTGCCTGATAACAGCCCTTGGATTGCTGGGGCTGCAGTTTGCTACAATCAGCAGGTGCAAAGTGGCTACAGAGATCCAGAACCTGTGAACTGAAAACACCGTTGTCTCTCCATGTGGGTGAAAAGACAAAAAAAAACCAAGAAAGTTTAAAAGAGAGGATTCTAACAAGAAAATACCTTTGTGTGATCAATTACTACAGTAAAAACAACGATAGACAACTTCACTGCTAAAATCAAAAGGAACTGTATGGGAAATTCAACACATGCATTCTGAATCTGGACTTCTGATCTTCAGAATTTTTTCTCATTTTTTTTTCCTGTCCATAAAATCTGTGTCAAGCCATCTGTCTTTGCCTCCGTTAATTGTGAACAAGTGTGTGTATATTTGGGGTTTTTGAAGGGCTATAGTTTAATAGTAGATTAGGAATCCTTTCTTTGCCATTTGCTAAAGTTAGTGTGTTACAATAAATACACTTACTTTTTGTTAATAGTGAAACCTGTTGTGAATTGCTTTTGTCCTGAATAGCAGTCGCAGACAAATTGGTCAGGTTAGTTAATGGGGGTAGTAGGAACTGCT
>NC_063374.1:9738160-9819676 GCF_021869965.1 Rhincodon typus | reverse complement strand
TTCTGCTCCTATGAAGCTGCTTGGCCTGCTGTGTTCATCCAGCTCTGCACCTTGTTGTCTCAGGTTAGTTAATGGTCTCATTAGGATTTTATACATTTTGCAATGGTTTGTAGAAGAGTTGGTCTCCAGGAAGAAAGAGGACATGAGGTGTGATGGCCAGGAAGAAGATTAGGGGTTGTGGTGACCCAAGCGAAATGGGGGAACCGATAGAAAAGGAAGACTGTTAAAGCAACAAGATACAGTGCAGACTCACTCAGATGCAACCTGATCTAAGGAAATATGAATATTCATAAACTGGGGCTATTTCTTTTAGAATGGGGAACATTATTTGGTGGAGATGAATCCAGATGGAACAGAGCGGATAGAAACTGACAGACTGTTTCCAGCAATTGAGGAGCCTACATATGAGGAAAATTAAGCTTTTGTTTTAAATATACGAAGGAGTTGTAATGCTGTAGAATGACAGTGGTTGAGGCAGAGCCTGCTATCAGCATTTCCAAATAGGTTAGATATGTTGTTGAATGTCATGTTGGACTTGAAATGATATTTCTGTTTCTCACCTCACATGCTGCCAGACCTGCTAGTTTCTCCAACACTGTTTTTATTTCAGATTTACAGCATCTGCCATATTTAGTTTTTATTAGGTTAGGTGTATGGTTGTAGATCTCTTACTTGCCAGAAGGATGCCACAATGCCAGCAATGGACCGATCTTGCATTCATCTTAACCACCTGAATTGTTGAAGGTGTTGAGTCTCACCATTCAAGTGCAGGAAGTTTACCACAGATCTCTGGTGTGTAAGATTAATTGTGTGGACAAAGAAAATGTGGAATATTAAAACTAACTTGTGATAGTATGACAGGGGTAGGGTAGGGGAGTGGGTCTGGGTGCTGCTTAAAGGCAACTCCTTGTCTATTTCCGTTCCCATGCTTCATTCTGAACCAACTTCCTTGGCAGTTTTTGTCATTGCCTTCCACTCTCAGGGCCAGGGTGAGAGGAGACAGCCCCGAAGTCTAACTGTGCACTAAATATCTAGCCAACTGAACGAACCTGCCTCACAGGACAAAGTAACTTAGGTTTAAATTAGTAAAGGATTAATGTGTGGCAGATGCCAGGGAGTCATTCTTAATTCTCATTCTCACACAAGGAATGGATGATGAAATGGAGTAGTGGAAGCCTTGGAATTGTTTAGGAAACACTTAGATGTTGTAATTGGGTAACATTGGGCGTTTCTAGCTGGATGAATTAAGATGGTCCAAAGGACCCTTCTCACATGTAATCACCTAGTAATGTAACTGAGCTTTATGTTCCCTTCCAGGTGGAAGGAAGAGAGAATATATAGGGACTAGAGAGAAAAAGAAATAAAACTGTTTGGCTGAGAGGCAAGCAGGCTTCTATTTATGTGTCTGTCATTTCCTCCTTGTTGCAGTGGCAATGCAAAAGAAGGTGATGTGGGTTGACCTCTTAGATTTTGTTCTTTCTGCCATTTTGAGGAGAAATGCTTGATTTTTCCAATGTTTTGGCTGAAGTTGAGAATTTGTTCAAATTAGAAACCATGATTGCCTAAATCAATACATCAGTTTGCTGTTTGTTTTAAAAACAGAAATGCATTCAGTTATGATTGTCTTTCTGATTTATCTTTCAATAAATATATGCTTAATCATCAGCTTCAAAGTTTATTTATCCAAAAAAATCAAGGCACTTAAAAGATCACAGATCATGTTATGTAGATGATGCATTGAGTATGCTTAATCCACATCGAAATTTGAGATTTAATCTCTGTTTGTCACACTTTATTAGTTCCCAAATCCTGTTTTCCTGTCTCTGATTCCCAAGGCAGCGCAGTGCCTTTGTCTAAAGTGTAAAGAAGGTATTAATGAACTGGAATTGAGCAGAACGTACAATTTCTAGTTCATTTTAACTTAAGTTGTCAGTATTCACTGCATTTCCATGCAGAGGAAAATTATTGTACATTATTGAGGAATGAATTAATTCTTGAATAGTTCCAGTTCTTCAGGCCATTCCTACTCTGAAAAGTCAAATGGGAATTGGCTGAAACCATTCATAAAGGGTACAAATCTCATGAAAAAAATTTTTCCCAGAAATTGGCATTATTTTGTTTGACTGATACCTCTACTGTATCAGGCTATAAATAAGTAATTTCTTCTTTGAAGACATGGAAAAATGACAGGTCCTGAGCAAATAAAAATTAGTTGCTGAGCAGGGCATGTTCAAAAAATTGCTGATCCAAATGGTGAGGGATTTAAAGTTCAGCTGCCCTTGGACCTTTGGTTCTATGAGCTGGATTCAGTTGGTTGAATTTGAGAAAAAGGGTTGTAACAAGATAATGGGCATGACAGGGCTAATGCTCCACAGATGGTTAACAATGTGATGGCTATTGTGGAGCCAGAAAGACTAAGTGCAGATGTCACTGCGTTTAAAGCCCTTTTAATTAAAAAAAAGGAGTTGCAGTGGTTAAACAGTGTGAACTGAGGGCGTGTTCAGCTTCACACATCACAACAAAGTTCCCTCTTCCGGTGTCACGCAGGATTTATTGGGCCCCGTACTCTTTAACAATGTGTGTGGCTAACTTTAACAGGCATATATCTGTACTTAGATGAGAAGGCCTTAGTAAGAAGACAAAGTAACTGTTTTGCTGATCTATTTAGAAAGTGATTTTCTTCTGGGGGTAGCTACACTTTTAACATTCTTTCCTCTGTAATTGGTTGAACTTCTCAGTTATCATAAGAACCTTTTTTTGCATTGGAAATGATAAGAGATACATTTTTGGAAAAAAAATGTGGATAATGTATAAATGTTCTTATTAATTTTCAGAATATTTGTGAAAATTTATTTGATGTCTGTTGTTCATTATAATAAAAAAAGTCTTCTTGATGAGGAAGGATTCTGTTTAAGTGGTGTGGTGATATCTGAAAAATAAGTATTAAAATATAAGAACAAATAAACACACAAGGCCATTCAGCCTCTCAATTCGTACAGTGAAATCATGGCAGATCTGCATCTTAACCCTATGTCTTTAACCTTTGCCCCAACTTAACAAAAATCTATCAATTGCGGGTTTAAAATTAAAACTGAAGCATCAATTTGCCACTTATAGAAAAGAGTTCCAAAATTCTACCACCATTTGTGTACAGTGTTTGTTAATTTTACTCCTGAAAGCTGTTTCTCTAATTTTTAAACTATAGTCATTTGACTCCCCAACTAGTGGAAATACTTTCTCTGTATCTGCTTTCCTTAATATCTTAAACTTGAATCAACTCACAAAGTTCGTGGGCCGAAGGACCTGTACTGTGCTGTACAGTTCTATGTTCTATGTTCTAACTTAATTTCCCTTGTCAATCTGTCTTTCATTAAGTCATACAGCACAGAAACAGAGCTTTCAGTCCAACTTGTCTGTGCCCACCAGGTTTCCCAAACTAAACTGGTCCGACTTGCCTCCGTTTGGCCCATATCCCTCCAAACCTTTCCTGATCATGTACCTGTCTAAATGTGTTTTAAATATTGTAACTGTACCTACATCTACCATTTCCATATAGTTCATTCCATATAGGCACCACCCTTCTGTGTGGAAAAAGTTGCCCTTCAAGTCCCTTTTAACTCTTTGCCCTCTCAACTTAAATCTATGCCCTCTAGTTTTGAACTCCCTTGCCTTTGCTATTCACCATATCTATGCCTTTCATGATTTTATAAATCTCTATAAGGTCACCACTCAACCTCCTATGCTCCAGGGAAAAAAGTCCCAGCCTATCCTTGTAACTCAAATCTTTCAGACCTGGTAACATCCTGGTAAATCTTTTCTGCACCCTTTCCAATTTAGTAATGTCCTTTCTATCGCAGGGCGACCAGAAGTGTATGCAGTAATGCAAAAGTGACCTTACCAAAGTCCTGTACAGTGGAACATGATGTCCCAACTCCTATACTCAGTGCTCTGACCAATGAACACAAGCGTGCCAAATGCCTTCTTCATCGCCCTGTCTACCTACGATGCCAGTTTCAAGGAACTGTGTACCTGAACGCCTAAGTCTCTCTGTTTGACAACACTCCTCAGGGCACTACCATTAACTATATAAATCCTGCCCTGGTTTGTTTTACCAAAATGCAACACTTCACGTTTATCTAAATTAAACTTTATCTGTCACTCCTTGGCCCGTTGCCCCACCTGATCAAGATCTCGTTGTATTTTAAGACAAAAAATCAATTAACTTGTACTTTAGTTAAAATTGTTCCCAACAGTGAAAGTTATTCTTTAAACTGTGTCTGAGGGAGGCATAAGTTAGATTGCTTGGCATGGAGAATAAATCTTACTATTCCATCATAGAGAGATGTTAGTATGGCAGAGAGAAAATGAATAGATTGATGACTTCTATCAGTCTAGATAGTTTTTCTTTTTTGAAAGGCATTTTGGTTGATTTTGAAATTAAGTGTTAACGATAAGGGGGATGAAGTTATTTCAGTCCAAGAGAATGTATTGAAGAACAGCAAATTGTTTTCAACATCTATGATTTTAGGTGGCTCCATTATGCCAAGTCACTCTTTAGATATTGCACAGTATTGAAACAGCATAGAACATAGAACATAGAACAGTACAGGCCCTTCGGCCCACGATGTTGTGCCGAACTTTTACCCCAATCCTAAGGTCTATCTAACCTCCAACCCTACCTTATACTATCATCCATATGCCTATCTAATAGCCGCTTAAATGCCCCTAATGAGGCCGACTCCACTACCCTCTCCGGCAATGCATTCCACGCCCCGACCACTCTCTGAGTAAAGAACCTACCTCTGATGTCTCCCCTATATCTACCTCCACTCACTTTAAAACTATGCCCCCTCGTAATAGCTACCTCCACCCTGGGAAAAAGTCTCTGGCAAGTCACCATTGAATATATTCACACATTCATGCACAAAATGGAACAAGCCAAGTATAGACATTGTTAGAGAGAATGATAGAAACTGTGCGAGGCAAAGTCAGCAAGAACGTTACCTATAAGACCATAAGATATGGGAGCAGAATTAGGCAATCTTGCTGAGGGAGTGCCATACTGTTGGAGGGTCAGTACTGAGGAAGTGCTGTACGGTTGGAGAGTCAGTGTTGAGGGAGTGCCGCATTATCAGAGGGTCAGTGCTGAGGGAGTGCTGCTCTGTCCATAAGCCGATATGATATAGGAGCAGGATTTGGATATTCGGCCCATTGAATCTGTTCCACCATTTGATCATGGCTGATATGTTTCACAAACACATTCTCCTGACTTGTCCCTGTAACCCTTGATCCTCTTACTAATCACGAACTATCTCTATCTTAAGGACACACAATGACTTTTTTTTTCCTTTATGCATTCACGGGCCGAGGGCATCGTTGGCTAGGCAGCATTTATTGCCCATCCCTAATTGCCCAGAGGGCAGTTAAGAGTCAACCACATTGCTGTGGGTCTGGAATCACGTGTAGGCCAGACCAGGTAAGGATAGCAGTTTCCTTCCCTAAAGGGCATTAGTGAACCAGATGGGTTTTTCCAATAATCGACAATGGATTCATGGTCACCATTAGATTCTTAATTCCAGATATTTATTGAATTCAAATTCCACCATCTGCCGTGGTGGGATTCAAACCCAGGTTCCCCAGAATGTTATCTGGGTCTCTGGATTAACAGTCCAGTGATAATACCACTAGGCCATCACTCCCCTTGGTGTCCACAACCTTCTGTGGCAGTGAATTCCACGCATTCACATACTCTGGCTGAAGAAATTCCTCTCATCTCAGTTCTAAAGTGTCATCCCTTCACTCTGAGGCTGTGCCTTCAGGTCCTAGTCTCCCCTACTAATGGAAACATCTCCTCCATGTCCACTTTATTCAGACCTCACAGTATTCTGTAAGTTTCAATCAGGTCTCCCCTCATCCTCCTAAACTCCATTGATTACATACCCAGAGTCCTCAACAGTTTCTCATATGACAAACCCTTCAGTCCCACGATAGTTTTTCTGAAATAGTTCTTCTGAACTTCCTCTGTATGCCCTCAAAGGTGAGGAAGTCCTTCCTTAGATACGGGACTCAAACTATCTTACTATTCCAGATACAGTCTGGGTCTTATACAGCCTCAGCAGTACACCTTTGCTGTTGTATTCGAACCCTCTCGAAATGAATGCCAACATTGCATTTGCTTTACTAATTGACAATTGAACCTGCATGTTAACCTTAGGTGAATTCAGATTTAGCACTCCTAATCCCCGTGTGTTTCAGATTTCTGAAGCCTTTCTCCATTTAGAAAAAAACCTACACCTCTATTCTTCCTCCAAAGTGCATAACCTCACAGTTGATTGATTGATTGATTAATTGTCACGTGTACTGAAGTAGAGTGAAACACTTTGTTTAGGAGCATCACAGGCAGATCATAGTAAGCAAGGATATATAGATCAAAAAAGACATAGACAGAGGCATACAGGTTACATTGCACAGGGCATACACTAGGCAAGGTCAACGTTAGCAAGATCAGCATTATTTGAGGCTAGAGAGTCCATTCATCAGTCTAATAATGGCCGGGACGAAGCCGTTTCCCACATTGTTTTCCTTCTGCCACATCTTTGCCCACTCTCCTAGCCTGTCCATGTATGTCTGCAGCCTCCGTGTCTTCTCAACACTATCTGTCCCTCCACCTTCTTTTTGTCATCTACAACCCAGCAATAATGCCCTCCATTCCTTCGTCCAGATCGTTAATGTATAACGTAAATAGTTGTGGTTCCAACACTGACCCCTGCGGAACTTCAGTAGTCACAGGTGGTCTCCTGAAAAAGACCCCTTTGGCCCCACTCTCTGCCTTCTGCCAGTCAGCCAATCCTCTGTCCATGCCATTAACTTGCCCCTACCACTATGGGCTTTTATTCTGTTTAGCAGCTTCCTTTGTGGCACCTTGTAATAGGCCTTCAGGAAACCCAAATAGATCATGTGCACTGGCTCTTCTTTGTCTAACTTTCTTGTTATCTCCTCAAAGAATTCTAACAGATTTGTCAGGTACATTAGCCATTTTCTAGTCCTATGGGACCCTCCCTGACTCCAGTGATTCCTGATATATCACCATCAATTTCTCCACAATCTCCTCAGCTATCTCCTTCAAAAGCCTGGGATGTAAGTCCGTCCAGTCTGGGTGATTTATCTACCTTTCAGCTTCCCCAGCAACTTCTTGGTGATGAGCACTGCAATCATCTGTGCCCCTGGACTCTTGGAGTCCTGGTATGCTACTAGTGTCTTCCTCTTTGAAGATTGATCAAAGTACCTATTCAGTTCTTCTACCATTTCTTTATTCCCCATGACTACTAGTACTCCTGACTGGAAAGAGTCAGACATATACCCAGCATGTTTTAAACGTGCATAATCAGTCTCTCAGTTTGTCTGATATTAAGCTGGTGGCTCTCAAATCCACCACATTGCTGCCAATTCCTTTCCCAATTCTTCTCTAATCCACAGACTATCTATTTGAGCCATGCAATCCCATTCCCAGATTGTGGGGTGGACTCTAGACCTCTTCTCTATTGCTGCCAAACTGTAAGATTCATTGCTTGGTTATCCCAGCAATAGCAATAATAATAATTGAAACTCTTCCTTGAACCCCGATCCTAGTGCCCTGGGAATGTCTAAAAATCATCTTTAACACACTAACTACTTGTGAAGATGCCTGAACATTTTCACATGTCTTCACATTACAGTTAAAAGATATCACTCAAGCCTTAAATTGGCCATCTGATGGACCAAGATTCACAGATATTGCAAGAGGGAAGAATATTGAACATAGATTTTGGTATTTTGTTTTATTAATAGCCTTCCTGAAACTAAGAAAATCATGCTCTGTGCCCATGGCCGCTCAATGCTGTGCAATATGCCTTGTCTTCTAATTCTAGATGTTGACCATGTGGAATAAAACATGCTCTAAATATTTTTATAATTAATTGGCCTGATTGGTCGTTTTCTAGCATTGGGCATTACCAGGATGAAAACTAACCCAGAATAGAAGAAAAAATACTTAAAAAGCAGTGCTTTGCAGTTACTTTCTCTAGAAGAAAGGAGTAAAAAAAATTGTTAGCTTGGTCATTCCTGTGAAGTAAATATTAAATACAATGGTGGTAGTGAGTTGTACCCTCAGTGTTTGAGAGAGGAAAAGGCAGAATAATGTTTTGGATGAGACCCTTTCTCATTTCTTGTTTTCCGATCTCACCAGCTAGAATGTGGAACTTTCAGATACTGATGGACCTGTGCATTTTCAGAAGATTCTGCCTTTATTTAAGGCATTTAGCCATCATTCATAGATTTTAATTTGTCATTCTCAAGTCTGTGGCTGGATTGGAATTGCTAGAAGCAGATCACGTCTCCGTGTGCCTTCTGGGTCACGGAGCATTCCATTGAGAGTCTTTTAAAACTTTGAATGGGCACTGAAAATTCCTTAACAAAAACAGAAAATGCTGGAAAGGCTCAGCAAGTCTGGCAGCATCTGCGGAAAGAAACAGAGTTAACATTTTGGGTCCAGTGACCCTTCCTCAGAACTGAAAATTCTTTAATTCTTTAGTTTGTCCAGATATAGGATCAAAAAGAAATGAACTTAACTATGTGGACAAATCAGAAAACATTGACCAGTCTGCATTTTCCAGTGGGCCACACCTCTCCCTCTGCCTCTCTCCAGTAGCATGTCACCACGACAATAAAGTCTTACCAGCACAGTCTGAATTATTCACTCCAATTTTTTTTGGCTATGCTGTAGTTTTTGATGTACTGTACTTTTAATGATTTTGTGTTAAATGGCTAGCTGAAGACTGTGCAGTTAGTAAAATGACACTTTAAAAGTTGTCTATGACATAATTACAGCAAATTTATGGAAACATTATTAGCAGCTGAGTGCAAAGAAATTGCATGTTAAGACCATGTTATGTTACTTTAGAGTTGCAAAATTAACACAGATGGAGCCCTCTGTTGTAAATTGCATGCTATTATGATTTATTGATATGTTCGCTTCTGAAACATTGCCAACTACTTTCATATTATAAAACAGCAGCCAATGGTGTAGTGGTCCACTTGTCATTGTGCTGCATTTTGAAATCCAGCTTTTTAGGCGGCAGCAGATGCATTGCCATGAGCAGCACCTCATATTCCGCCTTAGGAGCCTACAGCTCAATGGCCTAAACATGGATTTTACCAGTTTCAAAATCTCCCCACCCCTTGCCTCATCCATTAACCAACCCTCCCTCTTATCCCTCAATCCCCACCACTCCCTACCTGCACTCACCTATCACCATCCCACCTACTTTCTCCAGCCCCACCCCTCCTCTCTCTATCTATTTCTGAGTTCCTTTCTCCCTCCCCACTTCTAAAGAAGGATCCTGACTCGAAACATCAACTTTCCTGCTCCTCCGATGCTGCCTGGCCTGCTGTGTTATCTATAGAAAATCACATTATAGGGGAATCGCTATAGAAGTGATGAACCACATATCTAAGTGATTGGTTCTAGCATTGACAGAGACCTTGAAGTGTAGGTCACCTAATTCTTCTAATTTAAATTGGTGTTTGACATCCTGTGTGGTGAGGCACAAAATCCTATGTAGGAAAAGAGGAGACAGAAACAGTTGATTATATCAACATTACAACTGAATAACAGACTATGTTCATGCTCCAGCATACAGCACCACAGAGTGACAGGCAGTAGGTTTTTGCCAACAGTGCCCATTGTGAGAAGCTAATTATTTTTAGCAATGCGATACTACCATGCATGTATGCAGTGCTTTTAATGTAGAAAACCATCCCAGGGCATTTCAGTAGAAAGTTCATTGAATCATAGAGTATAGAAAAGGTCCTTTGACCCATCAAGTCTGCACTGAGAAAAACTACTCAAAATCTACAATAGTCCCACTTTCCAGCACTTTGCCCATAGCTTTGAATGTTGTGACATTTCCCATCCAGTACTTTTTAAAGGTTATGAGATTTCCTGTTTTAGCAACCTTTCCAGATAGTGCATTCCAGATTAAGATTTTCCTCAATTCCTTTCTAAATCTCCTACCTTCCACCTTAAAATTATGCCACCTTGTTATTGACCTTTTGATTAAGGAGAACAGCTGCTTTTATCCACTTTGTACATTCCCCTCGTAATCTTATACACCTCAATCAGGCTACCTCTCAGCCTTCTGCTCGAAAGGAAAACCCCAAGCTTAGCCAGCTCCATTTATCAGACAGAACTTGTTATTGAGTCATGAAGAGAATATGAGAACAACCTGGTGAAAAATATATGTTAAGAAGGAGAAAGGTGAAGAGATTTGGAATCTGGCATGTCTGCCATTTGAGCGATGAAAGTTACTAGGGATGAGTTAGTAGGCAGAATTTGAAGGACCACAGATTTTGGAGGTTTGTAGGGTTGTTAGATGTTACAGAGCTGAGGGTTGGCTAATTTTAGTTTTGAGTCTGAACCTAGACCAAACATAGGTGAGTGGGTACACGTGTGATGGGTGAACAGGTTGATCCTCAAGGGTACCAGGGTAATGGTGCTGGACGGAGAAGTCATTGCAGGAGATTGTCTGGCTGGACAGAGGTCATAGAAGACAGAGGGAAGTTGTGGAGGGGTATTTTTCTGACAGGAGGTCTGGACCATTGGTGTTCTGCAAGGATCAGTACTGGGATCTCTGCTGTTTGTAATAAATATAAATGGTTTGGATGAAAATGCAGGTTGTCTGATTAGTAAGTTTGCAGATGACATTAAAATTAGTGGATAAAAACCAAAAGAACTACGGATGCTGTAAATCAGAAATAGAAGTTGCTGGAAAAGCTCAGCAGATCTGGCAGCATCTCTGAAGAGAAATCAGAGTTAATGTTTCTGGTCTGGTGACCCTTCCTCAGAACTGAAGTTGAGAAATTGCAGATGGATTTTAATCTGGAGTGTGAGGTGATATATTTTGCAAGGTCAAATGCAAGACAGAAGTATACAGTAGATGACAGGACTGTTAGGAACATTGAGAAACAGAGGGATCGTGGGATGCAAGTCCATAGCGGCCTGAAAGTGACCATACAAGTGGATATGGTGGTAAAGAAGGTGTACGGCATGCTTGCCTTAATCAGTGGGGGCATTGAGTATAAAAGTTGGCAAATCATGTTGCAGCTATATAAAACTTTAAAATGGGCGAAGGGATAATTTTAAAGGAGATGGGTGAGGCAATTTGCCAGGGGAGGTGATAGAAACGTATAAGAGGCATTTAGATGGACACACAGCAGGCAAGGAATAGAGGGATGTGGACCATGTGCAGGCAAATGGGATTGGTTTAAAATGGCTTCATGGTTGGCGCAGACATGGTGGGCTGAAGGGCCTCTTCCTGTGCTGTACTGTTCTATGTTCTAAGGAGCCAGGAAAGGGCTGTTGGATTATAGTCGGGGAGGGTGGTGCAGTCAATTATGTCAAAAACTCCAGATAGATTGAGAAGAATAAGGAGGAATAATGCACCACTCTCAAAGTCACAGAAGATGTCATTCTAGATTTTGATGAGGCCCATTTCAAAACGTGGTAGTGTAGAAACTTGACTGGAAAGCTTTAAGCGTAGGGTAGTGGGAGAGATGGGCACAGATTTGGCAAGCAATCACATATTTCAAAATTTGGACAGTAAAGGGTAGATTGCAATGACAGAGAAGTCTGTAGCAGTTCATAGAATCATACAACCACTACAGTGTGGAAGCAGGCCATTCGGCCCATTGAGTCACGCTGATCCTCCGAAGAGCATCCCACCCTGACCCAACCCCCTGTAACCCTGCATTTCCCATGGCTAATCTGCCAAGCCTGTACATCCCTGGACGCTATAAGCAATTTAGCATGGCCAGTCCACTAGGCTACACATCTTTGGACTGTGGGAGGAAATTGGAGCACCTGGAGGAAGCCTATGCAGACACAAGGAGTATGTGCAAATCCACACAGTTGCCAGGGTCCCTGATGCTATGAGGCAGCAATACTAACCACTGAACCGCTGTGTCACTCACAGTGTGTTATTTGAAGGGGGAATTAATTATAGCAGATATGAAAGTTGAAAGTTATAGGAAGACACATGCATTTATACAGCATCTTTAATGTAGCCCCAAGCCGTTTCATTTCAGTGGACAAGGTACCTCTTTTTACTCTTAGACATTTGTAGACTTTGCCTGTTGTAGGTAGAGTCTGGGAGCAAATCCAAACTATCCTGTTCAAGGGAAGGTTGGGAAGACTTAGGAGAAAAATGTAGAAGTTAAGTTATTGATGGCAGTCATCATTGAGTCTTTAATTCTTAAATTTTATTTTGAAGAGAACAAGGAATTTTCACATTTAATGTACAAGAAAAAAATCAGCCTTTTAGTCTGAATAGACACTTAACATTGAAATTTCAAGGCACCTACACAAAGAGGCCAAAGGGCTTCACAATGCACTTTGGTTTTTTTTCTGAAAATCTTGTTTCTGTGGAGTAAATCTCATGATTAAAAACACAGCAAGCCAATCCTAAACAAAACAACATGTAGAAAATTAAAGGAAAAAGTATGACTATCATTTTTTTATAATGGTTATTGCAACTTAACTAATTAACCCGCTCCCCTTGATTCATTGTGTGTGTAGAACATAATTATTCACGTTATGCAACAGATGTTAGAGCTGACACTAATAATTCACCCCTGAAAGCTGGCTTTTCATAGGAAGTGAGTGCTGTATATAGAAATTTCTGCATACTTAGTGTTTGCTGTCATGTTCTGTGAAGTTAATTTTCCATGTATTCACTTTGTCTGTCAGACTCCATTCCCAAATTTGAACAGACCATTTACAATAATGGAGATGGATCCTGTGTTTTCTGACTTTTGGGCATCTGTGCTATTTAGCATACAGCATGTTTTATCTAGTTTTAGAAAACAAAAATCCTGGTCAATTCTCTGCCAAGATGGCTAAGGACACCAAAGAGTTGTAAATAGCACTCTGCAGTGGTATGGCCCAGATTTTGTTGATGTAAGAATCACAAAACCATCAGCATTCACTGTCAGTATCGCTTTGAAACTGATAGCAACTTCTGGCATCCACGTTGTTGAACACGAAAATGCAGAAGTTGCGGTCAGTGATTTCCTGCTGCACCAGGGCGTGGAAATTGAAAATTTCCAACATTGAAGATTCGCACAAATGGAAATCCTCTGAAGCACTTGGTCTGATGTGAGCTTCCACTTTTGTTGATGTGAGCTACTGTGTTGTTAGACACATTTTAAAAAGGCCTGAAAATGTTATGCTTTGCTGAATGTGTTGCAACTTCATTTTTAACAACGTATTAAGTTCGTATTTACATCTGAACAAACTATCTGGCTCTAATAAACTCATTTTAAATTTGTGGATAGTGAGATTCATTCAAAGTAACAATTCCTACAGGTTTTTAGAATAATAAAAATTAAATTTTCTTAAGTTTGTTTGATATTTCAGTTGCTATGTTAATCCCACATGTACACCTCAATTTTATTTTGTATTCTGTAAAATGATTTTAAAATGAGGAATGATCAGGATTTCTTTTAATCTTTCTGATTTACTGTCTGTGAGAATTCTGAAATGTGATTGGTTGATTTATCTGCTGGCTATTTATTTTGCTAAGAGTTGAAAATCCCCTTCAATTGATGCTGGAATCAAAGTAGTGCTGTGGAAGGGGGAAATCAAGACTACAAAGATTGTTAGGTAAGGATTAAGTTCTGTTGCTTTGCCATGGAAGGCAAAATCTGGGCCTTTATTGTTTCTACAATTATCTGTACTTCTCAGGCAGTGGCCATGGCTTCTTTAAATTCTCATTTAATTGTGCTGCCAGCTACATTGGACTCAAAACATTAACTCTATTCCTCTCTCCATAGATGTTACCAGAGCTGCTGAGTTTCTCCATCATTCACAGTTTTTATATCAGAGGTATATCAATCTGCATAGCATATGCCACTAACTGAGAGTATATTTTATTTGATGAGCAGGGGGCCAAATGCATTTTTCACATGACAGAGTGGACCATATTCAGGTTTTTGACTTAATTTAAATGGTAGCTTTAAGATTCTGAAGGTAATTGCTTAGTTTGGGATTGACAAGAGAATTAACTATTTTCACTGCAATTAAGGAAATGTTAGAGCAAAGAATACTTTTCACATTGGAGAAAAATTAATTTTGGTGAGCACCATGTGATTTTTAATGCTGTATATAAAACTTGTCATTTTTGTGTGTGAATTATTTATTTGGTTTATGTCACTTCAGGTTTGAGTTCATGTGAAGTTAGTGTTATTCATTTCCAAGCAATTGAATCCAAGACAACATTATTATTAGTAGGTGACCTACTAGATGGTAGTATAACTGACCTAGAAGGGAATGTGATTCCTGATACTTCGTGCTGTCATCAACTGTACTTTTAAGCTGAGGAGACGGGATTTACTATATCTTCGGAAAAAAAGCACACATTTCTGTTTGGAGGTCAGCATAGTTGCATTATTTCAAAATGCACAGGTCCATTGTCCATCATTGCTTTTCAAAGATTAAGATTGCTCTTAATCTTCACTGCTTCAATAAAGAAACAAAAAAAAGTGTTGATGGTTTCAGATTAAGATATGGCCTTAAGGAGGGAAGTAATCAGATGAGGCTGAACTGTCACTTCCTTATCAGTGGAAGAGAAGGAAGCACTTTTGAAAATGGCAGAATTGTCATCACATATAATGGGTAGGTAACTGTTTGTGATTTCTTCATATTATAATGCTTTACTACTAGTATAAGAAAATTGAAGGGAATGTGTTTTGGACATGGTGCAGTTGTCACATTGTTGGGTATAGCTACTTCTCAAGGGCAGTTATGGATGAGGAACAAATGATACTCACATGCTATGAAATAATAAGAAAAACAGTAGATATTGAATTTAATTTTCTGAAGAAGGGTCTAGGCCCAAAACGTCAGCTTTCCTGCTCCTCTGATGCTGCTTGGCCTGCTGTGTTCATCCAGCTCTACACCTTGTTATCTCAGATATTGAATTGACATGTCAAAGCTCAAATGTACTGTGCCTGAGAATGTTTGAACATAGCTTCAGTTCCTGGTCTTGGTTGTGCTGCCCAGTTGGGTGCTAGGTAGATGATATGCATTACCCTATTAGGAAAGGAAGATTGGAATCGGGAATCATACTGTGCAGCATATGCCTAGTTAGAGGACGTGCTGAGGAATAAATTACCTGCTGAACTTTAGAGTGCAAAATGGCACGTTGCATTGAAGGAAGTTAAAAGGAGTAAATGTCAAGTCAACCAAATCAAATACATTTGCAGACAAACAGGAGGCTGGCCAGGCAGCATATGGAGGAAAGGAGAAGTCAACATTTTGGGTGTTACCCTTCTTCAGGACTGGATGTGGGTGTAGGGGCCGCTGCAGATAAAGGGGGAGGGGTAGCAGAATGGTGGTGATTGGTGGATACAAGTGGTAGGTACAATCTGGTTTCTTGCCCTTGTTTGTACCATTTTTGAAAATGTATTATATCACATGAGATGCACTACCAGTTTAAAGCTGTAAATTCACATCCTTCTCAAATAATGGTGCTGAGAATCAAAATCAAGATTTTATTTCATGTTGGGTATTGAGACAAATAGATTATGTAGTATTTTCTTAACTGTCTTTTTGCAAAATGCAGTTTAAAAATATTTTCATTTAAGGCTTTATTATCCTTTTCCCTGTTCTGTGCATGCTCAAATAAAACAGGTCTGTATATGTTAAAATCACTGTAATGTTCCTGTAATTCGCCTGTAGTCCAAATGACAAGACACAGTGGTTCAGACTGAAGAGTGCAAACCTGTCATGTATATCATTGTCCAAATAGTCAAGTGCACAACATTCAGTTTATACAGAATAAATGGATATTGCATCTTGATGCATTCTCGGCAATCTGGTGCTACATTACAGTATGCCTTGTTAATTCTAATTTTGAAAGGAATTTAAAAGTAATGGGGTGGTGTGGGGAGGGGGGAAAGGGAGTACAGGGAAGCTGCCATTATTCTCAAATTTTTGATATCAAAAGAAATCAGTACTCTTCATAGTTATTTAAAACAAATGAAAATTGGCAAATGATAGTGTAAGGTTAGATCATTACAATAATACAATCATAAGTATGAAAATATTATTTCTCATTTCCAATATTTAGCGGCCATACAAGGGTTAGAACATTTCACACCTTAAGACTGATTTATTTAAAAGATCAGTTGTAACCTTATAAACACAATTTTAAAGATTATTTACAGGAAAGTCATGATCTGAGCTTCAAGTGATTTCTTGGTTATTCTCCAACCCAGATTATGGATGTGTCAGGTAGAATGGCGAAGGGTTTGAGATTTTTCACTCAAATATTCAGAAATGGCCATCAATAATATTCAACAATCAAGTGAAAGCCCATTGAAAGGCAAGATAGGGAACTGTCAATGTAGACTGTGCAAATGTCTCTGAAGGAAATCTCAGTAGGGAAGAACTTCATTTAGAGGGTCTCTAGTGTCACCCCTCATCCTCTGCAAAGAAATATAAAGTCTGCCCTTAAAATGAAGATCACAGGTCTCCAGATCTTAGGTTGGCAAAAGCTGAACACTGCGTACCCAGTATCTTGAGAGATTTTTTTCTATTGACCGTATAAGCCTTTCGCATCTATCCCGTTCTAAGGGCGCCTTTTTCACGGTGTTCAATGTAACTTCTTTTTTATTAACCTTTGAGCACTTGATTTTCCTCATCACTTTTGAAATTGTGTTTCTTCAGAACAAATAATCTGCAATTTTGTTTGAACAATGTATTATAAAATTGAAAGCAGGGCATTCCATTCATAACCACTACATTTTTAGCTATATCTTATTTAGATGAAATGCAACAGCTCATAGTTCTTTTTAACATTTTGAGTAATGGGAAAATATGAAAACCAAGAACAACTGAGGTTCACAGTGTCTTTCAAATAAAATTTGTAATCCTCAAAGGGTTAAAATAAGGATAAAATTAACAGCATTACTGGTCAGATAACTACAAGACATCCATTTTGGCATGACATTTAAGGACAAGAAATTTGTTTTTAGCCAGAGACAAAAGTCTAGCTCAATATTTTAAAAAAAAGTTCTCATAAAGTTATCGTAAAAAATAACTATGAAAGTCCATCTCTTCTTCCAATTAAGATAAAGTCCAAAAACAACACCATTAAAGAACTAAATATTTAAAACTATTTTTCTCTCTTTTTGAAAATATTGTAGAATAAAAAAATAAACAAACATCAACAAATAGTTCTGATAGAAGTAGAGGGGTAAAGCCTTAACTTTTGTACGAGAAAACAGCACTATGTACACACAGAACACATACGTACGTGTGTGTGTGTGCGCGCGCGCGTGCACGCGCACTGAGACTTTTGACTGTACAGTATAAATCTACAAGAGGGGAGGTTGGGGGTAAACATCATTGCTTAGGAATACTTCTTTAAGATGTTTCCCTGTGAGATAATGCAAAGGATTTTATCTTTAGGTTGCCTTAGGACTGTACTTCCAAAGTATGCTGTTCATTCTTTATCCCACATATAATCAAAATGAAAAAAGAAAAACTGGCTTGTACACAATTAGGTAGCTGTGTTTTCTTTCCAAGTGTCCAGCTTTTTTTAAATCATTTAAGCATATTAAATATAAATTATGTGACAAATGTACAAAATATGTGCCAGACATTTTCTGCTGAACATTGTGTGTTTTATCCCTAACATTTTTTATTTTTTTTAATATCTTTCGTTTGCAGTGCAGCAGAGATGATCACACGATGAGGCAACACTGCAATCACGTGTAAGAATATTCAGCATCTGGTATCCCACCGTCTCTGTAACCTCGGTTACTGCTGAAGGCTGTACTATGAGTGTTCTTGTAAAGACTTGTCCCATTGGATGGAAATATGGTGTGAATCACATATTCCTCCTTTGGTCGCTGTTGATTATTGAGTGGAATCATCTGAAAGCCACTCCCTCTGATTTCTAAAATGGAATTATCCTTCTTCGTCCCCGCTTCTGCATAATCATCTTTTTTTCTGCAACCTCTATTGTACACCTGGTTGTGTGAAAAAACATTCCTGTTGTTGTTAATGTAACAGCATATTGCAGCAAGGACAACGACAATGAACACTAAGGCTGTTGCACCTCCAATAATACCAGCTAAGGGAAGGCCTACGTGGTCAGATTCCTCTTGTTCTCTGTTTAATGTCGTGGTGGGACTATATAAGTCTGCAGTCTCTGCTTTAGCACATACTGGTGTTTCATCCCTTACATACAAGTTGTTAGCTTCCATTGTAACCATGCATATAATGTAGGTTGATTTGGGTTCAAGGGCTGTGAGAAGATATTCAGTCTTGTCTCCTTGTACCAAAGTTTCAGTGATGGAACCCACTGATGGATTATGGTCGAGTCTGAGCCAACTGAGTCTGAAGGATGTGACTGGTAGCATTGCCCTCCATGTGATGCGAATGCTGTCTGCAGTTAAAGGCATCACATTAATAATTATTGGTTTTGTTCCTGATCCTCTTGACAAAGGATGGTCCACAGCTGAACCTGGTGGCTTCAGATTTGGTCGTCTTGGTTTGTATGTGAATTGTAGTTGAGTGACAGTAGCTGTATGAACAATTGGGGTTGGTTTCAGAGCTGTGTTGCTACCATGCAAGCTGTTCTCAAAGCACTCATCCATTTCTGATTTGATATCTTTGACTGCCATTCCTCGAACTTTATCGGGTCCTTGGCACATTAGCCCTCGCACATTGATGTGAAATGCAGTTGTTTGTAACCAGTCTCTGAGCCACATCATTTTGCAGCCACAATACCAGGGATTGTTGCGCAAGAGTAGCTGACTCAAGTTTGCTAGGTCATCAAAGACTCCTTTTGGCAAAGTTGTTAAGTTGTTGTTGGATATGTCTAGCCGTTGTATCTGTCTCATTTTAGAAAAAGCGTTGGTTGGAATGTAACTAATGAGGTTATCCTGAAGGTAGAGCTTTTGTAAGTTTGAAGCAGGCAGATTTCGTGGTGGAAAAATTAGAGAATTTCTGATCAATGAAAGCTCAGTCAGGTTTTGAAGTCTGCTGAAAGTCTCATCTGCAATTCTTTGATTAGCTAAAAGATTACCATCCAATACTAAACGTCTTAAACTGACCAAGCCTTTGAAAGCATAGTGTGGGATGGTTGCAATCCGGTTGTCATCCAGCCTCAGCTCCTCCAGTGTTTTGGGAAGGCCAGTGGGAATGCTGCTTAGATGGTTCCTGGACAAAAAGAGCAGTTTGAGGTGCTTACTGTCAGCAAAAGCATGTTCCTCAATGCTGACTGTTGACACAGAGTTATCATCCAAATGTAATTTCTCCAACAAAGGAATCCTTGAAAGTGCATCATGTGTAATGGCCCTAATGTTATTGTCCTGAAGATGCAGCTCTTTCAAAGATCGGGGAAGGTTTATAGGGAACTCATCCAAAGCATTTTCGTAAAGGTAAATCACTTTTATATTCAATAGATACTTCAATTGACTGGGGATCCCAGCATTGTTAATCTGATTGTTTTGTAAGAAGAGAGTTGTAGAATCTTCCGGTATTTTGGCAGGAATGGATGTCAAACCTCTGTCATTGCAGTAGACAAAACCATTGTCACATCGACACAAAGCAGGACAAGTAGACATGACGCATGGCATCAAAAGTGCTGGCATGATGACCCAGAGCAACAAACTTTCTTTGATATCCATTGTTTGTAGTGACATTTGAAGGTAAAGTTAGTTGTTGTTTATCTTTTCATCCACTTAGTGTGACCTGTCAGGGGAGAAAAAGTACAAGTATACATTAGATAATGTATGTTTTCTTGCCTCCCCTCCCCGCTCCTTCCTGTTTCATACACCAGGCTCCAAACAAGAGAACAGAATGGTCATTTCAACAACCACTTCCAGCAGTTGGGGATATGGTGGCAATTTTATCGCCTGGGCACCAAACCACCTTGTCTACGTCAACCAACTATTTCAGATAGCTTTCTTGCATCTATAAAAGGGCAGTCAACTGCACACTTACAGTTTCCCCAACCATCAAATGCCCTTGAAATGTAAGAAGATCAATTAGTTGCAGCAGAGACTGTGCCTTTCCACATAATATTTTAAACTGTCTGATTTATTGCTTCACAATAGCTGACAGAGCAGCACAAGTGGCAGTGTAAACCAGAAGGAGTGATGTCTGTTTGGTATTACTCTTCTGGAACTTGAGTAGTAACATAAACATAATATAAAAGTAATGTTAAAAATGATGCATCTCCTGAATTCACATCCAAAAACTAATATGCCAAAAAGAGTAATGATAAAACTAATTTTATTTGGCAATAGCTTAACTCTATAAAATATTACATACAATTAGAAGAAGGCTGAAAGTTCATTAGAATTTCTGAGTCCTCCTTGGTGTCTTCTCATTCTGAGAAATAGGAAGGTTTTGAAATATTGTTAGGCAAAGATGAAAAAAAGACCAAATGTCATTTAGGATTACAAAATGGACCATTCAGATTGTTAATTGGGATGTAACATTTGTGCCTCACCACTGGCAGGCAATGATCATCTCAGGCAAGATAGACTCTTAACTATATCCTCTTGACATTCAAACACATTACTATCGCTGAATCTCTTACCATCCTGGAGGATATCATTGACTATAAATTTAAGCGGACCAACTCCATGAATACTGTGATTACAAGAGCAGGTTAGAGGCTGAGAATTCTGGAGTATTGAACACATCACCTGATTCTGTAGAGCCTGACCACCATCTTCAAGGTATACTTTCTACTTGCCTAGATGAGCGCAGTTCGAACAACATTGAAGAAACTTAACAGCATCCAGGACAAAGCAACCCCCTTTTCTGAAGAAGGGTCCAGACCCGAAACGTCAGCTTTCCTGCTCCTCTGATGCTGCCTGGCCTGCTGTGTTCATCCAGCTCTACACCTTGTTACCTCTTGAATAGCACCAGTTCTGAGGAAGGGTCACTTGACCCAAAATGTTAACTCTGATTTCTCTCCACAGATGCTACCAGACCTGCTGAGCTTTTGCAGCAATTTCTGTTTTTTTCCCTTATTTACAGCATCTGCAGTTCTTTCAGTTTTTGTCAACCTAGTTAACCTCCTCTGAACCGTCTATAACACACCCACATTCTTATACCTTAAGAAGACCAAACTGCACACGGTATTCAAGATTTGGAACTGAGGCATAATATCGTTACTGTTATATTCATAACAGTACACCCTCTCATAATAAAGAGTGCAGCCAGTTAGCCTTCTTGATGACACAATGAATGTAAATCTTCCAAAGCATTTCACAAAAGAAACTTTCAATCAAAACTTGTCAGTAACCCATGCGGGATGACATGTGAGGTTGGCACTTGATCAAAGAGTTGCATTTTAAGGCATTCTTGAAGGAGGAAGAAAAGGTGAAGAAGTTTAGGGTCGTCATTCCAGCTGTGAGAGCATTGGCAGCTGCAATGGAAATCAGAGACCAAAATTAGAGATGATGTTAATATTCCAGAGTATATGAAGCTGTATCTTCTCATATTTTGCTGTGTCATTTTGTTGAGTTTCGTGGAGGGTTTCTCTCCAATGAGGCTCAGCAAGTTTTCTTGTGTGATCATTCCAAATGCGCCTCATTGATTATCCACGACACACCAATAGCACCACTCCCGTATGATGCTAGCCCAGTTCTTCCATTCGCTGTAGCTGGAGGGACTCACCACAGCCAGGATATTATGGATATACTGCCATCCCTGGCCCTCATGCCACATTTAAAAGATCATTGTGCAGTCACTCAAGTACTGACAGTCCACAGTTGTAGACTGTCATCCCAGACAAAGGGAAATTGATGCCTCACTTTGTGTACAGGGACCTGGGGATCCTGAAGATTAGGATGGTGCACAGGAGGATAGACATGTTCCTTCAAGACTGGCAGAGGAGGTGATGGCACAACATGATGTCAGCCTGGACTGAGGTTGCTATGTGGATTCGTGTGGTGTTCCCACGTGGTGAAACATCTAGCAGTGCAGGAAGAAAGGCAGTGATGTCCTTCACTCAGCCAGGGTATGTGCCCTCTCTACTCTACATCCTCACACTTAGTTTATCTCAAGGGCAACCATGGATAAGTAATAAAGGCTGACCAGCCAGCTATGCCCACATTCCATGAGTGAATGAAAAAAAGAAATAAAAACAGCACCCACCTCTCACCAAGGTTGGTGCTCCGTCACTGTCACTCTTGTATGTAATATCTTCCCTCACTCGCTGCACCCTCCCCAACCCCCTGCAGTACTAACCGTGTGTGCCCTCTGTGTTGTCTACTCACTTAGCTGGGGCACCCACCACCTATCCCCCACCTGCACCAGCACCAGCACCAGCACCAGCACCAGCACTTGCACTAGTGTCAAAACCAACAGCTGTGCCCTGTACTTTCACCTCACTCAAAAGTAGGGCCAAAAGAGTCCAGACAGGCGGTGGGGTGTTGAATATTCATCTCCTCACTCATGCAAGGGGATGATCTTGGTTCTTACAGGCAAATACCAAAGCTAGACTTGTAGAGATGCCAAAACTTCCATATCACGGCAACCAGCATTAGTCATTGTTGTACTCCTTTTCCATTATCCCTGCTGCGAATTTATTGTTAAATTTCAGCAACATCTGGTCCTTGATCATAACAATCTCTTGTTTGTCTCCTGCAGGCACCAGCGGGATGTCCATGTTGGCTGTGTTTAAGAGGGCTGCCCCACAAGACATGATGTCCTCCACCTCTGAAGAAGATAGCACGGGTGTCTCAGAGGAGACACTGGCAAGGCTGCTAGCATCTCTGATTCTGACACCTCAGTGGGTATTTTATCTAGATTAGAGTTGGGTGCACCTTCAGATGACCATATCAATGCCATGCCTGCAGCTGGTTGAAGAAGAAATGCCCCAAATCCCTGGATGCCAGAGACCAGGCATCAACTCAGTTCCAGGCAGGGGTGGACCCTGCCTATGTATAGGAACAGCAGGCAGGCTTGCCCGTGGCCCTGGATGAGCTAAGACAAAGGCTGCAGGACCACAGCAATGCGGTTTTGACCCTGCTGCCTCCATGAGCAGGTTGTTGGAAAGCTAGGTCCAACAATCTCAGAGTCTACTGAATAGAGACAGTTCTGTACTACTTTTCACAGCTCCAACATTGAAGCTATTGAGGCCACCCATCCTTAGGTACACAATGTTTGATAATCCAAAGTATGAAGTGAGCAGCTCCTGTGCAATTTGCAGGCAGTAGGTAAATGGCAGGCGAATGCTACTTCAGGAAAGTCAATGTTTCAGGCTGAAACCTGCTCCTTGGATGCTGTCTGACCTGCTGTGTTTTTCCAGCTCCACATTTATTGATCTTCATCTTCCCACTTCACACCCCAGTCTGGTGGTGCGCTGACTGCACATGGAAGGCAGGGTGCTGCTCACAGTCAATGGCCCCACTGCTGCATAAGCTGACTCCCTCCCATGCTGTCTTGTCTCTGCCCCTTATATATTGAGTTGCTGCCCTTTATTATTGTACTCCCGACAGCACCTCAGTATTCTGATTCCAAACTCCACAATTGAGTTCCCAGCCTCCCTCCCGCAGCAGTGGCTGCTGATAATGCTCATTGACTTTTAGATGGACTGGCCATAGTTGGCCCATTGAATGACTTCATTGGACAGCATCAAATGATGAATGATCAGAACCCTGGGTGTATAGTTCTCCGATTATGTTCCTGTGACTTCCTGGACTGGTTCCACTGGCTGAGTGTGATCTACTCTGAGGACTGCAGAGGTACAGACCTCCCCACAGCACCTGATCCTGACAGCCCTGGCCATGCCCAAACCCCTGGACTGATATTGGAGGTTACTTTTGATTACTGTGTTGGGGCTTCCTGACTGAAGTGTGTCTTCTTGAACTTGACTAAGGACTACTCTGCTCAGACTTGAGACATTCCAGGAGTAAGCAACGAGCCGTAGTCACTAGGCACTTACTCAGACTTGCGTGTTGGGAATTTGTACCATCTAGTATATGCCCTCTGTGTGGGAGAATGGAAGCCTGCATATTAAATATATAGATCTGGTGGTAATGATGGTGAACAGTAAAACTTACTGGCATGCTTCTTGCTGCTCACGAGTGAGAATCTCATCTTGATTTTGGGACTTGGTTAGAAAACGCGACTTGTTGATCTCAACATCAAAAAAGATTTCACTGGATATCTCATGCAATTCTCCCAAGTTTCTTATCATAGCCCATGCTGTTCAAGGCCTCGAAAGGTTCCACCCATAGCAAGGCTTTAATGAGTAAACTTGAATCAGAAGTCTATAGTCAACATAGATTCAACATATTTGGATGTTTAGTTCATTTGTTGGTGTGTACTGTGCCTAAAAACGGATCCTTAGCTTGTTGTCCTGCTTAATTCTGAGCTGTTTTCTTGCCAGTTTTTGACATTGGTAGTTGTCACTGCCTTCCACTCTCAGGGGAGGGTGAGAAGACAGGTCACATGATTTCCTCAAATTTTACGGTAATGAATTCCATACTGTTGCTGGTATTTCTGAATCACTCGCTCTCCAGCCAGCCACCTGACCTAATTGGCTTTGCAATCTCTTGAGCCACTTGAGGATTTAAAACAAAATTCTTCCTGAGATATTGACGTTGGTGGCAAGACTGCAATTATTGTCCTGAGAAGGAGAGCTGAAGTCCTTGAGATGATAAAAATCAAAAGGACTGTGGATGCTGTAAATCAGAAATAAAATTAGAAATTGCTGGAAAAGCTCAGCAGGTCTGGCAGCATCTGTGGAGACAAATCAGAGTTAACGTTTCGGGTTGAGTGACCTTTCTTCAGAAGCTGTTCCTCAAAAATTGTTCCAGCAATTTCTAATATTGTTCCTTGAGGTGATGGTGTTCCCATAGATTTTTGATTGCAGGATTGTCTGTTCTTTATAGCTGTTTCCAAGTCTCTTGGCCTTATTTAAAATGTTTGGCGTTGTGATTGTGATCATTGCATAGGAAATGCAACAAATTCCACAAAAAACACGTTCAACTTAGAACCTTTGAGGTCCTGGGCAATCCTGCTAGATTATAGGAGGGCATCCATGTGCTACTACAATATACTGTCTGTCTTTGTTCAGACAGAGGTTGCACAGGTCAAAGGTAAGCCTTTACAGTCCCATATTTACATAGATCACTCTGGAGGCAAACAAAGAAACTCTTTCAGTGGAAATTAAAAGGGACATGCTTTGTCTTGGTTTGAATGCTGTCATCACACCCTTGGCCGATTTCAAATATAAGCTCATCCAAATTTGGTCACTATACAGGAACCAGCTTGCGAAACATTTATTCCTATCAAATTTATTAAAAACTGTGCCCTGAATATCTGGTTTAAAGCACAATCGAATGACCTGTTATATAGACTGTTTCTGTCATTTTCTGTATATGTTTGAACCCATTTCAACTGCATTGGATCAGACCTGATTGATTTTCTTGGTTGAGGTCACAAATCGGATAAATTAGAAACTCTTGTTTGTGTCCAGTTTAGGGAGTAAAGAGAAAGGTTCTGAAGCTTTCTTGTGAATATTAAAACATTATAATTTCAGCCTTCTTGAATTTGTGTGTGATTAAGGTGGGATTAGTGGAAGAGTAGTTGGTAAAATTCCATTGAAGCCATTTCATTAACTTGCAGGTTTGTAATTGCTCTTTGGGATATTAAGTCAAATGGAAGTCTATGAAGTATCTAAATTCCCTGTATCAGAATTCACATGTACATCACACCATATTATTTTAACTAATGAGCGTTGATTCAGCAGGATGTTGTGAATTGGAATTTTCTTTTGGAAATGGTTATTTTGTTCAAAAGCAATGAAGTAGGTTACATTGTCTCATCGTGAATTATACTCTGTTGTATGCTGGTTTGTTTCTTCTCTTGTGATTCCGCCTGGGGTAAAGTACTCTGAGTGGTGTGTCTGCTGTGTAGTATTTACTTCTGGATCAAGGTCTCCTTTCCATCTTCCACTGCACTCTGAAGTAACTACTGATTGCTATATTAGGGTACGCATTCTGCAGAATGAGAAATCCTCATGAAGTTAACTTGTCAACCATTGTGCTGATAGAGATAAATTTTGCTCTTCCTTTGTGCCATCAACTCCCTCTGTGAATATGGGAGATCAGGATTCACTTTTTCTATAAATTGAATCTGTGCAAATCTGCATTTAATTGTGCACAGTAATGTGGCTGGCAATCTTAAATGTCCATGGAAGTGGCTCAGCCAGACATTCTGTTCAAAGGACATTTATGGATAGGCAACAAATTGCTGGCCTTGGAGATAGTAGGAACTGCAGATGCTGGAGAATCTGAGATAACAAGGTGTAGAGCTGGATGAACACAGCAGGCCAAGCAGCATCAGAGGAGCAGGAAGGCTGACGTTTCGGGCCTAGACCCTTCTTCAGAAATGGGGGAGGGGAAGGGGGTTCTGAAATAAATAGGGAGAGAGGGGGAGGCGGATAGAAGATGGATAGAGGAGAAGATAGGTGGAGAGGAGACAGACAGGTCAAAGAGGCAGGGATGGAGCCAGTGAAGGTGAGTGTAGGTGGGGAGTTAGGGAGGAGATAGGTCAGTCCAGGGAGGATGGACAGGTCAAGGGGGCGGGATGAGGTTAGTAGGTAGGTGGGGCTTGAGGTGGGAGGAGGGGACAGTTGGGAGGAAGGACAGGTTAGGGAGGCGGGGACGAGCTGGGCTGGTTTTGGGATGCTCCTCTGATGCTGCTTGGCCTGCTGTGTTCATCCAGCTCTACACCTTGTTATCTCAAATTGCTGGCCTTGCCAGCGTCACCTACATTCCTTTAAAAATAAAAATAAAATTGTGAGACCTCGAAAAAAGTCTTACTTTATTCCAGTTGTATCTGTTTTAAGGCTGTGAGCAAAGCTAAGACTGATGATATTTTAAGCAGATAACCATTACTGTATTCATTTATCAAGTTAGTCAGATCACCCTTCCTTTTATAATAATATAGGATATCAATCTAATATACACAAGGGGTCTCGGATTTATGAATGTCTGACTTACAAACATTCATATTTATGAACACAGATCTGTACAGGGGTGTCATTTTAAAGATCTGATATATGAACATTTCCTATACCTACGAATGGCTACTTTATAATGTCCTGCATTGTATTCTGACTTGCGAACAGATTCAAGAATGGAACCTGTTCACAACCCGGGCACGGCCAATACACCTTCTAGATGTTTTACTGATATCTCGGTTCTGAATTTGTTGGTGCGAGGGTAGTTTTGCATTTGATAACAATTGTGAAGATTAACTAGCATTTGCAACAGTCTTCAGACAGAAGTTCTGAGTGAATGATTCATTTTGGCCTCCTCTGGAGATTTCCAGAATCACAAATGCCAGTCTTCAGCCAATATCAAAACATGGGTAAAGGCAGTGGATACTGCAAAGACTTTTGGCCCTGACAATATTTCAGCAATAGTACTGAAAAATTATGCTGCAGACTTGCTGCCTCCTAAGTCAAGGTGTTCCAGTACAGCTATGTCAATGGCATCTACCCAGCAACCAGAAACTTACCAGGTATGTTCTGTATAAGCAGGACAAATTCAACCAGGTCAATTATTGTCCTTTCAATAAACTTAATCATCAGTAAAGTGATAGAATGGCTCATCAACAATCAAGTAGCACATGCTGAGCAATAACCTATTCACTGACACTCAGTTTTCAGGGCCACTCAGCACCTGACCTTATTACAGCCTTGGTACAATCATGACCAAAAGAGCTGAATTCCAGTGATGAGACAAGATGAGGTGTGATACCCTTGACATCAAGACCTCATTTGATCAAGTGTGGCATTAAGCAGCCCTTGCAAAACTGGAATCACTGTAAGTCGAGGGAGAAACTCTGCTGTTTTGCCTGATATATAGCATAAAGTAAGATGGTTGTGTTTGTTGGAGGTCAGTACTCTCAACTCCAGAACATCTCTGCAGGAGTTCCTTAGGGAAATGCCCAAGGCCCCCCATCTCTGGCTGCTTCATCAATGATCTTCTCTCTATCATAAGGTCATAAGTGGGGATGTTCACTGATGATTGCACAATGTTCAGCATCATTTGTAACTCCTCAGATATTGTCCAAGTGCTGCAAGATTTGGACAATATCCAGGCCAATGCTGATAAGTGGCAAGTAACATTTACACCACACAAGTGCCAGGCAATGACCATCTAAAACAAGATGGAATGTGACCATTGTCGTTTGGCATTAATTAATTATACCATCATTGAATACCCCACTAACCTAGGGGTTGCCATTGACCAGAAACTGAACTGGACTATCATATAAAGTGCTGTGGCTATGAGAGCAGGTCAGAGGCTAGGGAATCTGTGGCGGGGAAGCTCCTCTCCTGACTTCTCAAAGCCTGTCCACCATCTAAAGGTGCGAATCAGGAGTGTGATGGGGCACCTCTCTCTTGCCTGTATGCATGAAGAAGCTTAACACCATCCAGGACAAAGCTTGATTAGTACCACATATACCACCCTCAACATTCACTTGCTCCACTACTGAATCTCAGTAGTAACAATGTGTACCATGCATAGGACTCACTGGAGAAATTCACCAATGCTCCTTAGACAGGAACTTCCAGATCCACTGCCACGCCCATGTAGAATGACAAGGGCAGCAGATACATGGGAACACCATTACCTATAAGTTCCCTCCAAGCCCCTGCTCATCATGACTTGGAAATGTCTGGCTATTCCTTCAGTGTCACTGTGGCTGGACCTCCCTCCCAGTGGCATTATAGGTGTCCCTATTCCACATGGATTGCAGCAGTTCAAGAAGGCAACTCACCACCATCTTCTCCAGGGCAATTAGGGATGGGCAGTAATTGCTGGTCCAGTCAGTGAAGTCCACATGTCCTGAATGAATAAAAAAAGGATCTATTTTTGGAGACAGTTTCAAGATTGCGGTGCCCTGGAGTGTGTTTCATTGGTTGTACGCTGAGGCAGGTTGGCACTGTCTTATAGGCATTCAGCATCTGAGCTGTGGGTATTTCAGCCTCTGAAATTTGAAACAGGCCATACTCTGGGCATAAAGCCAGGTTCCAGTATCTGCATTTTCTGATGAAGTTCTGTAAGACATTAACCTGTCCATCTCTTTCAGGTCCTGATTGAGCTGCAGCACACATTTAGCATTTTCTTTGTGCAAAGCATTGAATTTGAAATTTCCCCAATGAAGTCAGGATCTAGCACTTTCCTAAATTATTTCTTTGAGGAGAGATGTCTGTTCCAGCACATTATGATACTCAAAAGATGGCTCCACATAGAGGTATATTTTACATGAGCACTATAATCTTAAAAGAGGAGTGTAACTAATACATTTTTATTACAAGTTTTTCAACTGAATATGGCCTTTACAGTAGGTTAAATTATGTAGCATTTTACTGTGATCCTCCCTCCCTATCTTAAATACATCTGACAACGTCAAGATTTATTTTGAGAGTCATGACTTTACAGCTGTTGGACATCTTTATTCCCATACACCAGCTATGCTTCTCTCTTTTTTAAAAAAAAATACGCCTTTGTAAAATGCCAGTTCATTTTTACTTCATCTTTCTGGTGAGCCAAGGTTTTTGGTATTCCCACTTTCACTTGGAAATAAATGTTTTGGTTGAACTCTACTTCCATTTATTTTAATGAAAATGGCATACAATGAAATTTAGCAATGCTATTATAATTTCTTTTCTACCTTCCCTCAAATAATTCCCTAAATAGTCATACAGAGCTGAGTGTTATACTTGTTTGGCTAAGAATGGGTGGCGTGAGATTTTTGGAGGGATTCTTGTCTCAAAGTCCAGCGATATTTTCCTTCGCAATTATATAAAACCAAGATGTGCAGATGCTGGAAATCTGAAATAAAGCCAGAAATTGCTGGAGAAACTCAGCAGATCTGGCAGCATCTGTGCAGAAAAAGCAGAGTCAACCTTTTGGGCCCAGTGACACTTCGTCAGAACGCTCCATATCTTACCAAACTCGCCTCATTAACTGCTTATGTCACCCCTATGTGTCCTTACAACTAACTAAGTCCACCTTACCCATGCACCATTTGCAGAACAACTTGCCATTCACCAGTTATCTGCCGAAAGACTAGCATCCTGGTGCCCGTGCCATATTTTAAAGGCCACTGTGCACTAAAGCTGCCCTGCTGGGTCAATGACAGACTCAGAAGATGGCAGAGAAGGGGAAGATGGCACCACAATTCTCTGACAGGGATCTGGAGGTCCTTGTCAAAGAGGTGTTGCAAAGAAGAGTTGTCGTGCTCCCAGAGGATAGGCAGAGGAGGTCATACCACCAGACTCTGGCAGCCTGGTCTAAAGTTGCTACCTGAGTCAGTGCCATGTTCCAGAGGAACAATTGCCACATTCTTCTCTCTACTACCTCATAATCACTTTACCACTGCTACTGCACTCATGATCTACCATTCTCACTATTGCACGCAATGTCTTTCCTCACCTGCTTTTACACACCTCCCCCTACACTACTAACCCTTGCACTTTCTCCTCAGTCCCTAGGAATGCCTCATCGCCTTTCCCCCAACTGTCCTAGCACGAACAGCCGAACCACCCACTTTACCCTCCTCTTCTATGTTAATAAGGTGTTTAGCAAGCTGCAACCCCCCTTAATTGTCAACCCACTGCTCCCAATTGAGAAAGTCACCATGCTACTTGGTAAAAGCATAAGGATTGCAGCAAGATACTTCTGACATTGAGATAGGCCTCACTGTACGTCTCATGCAGTTCTGCCACAGATTGCACCATAGCCCACATTGCTATGACCTGTATGAGATTCCACTTTTAATGTAGCAGCAAGATAGCAGATAGAGAGATAGAGTTGTTTCACTCTGCCCTGCAATCTTTCTATAGAACACATAACTCAAGTGTTTTAGAACTCTCAAATTGCATACTGATGCCTGTGAATTATAATTTTAAACAAGTAATCATTTTAGTGATGCTAAATCAGAAATTCTCTTTTGGCCAAGTGTCTTATATTTTTACTTGATGCTTGAAATAAATCAAAGATCAACTAAACTGTAATGCTACGTATTGCAAAAAAATGATGGTAAAAGTCATATTTGGAGCTTAGGGAGGACAATAGGGGAAAATAGCAAACATATGGGCATAATTTTGCCAGAAAGATGGTGAAGTAAAATAATTTAAAACATAGGGGTGATGTCCAACATTTAGTATGTTAATTTGTGAATCCTGAGCAGACATTTATGAGGGGCGATGTAAGGACTCGTGGGATTTGCTTGGATTGAGGCTGATAAGGAGGATCTTTGTTAGGAACAAGGCAAACAAGCTTCTTGGAAGCAGATTTGGTCATGAAGGAGTTGTGGGAATTCAACTTACAGTCTAAAGAGATGGTGAGGCTATTAATATTGACTGTTACCAAAAGATTAAAGTGCCACCATAAGTCTGAAATAACATCATTCAGCTTGCTAAATTTAGCAAGTATTGTTTAACAACCAGCTGACCATTTATTACATGATATTCTAATCTGCACAGGAAAGTGGGAGCAATCATGTGCAGAAATAGCAGAATCTTTTCAGAGTAAGGATGCATTATGTTTTCATCACCTATTTTGCTCACTTAAGTGCTACAGTATCTATCATTCTCTGATAAAATCAGAAAGGCTGTGATTATCCTAATGTCACTCAGTTTTGCATGCTGTTACAAATATTTATATACAGGGAATTATGTTCTGTTGTTAAAGGATATGAAATAAGGAAGTGCCACAAATTGGAAATTGTTTAAAAATTGCTTTGCAGTGCTGCTTTTGTTGTTGTAACAAGGAAAGTGCAATGAAATGATAAGATTAAAAAAACAATTTTGATGCTCCCATTTGGAACTGGGAAAGTGGTAAGAAACCTATACCATCTTGTATAGCATTACTTTAAAAGATTAAAATGAAACTTTCACCCCGAAATCAAAGCAATGTCCGCAAGGTTCACTCACTGAGTAAATATGTTCATACTTTATTTAACATGAATTGAATTTTTATTTATCGCACATGTTCTTAAGCTAATATTCTGTATCCGTTAGCATTAGGTTTACAACTGAAACTTCAAATCTGAAGGACCAGGAGATGAGGTAATTATGTTTCCCCCACTTTATGAAGTTGCATCAATATACCCTGTTTTAGTGTCTAAATGTTACCCTGGTATATATTGAGAATAGGCCGTCCACATAGCTTTCTTAACTGGGAACTGTGCTGGGACTATAGAAGAAAGAATCACTTGCTGGGTGATCTAAGTGAAAAATTCACCTCTAATTTCTGTCTCGGTATGTATTAAATTTGGCAGTATTTGGAATAGCTGTGATGCAGTAATACTGCAATTTCAGTTGGAAAATTTAATTGAACAAGGATCGGAAAGATTACTCCCTACTTTATGTGGGATTTAGATGGTATTTGGAGTTCATTTATACTGTTTATTGAGGCATTGAAAACAGCAATTTGATCACAGGCTTGTAACTTGCATCCACCAAATCATTTTCTCCTTTTCTACTTTGTATTTAATATTTCAAAAAGAACGTTTAAATATTTTATCATGCAATTTTTCCTCAAAATATATCTCAGAGTAATATATTTAGATGCCACACTGCACAATGTATTTCAAGACATGTAGTTTGGGGCCAGGACTGTCTTGCAGTTACACTATAGGCAGATGCTCAGTGTTGTTCCTTTTGTTCTGTTTTTGCTCAGATCACAGCAGAACCTTCTTGATTATACGGCACATTGGAGAATGCATTTTGGAGCTACTCCAGTTCCATCGCAGCACTACAGAAAGGCCTAGGGAATTTATCCACCTTAATGCAATCTAAGGCTGCAAACACCTCCTCTCTGGTAACGTGTATGTTGTCCAAAACATTCCCACTTGTTTCCCTTATTTCCTTAGGATCCACGATTCTTGAGGAGAAATATTCATTAGAAATCTTCCCCATCTCCTGTGGCTCCACACATAGATGGCCATGCTGATCTTTGAGGGGATCTATTCTCTCCCTTGCCAACCTTTTACTTTTAATGTAGCTATAGAACCTCTTGGGAGTAGCTTTAACCTTATCTGCCAGTTCCACCTCATACCCTCTTTTTGCTCTTCTGATTTCCCTCATAAGTGTGCTTACACACTTTTTATAGTCATCTAGGGATTCACTTGAGCCCGATAGCTTAAACCCAATGTATGCCTTCTTCTTTTTTCTGGCTAGAGCCTCAATATCCCTCGTCAGCTCGGGATCACTAAACCTGCCAGCTTTTCCCTTCATCCTACTGTCTCTGGACTCTAGATATCACACTTTTAAAAGCCTCCCATTTGCCAGTCATTCTTTTTCTTTCAAACAGACTTACCCAATTGACCGCTGCTAAATCCTGCCTAATGGCTGCAAACTTTGCCATGCTCCAGTTTAGCATGTTAACCTGTGGATCTGTCCTATATTTTTCCATAACTATGCTAAAACTAAGAGAGTCGGACCCAAAGTGCTCTCCAACTGACACTTCAGTCATTTGCCTGACCTCGTTTCCTAAGAGGAGGCCCAGAGTTGCACCCTCCAGAATAGGGCCCTCTACATATTGAATTAGGAAACTTTCTTGGACACATCTGACAAATTCCACCCTGTCTGGGCCTTTTACAGTCTGGGTGGCCCAGTCATGTAGGGGAAGTTAAAATCTCCAACTAGTACTACTCAGTTATTCCTACAGGTATCTGCTTTCTAAGACACATCTGTACCCGTTGGCTATTTGGGGGTCTATAATACAGTCCTAACAGATTGACCATCCCTTTCTTCTTTCTAAATTCTAACCACATGGCCTAATTTGATGATCCCTTTAGAGTATACTCTCTAATCACTGTTGTTATATCCTCCCTTATCAAAAGGGCAACTCCTCCTCCTCGCTTACTTGGACTTCTTTCATGCCTGTGGCTTCTGTATCCTGGAACATTGAGCTGCCAGTCCTGCCCTTCTCTCAGCTATGTTTCTGTTATGGCTATACTATCCCAGTCCCCAGAGCCAATCCCACGCTTTGAGCTCATCTGCCTTACCAGTCAGGCCTTGTGCGTTGAAATAAATGTACTTTAAACCAGAAGTCTTTTCCCTTCATTTACTGTGCCCTTGGCTATCCTGAATAGTAAAATTGCTCTCGATGGCTAATGTATTTTTCCCTGACTTCTCAATGGCCACGCTCTTATTCAGAGTCTTACCCTCCTGCCAAACTAGTTTAAACCACCCAAGCAACACTAGCAAAATGGACCCCCTGCAGTTGGAGTGCAATCCATCCCTCTTGTACAGGTCACCTCTACACCAGAAGAGATCCCAATGATCCAAGAATTGAAAACCTGCCTCCTACACCAGCTCCTCAGCCACGCATTCATCTGGCCTGTCTTTCTATTTCTATCCTATTGGCGCGTAGCACTGGGAAGTACTAAAATAGGTTTGGTACAAAAATAGAGAAGTAAAGAGAAAAGCTAAAAGTTCTACAATAAAGAAAAAAGCTAAACGTTCTCAAGTAATGCAGGCCTTTTTCTGTTTGTTAAAATTCTAAACATGTTCTTATGTGGTTTAAGGGCTGCTTGGAACCTGTTATGGCACTGATAATACAAGTTAATATGCTCATCTTCTGAAGGTAATTCCTTCTAGAGATACAGTGCATTTAAAATAGATGTGGATAGTGTAAGAGCATAATAAAACTTCAATACATTCACTATTAGAAGACAAACAGGTGTTCTAAGGAGATGAAGGTGACAGGAGAGCTGTATTATGTCCGTAAGTATAATCATTTGCCTCTTGCAACGATACGGTCTGTTTTGGATTCCACGTATTACAAATCTTGCTAATCCAAAGAAGAGACAATTTTCTTCTGATTTTTTTTTATGATAACACCAAATCCGTCTACTTTCTCTGAGATCATTTGTATTTTTCCACTCTATTGCTACTGAAACTGCTGAGTGATACAGCAAATTGAAGCTGTGTTGTGGAGTGGCAGAATTATGAAGCATTTCCCTTAGTGATTTACTCAGGCAACCAGTTCCTGAACTTCAGCCAAATCGTCTGCACTGAAGGAGGACAGGCGACAAGACATTATTCCAGAGGACAGGAGGAAAAATTAAAGAGTGAGTCAACTCCATGGTCCCCCAGAATTCCTCCACATGACTATGTCAAGTAAACCATTTCAGTGTGAGATTGCTGATAACGAATCTCGTTATGTTGAGAATGATGCCAGAACTTAAACATGCTGGGAAGCAAACATAAGCTACAGGCTTGGTTTGGGATTGGGGTTACCTTGGCATACATTGAATTTTAGGTGCTGATGCTGTGAATTTTGCTGAACAAGTGCAAGTTTTCTCTTTCTGATCAAAATCACTCCCATTTAGTCATACTAAAGGAATTAGAAAAAAATAGCTACATGCAAGATGATGTCTTGAGTCTAATGTTGCAAAGATTTATTTCACATTTCCAAGGCCATTGTCTTTAAAGAACCGTCATGCCACGTAACCTGAATATAAACTGTTGTGTGGTTGCTTTAGTTCTGTGGATGACAAACAGTTCCTTCTCAATGCATCAATCAGTTACTTGAAAATATGGTCATTGCTTATTTAAATACAGGACTGTTTGTATCACAGAATTGGTTCAGAACTTGGTTGAATGATTTAGCTTCATGCTGGAGAAGGCTATAAGAAGGAATACTAACTGGGTCTATTGGAATTAACGTAAGAGATTACAAACACACTTGTTTTCTTTAAGGAACTAGTTTTGTAAAAAATCTTATGGCCTTGTTTAATTATTCTTTATTTGCTTGATGCTTGAATTGAGCCACTGATATGTTGATGCTCAGAGACTTTCTCACAATGTGAAAAAGATCATGTGTATGAATAATGTAGTTCCATGAACCAAATCAAGTATTAAAGAAAGCATTTTTGTTCCTTGCCTTGGACCAGCTTCAAAATACACCTAGCCATCAAAGCCAATTAAAGTATTTCTAAGGTTGTGAGGATTTAAGAACTCAATTCTTGGACAAATTTAGACCAAGCAGGGCAGAAACATACAAACATATGACTTAGAACCAGGAAAAGGCAACTTTGCTCCTCACATCTATTTTCAATAGGCGTTTTTAGGGAATTCAAGAGGAAATCTTTATCTAGAGAATGATGAAAATGTCACTTAGAGGATTAGACTGAGGATAAATAACGGGAAACAAGGAAATGCCAGAGCCTTCGAATAAGTGTCTTGTATCTGCCATCTTAGACGTCTGTGTTCCTCCAATTCGAGCCTCTTGAGTATCCCCTGATTACCATCGCTCTACCATTAGCTGCCATGCCTTCAGCTATATGGGGCCCAAGCTCTGGAATTCCCCTCCTAAACCTATATCCCATTCTACCTCTCTTTCCCATTCTACCTCTCTTTCCCTCCTTAATATGCTCCCTAAAAATTATTTCTATGACTAAACCTGAAACCAACTGTCCTGGAATTTGGCTCAATGTCAAATTTTATTTAATAATAGTCTAGTGAAGTACCTTGAGATGATTTATTTCTTTATATGAAAGTTGTTATTGTTGAATTTAAGCCTCAAGACTCTCACGCATGGTCTCTTTGATCATCCTATCAGACGTTCTTGTTACGGAGACATTTTTGCACACATTGACAAGTCACTGACTAAGAGTCTTGCTTCAAATAGTAGCTGGCATGGTGTTTCATGTTTACATTTTGAGTGGCCAGCAGCTGTCCAGTGACATTACCAGATTACTTTTTGCAGTTTTGCCATAATAAAGTTTAAAAAAATTGGACAGAAACAAAAAAAATCCTGCAAGTTTAGCATTTGTATTGTTGAATACTATTATGCATGACCATTGCAGTTTTGAAAGCTTTGCACTTATGTGGTTAACTAACTTGCTTCCCATTTTGGTGCTTGAATCACTTCAGTGGTTCCAATGGAGATATTGTATTTCTTCTCTTGAATATTTCCCCTCCACTCCAGACAGTGTTAAGTGTTCTTGGATATGTTTTCACAGGCACAGCCTTTCAGTACTTTACCCTAGTACCGCTCTTCAGATTGGAGCCTAGATTACTGACAGCCTCTTCAGCTGTGAGAGCCTTCATCTAAAAATTGCAAGCATTTAGTTTCTCGCAGAGGTTAGTATGACAATCATAGCAGGAACCTGAGACTTTAAAAAAAAGACTTTGCTTAGCTCACGTGCATTCCAGCCTACCACCACAAGGGAGGGGGGTGGGTTCTTTGTATTATAATCTGATCAAGGACCGTGATAGAAAAATAGATAAAGGAAAAGTACTGCAGATGCTGGAGATCTGAAGTGAAAAGAGGAAGTTCTAGAGAAACTCGGCAGTCTGACAGCATCTTCAGAGAGAAACACAAGTTAACATTATGAGGTTCCTTCTCGGGAGCTGAAAGGGATTGGAAGTTAATAGGAATTATGCTGTAGAAACATTGGGAAGGAGGAGGATGTGGAGCAGATGGTAAAAGTGCTCCAGAGCAAAAGGCAATAAGAGTGCTAATGGAAGCAGGAAAAAGACATGGGTGAAGAGTAGGTGTTAACAACAGAAAATAGGTCAGATGTACTGACAGCAAATCCATGCAAACAAGAACAAAAACAAGGTTGCTGGAAAAGCTCAGCAGGTCTGCAAAATCTGTGGAGGAGAAAACAGAATTAACGTTTCGGGTCCAGTGACCCTTCCTCAGAACTGATGGTGGCTGGGAAAACATCAGTTTATATGCAGAAAATAGGGAGGTGGGTGGGGTAGGGAGTAAACGATAGGATAGAGCCCAAAGAGAGAGAAAGACAGTTGGACAGACAAGGAGTTGCTAACGATCAGGCTGGGAGGGTGAATAGTTGTTAATGGGGACTGTTAGTGACTAACAACAGGGGGTGTGTAGTGGCAGGCTATGTGGTAACAAGGCCTGGTGTGTGGGGTGAGGGGCTGGGACATGGGAGAGTCCAAGCGGGACCCTATGAGTCATAGGGTCAAATGAGTCATGCAAACAAGACACTGGTTGGGGGTAGAGAAGGGAGTGGAGATAATCAAAATGGAGCACAGTTCTCGTGGCTTGAAGTTGTTGAACTCCATGTAGAATACTGAAGGCTGTAAAGTGCCTAAATAGAAAATTAAGTGCTGTTCTTCCAGCTTGTGTTGGGCTTTACTGCAGCATTGCAGTTAGACCTAGGATGGAAATGTGAGCATGGGAGCAAGAGGGTGTATTGCATGTCAAGCACAGGAAGATTGGAGGCATTCTTGCAGGTAGTGTTGAGAAGTTCCAGAAAGCACTCACACAGTCAGAAAATTGGAAATTGTTAGAAAAAAACAAATCTGAAATCAAGAATCACTCTACCACCACCACTCAAAACTGCCTCTGTTCAATCTTTCCTTCTTTCTCTTAATGAAAACCCTTTGAATTTTCTCTTGCAAAATCACGTGCATGATCAGGATCTAACCACTTCCCAATTCTTTGTGGGTGATCTGATTGTATTCTGTCCCGACCTTGTTCTAATTAAGTACTCACTGATGTTTGGATTGGCCCATTTTAAAAGTCTGTGACTGATTTCTACGGTTATTTGACGGGAATCAGGGGTGGCCAGCACCTCTAATTGGCAGCTCACCGTGTTCTCAAGTCTCTCAGCTCAGCAGCTGGCTCTTAAATACCAAGTTAGTTCTGGCAGGTTTCTTGTTGAAAACAGCATTTTTCCTCAAAATTTAGTAAGCAATTTAAAATGTACTTTAATTAATTGAATCAGAGATAGTAGGAACTGCAGATGCTGGAGAATCCGAGACAACAAGGTGCAGGGCTGGATGAACACAGCAGGCCAAACAGCATCATAGGAGCAGAGAGACTGATGTTTCGGGCCTAGACCCTTCATCAGAAAAGGGGGAGGGGAAGGGGGTTCTGAAATAAATAGGGAGAGAGTGGGAGGCGGATAGAAGACGGATAGAGGAGAGGATAGGTGGAGAGGAAACAAACAGATCGAAGAGGCGGGGATGGGGCCAGTAAAGGTGAGTGTCGGTGGGGAGTTAGGGAGGGGATAGGTCAGTCCAGGGAGGACGGACAGGTCAAGGGGGTGGGATGAGGTTAGTCGGTAGGAGATGGAGGTGCGGCTTGAGGTGGGAGGAGGGGATAGGTGGGAGGAAGAACAGGTTAGGGAGGCAGGGATGAGCTGGACTGGTTTTGGGATGCGGTAGGGGGAGGGGAGATTTTGAAGCTTGTGAAATCCACATTGATACCATTGGGCTGCAGGGTTCCCAAGCGGAACATGAGTTGCTGTTCCTGCAACCTTCGGGTGGCATCGTTGTGGCAATAATTAATTGATTTGCTTTCCATGTTGCTCTGAGCTCCCAGATTTTGTTCATGTGTCAAGATTCAGCCTGTTTCCAATTTTTCATTTCACACTTTCATTTGATTTTCTCTTTTCAGTTTAGGTTGTGTGCCCTTATTTTTTGTTTGTAACTCAATTTTTGCTCTTGAGTACTGCTGTATAAAAATCTTTATTTCAGTTAATGTTGCAGATAATTTAGAAAGGATGATTTGTTTTAAACAGATTTTACCCAGGTTCACCTTTATTGGGAGGATCTTAAATCAAGTGTTCAACTCTCTCGTGTCATGGCTCACATCAACTCCAGCCTAACAAATTGCCTTGATCCATTGCAATTCTCCTACCGGTGCAACAGGTCCAAAGCAGACGATATCTCCCTGAACCTACACACATCCTTGGAAATCTGGATAACAAGGATACCTACATTAGGCTCCTACTGATTGACTACAGTTCTGCCTTCAATACCATAATTCCAAGCAAACTCATCTTTAAACTTTGAGACCGAGGTCTTGGCTCCCCATTCTGTAATTGGATCCTTGACTTCCCGACCCACAGACCACGATCAGTAAGAATAGGTGATAACATCTCCTCCACCATAATCCTCAACACAGGTTCCCTCGCAAGGCTGCGTACTCAGTCCCCTACTATACTCCTTATAACTCAAATTCCATCCCAGCTCCATTTACAAGTTTGCTGACAACACCACCCTTGTTGGTCGAATCTCAAATAATGACACGATAGAATGCAGGAAAGTGATTGAGTGTTTAGCAGCGTAGTGTAAAGATGACAATCTCTCCATCAATGTCAGCAAAATGAAGGAGCCGGTCATTGACATCAGGAAGCGGAGTGGAGGGCACGCCCCTGTCTGCATCAATGGTGCTGAGGTGGAGCTGGTCAAGAGCATCAAGTTCCTGGCAGTGACGATCACCAACAATCTGTCCTGAACTACCCATGTCGACGTGACAGTCAAGAAAGCATATCAATGTCTCTACTTCCTCAGGAGGCTAAGGAAATTCGGCACGTCCACAAGGACTCTTACCAATTTTTATAGATGCATCATAGAAATCATCCTGTCTGGATGCATCATAGTGTGGTATGGCAACTGCTCTTCTCAAGACCATAGAAAACTGCAGGAAATCATGAACACAGCCCAGTCCATCATTGCAAACCAGCCGTCCATCCATTGACTCCATCTATATTTCCCATTGCATTGGGAATGCAATCAACATAATCAAAGATCCTTCCCACCCCAGTTATATTGTCTTTCACCTTCTTCTGTTTGGCAGAAAATGTAAAAGTTTGAATACATGTACGAACAGATTCAAGAACAGCTTAAAAACCAAAAGAACTGCGGATGCTGTAAATCAGGAACAAAAACAAAGTTGCTGGAAAAGCTCAGCAGGTCTGGCAGCATCTGTGGAGGAGAAAACAGAGTTAATGTTTCGGGTCCGGTGACCCTTCCTCAGAACTGATGATGGCTAGGAAAATGTCAGTTTATATGCAGAAAATAGGGAGGTGGATGGGGTAGGGAGTAAACGATAGGATAGAGCCCAAAGAGAGAGAAAGACTGTTGGACAGACCAAGGATTTGCTAACGATCAGGCTGGGAGGGTGAATAGTTGTTAATGAGGACTGTTAGTGACTAACAACAGGGGGTGTGTAGTGGCAGGCTATGTGGTAACAAGGCCTGGTGTGTGGGGTGAGGGGCTGGGACATGGGAGAGTTTAGGCCCTAAAATTATTGAACTCAGTACTGAGTCCGGAGGGCTGTAGGGTCCCCAAGTGGAAAATGAGGTGTTGTTCCTCCAGCTTGTGCTGGGCTTCACTGGAACACTGTAGCAAGTTGGAGACAGAGATGTTGGCCAGGGAGCAAGGTGGTGCATTGAAGTGGCAGGCAACAGGTAGTTCAGGGTCTTTTTTGCGAGCAGAATGTAGATGTTCTGCGAAGCAGTCGCCAAGTCTACGCTTCGTTTCCCCAATGTAGAGGAGACCACATTGTGAGCAGCGAATGCAGTAGACTAGATTCTTGGAAATCTGGATAACAAGGATGCCTACATTAGGCTCCTGCTGATTGACTACAGTTCTGCCTTCAATACCATAATTCCAAGCAAACTCATCTTTAAACTCTGAGACCGAGGTCTTGGCTCCCCGTTCTGTAATTGGATCCTTGACTTCCTGACCCACAGACCACAATCAGTAAGAATAGGTGATAACATCTCCTTCACCATAATCCTCAACACAGGTTCTGGTATTGCAACACACAGGTGTTGCTTCACCTGGAAGGTATGTTTGGGCCCTTGGATACTGGGGAGGGAGGAGGTAGATGCGCAGGTGTTGCACCTTCGCTGGTTACAGGGGAAGGTGCCGTAGGGCTGTGGGGAGGTGTTGGGGGTGAAGGAAGTATGGACCAGGGTGTCCCGGAGGGAACGGTCCCTGCGGAAGGTGGACAAGGGAGGGGAGGGGAATATGTGTCTGGTGGTGGCATCTTGCTGGAGGTGGCGGAAATGGCGTCTGATGATCTTCCGGATGTGGATGCTAGTGGGATGGTAGGTGAGGATAAGGGGAACCCTATCGCTGTTGCAGGAGAGAAGAGAAGGGCTGAGGGCAGAAGTGTGGGAGATGGGTCAGACCCGATTGAGGGCCCTGTCGCCAACACTTTTCACAGTATCTTGGTACATGTGACAACAATTAATCAATCAATCTACTATTCACTTAAATATGGCTAATCATCTACATAAACACCATTTTCTTGCACTATCCATATATCCCTTCAAAATCTAGAAATCTATTAATCTCTGCCCTCAATACACTCAACTTCCGATCTTTCACAGCCCTCTTTAAAATTAAGATTCGCCACCTTGAAGTGAAGAAATTTTTCATCCTCTCAGTCTTAAGTGGCCTACTTCTTATTCTGAGACTGTGTCCCTGGTCCTAGACTCACCAGCCAGGGGTAACAGCCTCTTTCCATTTGTATCAAGCTCTAATAGAATTTTGAAGGTTTCAACGAGATCATCTGTCATTCTTCAAAACTCTGAAAAATATAGGCTCAATTTCCTCTGTCTCCCTAAGACAATCCTGGCACCCCAAGAATTAGAATTGTGAACCTCCACTGCACTGCAACTGTGGCAAGTATATCCTTTCTTAGATGAGGCCAAAACTGTACACCATGCTTCAGGTGTGGTCTCACAAAGGCTCTATGTAAGCAACAAGACATTTTTACTTCTGTACTTGAATCCCTTGGCAATGAAAGCCAATAGATAATTTGCCTTTTAAGATGATTGACTGACTTGAACGCTAACTTGTATTGACTCATGAATAAGGACACCCAGGCCCCTCTGGACACTGACATTTCCCAAAATCTCACTATTTAAGAAATGTTTTGTCTTTCTGGTTCTTTCTACCAAATAATATCAATAACTTCACACTTATTACAGAAAAAAATGTGGGGAGCAGGGTGGATCTTGCAGCTGCTCCTAGGATTGCAGGCTTAGTTAAAAATTTATTATAGTTTTCTTACAGTTATCATAGTTATTATCGTTTACTAATATAAGATCTTTTCCCATTTTGTTTTATTAATATTCAATAAAAGACCAAAAAAACACACACAGAAGATTGTTTTTTCCAAATGGACTTATTTTTTTAAAAAAAACAAGCTTTTTAAGGGTCTACAGTGAATAGCTGAGGTACTTTTTAAATTCTTAATTCAGAAATTAAAATGTCTATATGTGTTTTAGAAGGATTTTTACATTGCAAAGGTTTTTTTTTGAAAACTGAACAGTTTTTTCCAAAATAAGGACCATATTTTCATTCCGGAGAATCCTACACGTGGTCAGCTCTGGAGAAGATTTTTTTCCTTTGAGGAATTTATTGAAGAGGAATCATTTTTATTCGGTCAATCAGCTAAGTGGTTGATTGTATTTAAGTTTTATATGTTTCATATATTTTTATTTTTTTTCCATTTTAACATTATTCTCTGTAGGTAATGAATTATTTAAATGTAAGGTGTTATTGAAACTTTTTTTTTAGGCTTAATGTTATTAAGGCCATATACAAGTTATAGAATGAGATGGCTAGTTGATTTAGAAAAGTTATTACCAGGCAGGATCAGTCAGATAGACGGGTGACTGTTAGGAAAGGTAAGAAGCTAGTTCAGAAGTTACCAGTGGCTATTCCTGTATCTAATAGATATTCAGTTTTTAGAACTGTTGAAGGGGACAGTCTCTCTGAGGAAAAATGGAATGATTCTTATGTTAGGCAGCGTTTGACAAGATTTAATAGAATTATTGTTATAGGGGACTGTCCTGTCAGGGGCATAAACAGGAGATTCTGTGGCAGTGAGTGTAAATTTAGGATGGTTTGTTGCTTTCCTGATGTTAGGATTAAGGACATCTTTAAACGTTTCAAGCATATTGTTAAAAGTGACTGTTAAAAGTGAGGACCCAGATATTATTGTATACATTGGTAGGAATGACATTTTTTGGGAAAATATTAAAGCAGTACAGAGTGAATTTAAAAGGTTAGGTAGAAGATTGAAAAATAAAACCTTAAAAGTAGTTTACTCCCAATGCCAAACTCAAACGAAGGAAGGAACAAAAGGTTTAAGGAGATAAATCAATGACTGAAGAGCTGATGTGTTGTTCAGGGATTCGGGTTTTTGGGCAATTAGAATGTCTTTTGGGATAGAAAAGACCCTGTTCAAAAGGATGGGTCTAACGTAAATTGGAAAGGGACCAATATCTTAGCAGAGAGATTTGCTCATTCTATTAAGGGAAACTTTATAACAATTGAGAGGGTGAGTGGGGGAATTCTAATGATTGATGGGGAAGGTTCTGAATGTGAGAGAGCATGTCAGTTAGAAAAGAAAGACAGAGAGTCGGAGTATGTAGTAACTCTGAAGAACTAAATTGCGTTTATTTCAATGCAAAAGGTCTTACAGGTAAGGCTGATGAGCTCAGGGCATCTTTAAGAACTTGGGATTGGGACATCATAGCTATTACAGAAATTTAGCTGAGAGATGGACAAGAGTGGCAGCTCAATGGTCTGGGTTTTAGATGCTATAGGAATGATGGAAAAGGGGGCAAGAAACGAGGTGAGGTTGTGGTGCTTTTGATTAAGGAATACATTGCTGCTGTAACAAGGAAAGATATTTCTGAAAAATTGTCCGATGAAAATATGCAGGTAAAAATTACAAATAAGAAAGGAAAGATCACTTTGATGGGAATGTATGAGAGGCCCCTTAATAGTAAGAGAAAAATTGAGAAACAAATATGTAGGGAGATCTCAGATAATATGTAAGCATAATAAGATTGTAATAATCGGGGATTTCAATGGTTTGGATGGTGAAGAATTTGTCAAATGTTTTCAAGAAAATTTTCTTTATCAACATGTACAAGATGATGAGAGGCATAGATAGTGTACAAGATGATGAGAGGCATAGATAGAGTAGATAGCCAGAGACTTTTTCCCAGGGCGGAAATGATAATGATGAGGGGGAATAATTTTAAGGTGATTGGAGGAAGGTAAAGGGGAGATGTCAGAGAGGTAGGTTCTTTATACAGAGAGTAGTGGAATGTGCTTCCAGCGGTGGTAGTGGAGTCAGATAATTTAGGGACATTTAAGTGACTCTTGGATAGGCACATGGATAATAGTAAAATGTATGGTATGCAGGGTAGTTTGATCTTAGAGTAGGATAATAGGTCGACACCACATCGTGGGCTGAAGGGCCTGTACTGTGCTGTTCTGTTCTATGTTCTGTGGATGTTCTTACTAGAGAAGGAACAAAACTAGACCTTCTTTTGGGCAATAAGGCAGGGCAGGTGACTGAAGTAAAAGTGGGGGAACACTTTGGATCTAGCGATCATAATTCTATTAGTTTCAAAATGGTTATGGAAAAGTATAAGCCTTCCATAAAAGTTAAAGTTTTTAATTGGAGTAAGGCAAATTTTAATGGTATGAGACAAAAACTTTCAAAAGTTGATTGGATTAGAGGGTTTGCAGGTAAAAGGACATCTGACAAGTGGGAGGCATTCAAGAGTGCGATGACTAGATTCAGAGGCATTTTGTTCCTGTTAGAGTAGAGGATAAGACTGGTAAGATTAAGGAACAATGGATGAATAAAGACATTGAGGTTCTAGTCAAGAATAAAAGATAATCTTATTTTAGATGTAGACAGCTTGGAAAATTGAATTCGATTGATTTAATTGAATCCCTTAATCAATATAAAGAGTGTAAGGCATTTTTAAGAGGGAAATCAGGAAGGCAAAGAGGGGATATGAGATAGCGTTGGCAGATAGGGTTAAGGATAATCCAAATAGTTTCTACAAATACTTTACGAGCAAAAAAAAACTAGCAAGAGAATAGGGCTCCTTAAAGGTCAATGTCAGGAGATGGGAGAGATACTAAATGAATATTTGGCGTTAGTTTTTACTGTGGAGAAGGAAATGGAGTCTAGAGAATGCAAGAGAAATAAACTTTGATGTTTTAAAAATAGTTCACATTACAGAAGAGGAAGTTCGGGAGATCTTCGAGAATCTCCAGGACCTGATCTAATGTATCCCAGAATGTTGTGGGAAGTAAGGGAGGAAATAACAAGATCCCTTGCAGAAATAATTGCATCATCTATAACTATGGGTGAGGTGCCTGATGACTGAAGGGTGGCTAATGCTGAATCTTTGTTTAAGCAAGGCTGTAAGGAGAAACCAGGCAACTATGAACCTGTGAGTCTGACTTCAGTCGCAGGTAAATTGTTGGAGGTGATTATTAAAGATAGATAGGAATTATGAACAGCTAGAGAGGCAAAAATTGAGTAGGAATAGTTAGCATGGTTTTGTGTGAGGAAAATAATGTCTCACAAATTTGGTTGAGTTTTTTGGGGAAGTTACCAAAAAGGTTAATGATGTCAGAGCAGTAGACATTGTTTATTTAAATTTTAGTAAAGTCTTTGACAAGGTTCCACACAGTAGACTAATTAGTAAAGTCAGGTTGCATGGGATTCAAGTTGAGTCTGCCAATTGGATATAAAATTGGCTTAAAGGCAGGAGACAGAGAGTGATGGTGGAAGGTTGCTTTTCAGACTGGAGGCCTGTGACCAGCAGTGCTCCACAGGGATTGGTGCTGGGTCCTCTTTTGTTTGTCATTTATAGAAAGGGTTTGGATGAGAATATAGAAGGCATGGTTAGTAAGTTTGCGGATGACACCAAAATTGGTGGCATAGTAGACAGTGAGAAGTAATATTAGAAAACCAAAAGGATCTTGATCAAATGGGTCAATGGGCTGAAAAATGGCAGATGGAGTTCAATTTGGATAAATGCGATGTATTGCTTTTTAGTACAACAAGTAAGGGTAGGGCTTATAGAATTATGGTAGGGCCTTGGGCAGTGTTGTAGAACAGAGGGACCTAGGGGTGCAGGTACATAATTCTTTAAAGTTTGCATAATATATAGATAGGATGGTTAAAAAGACGTTTGGCACGCTTGCCTTCATTGCTCAGTCCATTGAGTATAGGAGTTGGGATGTTATGTTGACGTTGTACAGGACATTGGTGAAGCTTCTTCTGGAATACTGTGTCCAGTTCTGGTCACCCAGTTATAGGAAGGATATTATCAAGCTGGAGAGGGTTCAGAAGAGATTTACTAGGATGTTACAAAAACAGAAGTTGCTGGAAAAGCTCAGCAGGTCTGGCAGCATCTGTGAAATAAAAATCAGAGTTAATGTTTCGGGTCCGGTGATCCTCCCTCAGAACTGTTCTGTTTTTATTCCTGATTTAGAACACCTGCAGTTGTTTTGGTTTTTACCAGGATGTGGCTGGGTATTGAAGGTTTGAATTACAAAGAAAGGCTGGATAGGCTGGGGCTTTCTTTACTGGAGCATAGGAAGTTGAGAGGTGACCTGATAAAAGTTTATAAAATAATGAGAGGTATGGATAGAGTTGATGGTAGTTATCTTTGCCCTAAGGTGGGAAATTTCAAGACTAGGGGGCACATTCTTAAGGTGAGAAGAGAGAGATTTAAAAAAGACATAAGAGGCAATTTTTTTGTACAGAGGTTGGTTTGCATGTGGAGTGACCTTCCTGAGGAAGCGTTGGATGCGGGTACAATTACAATGTTTGAAATCCATTTGGATGGAGACAGGAATAGGAAAGGTGTGGAGGGATGTAGGCCAGTAGTAGGCAGGTGGGAATAGTTTAGTTTGGGACTAAATTCAGTATGGACTGGTTGGACTGAAGGGTTTGTTTCCGTGCTATATGACTATATGACTGTATGACTCTATATCCTATCTTCCATGTTCTGCGTGAAGTCTCCTTGCAGCTTTCTGACAACTTTTATTCCCAACAATTGTTGTATTTGGTCCCCACATCCAAATTATTTATATTATTGTGAACAGTTCTGGCCCAGGCACCTAACCTCGCGGTACTTTACTAGTAACAGCTTGCCATCCTGGCAATGATCCATTTACTCCTTATCTCTGCCTTATGCATTCTAATAACCAGTTCTTAAATTTCCTTCCCAAAAGAAGGGGCAGTATACCAGATGTGTTCTAATGACAGTCGATGATAGTTTCATGATTGTCGTCACTGACACTTTTATATTCCAGTTTTAACAATTGAACATTTAAATTCCACCAACTACCATAGTGAACCTTGACCTTACACTCACAGGGCATTAGCTTGGGCCTCTGGATTACCAGTATAGTGACATTACACTACCATCTCCTGCCACCATCTATTTACTAACCTCCTGTGTGGGACTTTATCAAAAGCCTTCTTAAAATCTAAATACACCACATCCACTGGTTCTCTTCATCAATGTTACAAGTGAGATGCTCAAAAAACTTCAAGTTTGTCAAACATGATTTCCCTTTCATAAATCCATGTTGATGCTGCCAAATTTTACCATTATTTTCTAAATTCCAGTTACTACATTCTTTATAATAGATTCTAACATTTCCATTTTACTGCCTTCAAACTAACGGAACTGTAGTTCTCCATTTTGCCTCCCCTTCCCTTCTTAAATAGTGTGATTGCATTTGCTACTTTCCCTAGAATCTATACAATTTTGAAAAGTAACTACCAATGCATACAGTATTTCTATAACCACCTCCTTCAAAATATTTGGATGGAGCCTATCTGGTCCAGGGGATTTGTCAACCTTCCATTCAGTTAATCCTAACAACTATGTCTATTATTTCAGTTCCTCAGTTTCACAAGTCCCTTAGTTGTCTCATGTTTCTGGGAGATTTTCTATGTTTTTGTTTGTAAAGACACAAAGTAATTGTTTAACTTTTCTGCTATTCCCTGTTCTCCAATTCAAATTTTGTCTCTACCTGTAATGGGCCTACATATGTCCTTTCAAATCTTTTCCTTTTCACATACATAAGTAAGCTTTAACAGTCTGCCTTTAAGTTTCTTCCTAGTGCGAGGTCAATATCTTTTTACTTTTGATTTGGCTTTGACTGCACTCCTCTGAGGGGCCAAAACACTCACCAGTGACTAGAATAGAAAAGTGATGAGAAGAAGAGACCATCTCAGGGCATGACCTGCCTGATTTCCTTAGATTGCCTGTCGGTTATATATGACTTTTATCTGCCTGGACATTCCTAATCTGCGGTGTGACCACCTCCCTAAACATGCTATCCATGAGTTCTCTGCCTCATGGATACACCACAGTGACTGTATCCAACACTTAAATTCCAAAGCCGAGAACTTAGCTTGTGCAGCTGCTGACCCTTCTTGCAGTTGTGTTTGTCAAAGACACATGGCATGTCCGTGATTTTGCACATACCACAGACTTTACATTTCACTCAGCTGAGAAGCTCTATCATAATTTAATATTATAAAGTATTTCTTGTAAATAGAACAGTTTACCAGTTACTCACCAATCAACTCCTGCTGCTGCATCAAAGTAAGAACCAAACACTGGAAGATGAAGAAAGTGGATTAAAAAAAGGAGAAGAAAGAACATTTCCTCTCCCTTTCATCGAACTGACTATTCACCAAAGCGAGCCTATTCAAAATGTACGCTTTGCTAATTGAAGAATTATGGATAGAATCTTCCCAGGCACTGAACAATGTAAACCTTGGCAAGAAAGTTGGGAAAGTCATGTGAGATCAGCAGTGAGGAGGATCCTGCTAACGGTAGGGAAAAATTCCAATTTTCCAACCAAGTTGAATGATGAAACATGATATTAGCTAGTAAGTGGTGAGAGGCGTATTTACATGTGTTAACATGTATCTTGCCTCATTTATATGCAGTTTCCTATTCATGTGGCATGAAAAGTTAGTAGGGTGAAGGGATTGTGAGTGAGAGTGAGTGAGGGAAGATGCCATGATAGTGATAATGGTAGACATGAGCCTTGGTGGAAGGTGGGTACAAAAGCAGAGACAGAGCAAATTTGAGGAAGCAGAGAAAAGATGGTAGCACTTACATTTACAGAGCGGATGTTGCTGGATGTTCTTATGGTCTGTGGGTAACACGCTGACCTTGGTTGGCAATCTCAGACCAGGCTGCCAGCGCACCCCCTGCTGGTGCTGAGGGAAGAGAATGTCTTTTCTTTGCACCACCCCATCCACCAACACCTTCAGGTCCCTACTGGCAAAGCCAGGTGCCAATTTCCCTTTGTCTCATATATCTGGAGGAATTGACATAAGCCATCTGGGGAGCTACGGCCTGACAGTCCTTGACTTGGTTATTCGCTACGTTTTAAATTTACAGTTGGTGCCTGGAATCTCGGGAGGTTCTGGCAGCGGTGAGTAGTGACTCATGTGGCAAGTAGGATGATATGATAATTGGAGTATCATTGGGGTGTGGTGCATAGCTACTGAGGTAAGTTGGGGAGGATAGTGTGAGGGATCTTTCTAGGCCTCACAGAGAGAAACCCTCCATGAAACTCACCAAAATAGATACTTTGCCTACTTCCAGTAAAATTCAGCCTGTAATTTGATTTACAGTGTTATTTTTATCTCTATTTCAATTAAGTTGTTTGATTTATCAATTGTGCTGAATAGTATTTAAGCACATCCAGCTTCCTAATTATGTTAAAGTAAGCCTTCCTGATATAATTCATAATCATTTATTATCATGTGACCAAATCCTGACAGTTCTGACAGTCATGTTAGGAGACTTAATTAGTTTTGATCTCATTTCACCCAATTTCATTTTTATTTAAAGTTTTAATTTGTTTCTCTGTATCAGAATAATTTTTACATTCGAGTCTCCATCGATAAAGTGACTTAAACAAATCTGTGTATATGTTTGCAAAAAACATTAAAGACTTGGGCAGGACAAACAAGGCAAGGGAATACAAGATGACCAGTAGGATCCTGGGAAGCACCAAGGTTCAGAAGGACCGTGGTGTGCATGTCCACTGATCTCTTAAGGTGGTGGGGCAGTGGGTAGACCAAGTGGTTAAGAAGGCATATTGAATAATTTCTTTTATTAGATGAGGCATAGAGTTTAGAGCAGGGAGGTGATGCTGGAACTATATGAAACACTGTTTAGGCACCACATAGAGTGTTGCATGCATTTCTGAAATCTACATTGTAGAAGGGATGTGTTTGCACTGGGGAGGGTGCGGAGGAGATTTAACAGGATGTTGCCTGTGCTGGAGAGTTTTAGTTATAAAGAGAAATTATTTACACTGGGGTTATTTTCCTTAAAACAGAAGAAACTGAGGCAGGCATGTTTGAGATATATAAAATTATGAGGGGCATGGACAAGGTTAGATGGGAAGAAACTTGGTGGAGGGATCAATGACCAGGGCAGAGATTTGAGGTTAGAAGCAGGAAGTTTAGAGGAGACGTGTGGAAAAATCATTTCACCCAGAGGGTAGTAGGGGCAGAAACCCTCATAATATTTATGAAACATTTAGATATACACTTGTGATGCCAAGGCGTCCAAGGCTGTGGGCCAACTGTAGGAAAATGGGATTAGAATAGTTAGGTGCTTGTTTTTGACCGGAGCAGACTGAATGGGCTGAAGGACTTTTTTCTGTGCTGTAGACCTCTATGACACTATGACTTGTGTCTTTTTGTAACTCTTATGACTTCAGTAAGTTGCAGAATGCTTTACAGCCAATGAAGTTACGTTTGAAATATCATCATCACTGTTATGTAGGAAATGTGACAGCCAGTTTTCACAGAGCAGGACTTTATGAACAGCAATAGAATAATAATCAGATATTTTGATTTTGGTTTGGTTGAAGGATAAGCTGAAAAATAAGCTGTATTTCCCCTACTCACCTTCGAATAGTAGCCGTGGGAATGTTTTACTTCCACCTGGAAAAACAGATGGTGCCTTGTTTTAATGCCTCATCCGAAAGACAGCACATCCAGTTGTGCAGGGTTCCCTCAGTATTACAGTGATGTATCAGTTTCCATTATATGCCCTCCAGACTTGAACCCATGACCTTCTGATTCAGGTGATAGTTCTGCCTACTGAGTTGCAGCTGACACTATGGAGATCATGTACTTCTGTCAGATAATGAGAAACAAATAGCTGTTACAAGCTCCAACCTCAGATTGTATATTGTAAGGATCAGCCATGTTTTAGATCTTTCTTGCTGTGCCATGACAACATAACTAAAATTAACATTTAAATCGTAACTAATTTGTGAAATGCTTTGACAAGTATTAAGGTACAAGAGAAATGCAAGTGTATGTTTCTAGCTTCAGTAGGTGAGGTACTGTATGTTTTCTATTTGCTAAATTATCTGTTCAGTTTAGATTGGCAAGCAACACCCTTGGAGATCTGTCATCATAAATGTAAGATAGCAAATAAAGGAAGACCTTGTATTTATATATATGGATTTGCCACAAATCTGAGAACTATCCCTAGCTTCACATGCAAATACCTCCCTTTTTGTGGTGCAATTACTGTTTTTTTCACTGTAGGGGAATATAACAGCATTCTAAATGTGCAGGGTCCCCAAAATGGAAAGATCCTCTGCTCTTTGTGTTGTTGATTAAAAGGACAAAGGGAAGGGGGATACTGCCTTATCTTCTTCAGGGCGTTTAACATGCACTAGACGAGGCAGACAGTGAAGAATTATATCCCTGACTGTGCAGCACTCCCTCAATGCTACTTTGGAGTGTCAGCATGAGTTATAATATTTTATTTCGTACATCTTTTTTTTTGTGTTTATATTATTCCAGACATATCATGTCATTGCAGAATACATCTGTTGTTCCTCTCAGCAACATGAAAGATTATGCTAAGTCAGTTGTTTAACTCATGAGGCACATTTATAAATTAGTATAATTCTGCTTAGATGATCTATATTTTTCCCATATCCTATAAATTGTGATTCATTGAGTTCTGTTTGTAATTTGTTTAATCTGAAAATATCAAACTCTCTGTACTGATAGTTAAAAAGTATATATACCTCTTTAAGATAGATTGGGTGGAATGAAACAAAATTCCTCTGAGAATTATTTCTTGCTCTTCGTTGTAACTTGTGACCAGCCTTGATTTTTCTCCAGCAAAATTGTTCACAGACTTGAGCCAAGCTTTCTTCATTTCAACTGGGGAGGCGATTGTTGAGAAAATGGAAGAGTTGTGGGCTTCTCACTCTCTTAATAAATATATGAACAAAAACCTGGTCTTCCAGAAACTCCTTTCATCCAGATCTATATCACTGTTGTCTGTTATAAGACTGAATGGCCTGCTCTTGAGTCTGGGTGCCAGCTAACCTTATTTCACTATGAGGGTTTTTGATATTTTTTCCAGAAGAATTTATTTTTCCTTCATATTTTTGATGACGTAATGCTACTTAAAACAAAAGGCATATGAATAATTTGCAATTTATATTTCCTGAGATTCACTTGGGAACAGACAGACAGAACGAAAATTATCCATTTTCTGTGTCACTGCTTTTCCTTTGTAACTTCTGATGTTAGGGATGTGCATTGGAAAGGTTGGGAGTGAGGGTTGTTTGTGTGGGTGGTGCGGTAGCAGGAAGGGAGGGGATCCACAAACTGAATAATGTGCCAGTGCTGAGAAGGCCACATGATGAGCCTCGTCAGATCAAGACCCCTGCCATTGTAAGTTGTTATTACAGTTGTTTCAGAGTATCAGGTTTTTGTTGTGGTAGGCACTGCTAGACTGGCTGCCTGCTAACTTAGTTAGACAAAAGTGCATATGTTCTCACTTAGTCATACTGGTACTCTGTGAATGGAGTTTCTTTTATAGTTTAGTGATGCATTTTCTGTCACATAAATAAATGGTTTGTGGCTGAGTTAAATATTGTAAAATAAAACTTTCCTCCTCCCCAAACCATAAGAACTGAAATAGTGAGTGACATTTCTTAGACCTCTTGAATCTTCTTTTGCATTCTTTATATTTGTTACTAAAAAGCAATTTTACTCGTGTAATTTGATCATTAACACTAATGGTACTAAAATTATGTCGAGGGATAATATTGTGTAAATGCTTTATGTCTTGTTAAAATTATTCTCCTCATTATTTCAGAGCAGGCTTTGGCCCAATAGCATCATTTTTGCTAAATTAGAAAAGGCGGAAATTTCAGATGAATGTGCTGGACAACTTTACAGCAGTATGTTACTGGGTCAGTAGGTTTCAGGAAATTCTATTGGAAAGCAAAAAGATCTGTTGGAAGTTTAAACAGTTTGTAGTTTTCCAATTAATTCTGGAGATTAAATTGAACACCAACTGAACAACCAGCTGACTAAGGCTGACTGTCTCTTTTCCGGCAGACTGAGGATCTCCATTCCCTTTTAAAGTCCATTTCAAGTTATGGCAGTGTCTGAAGCCTTCAAGCCTTGATAACAGAGTTTCTACAATTGTGTTTATTTAAAATTGAAACTGGAGGTTTGATGTTGCAGTCTATAAGAATGACGTGGATGTCTGATAAGTAGGAGTGGATTACAAGGCGGGATTCACTGAAAGATTCAGGTAATGTTGAAGCGTATAAAATTCCATTAATTCATGTGCATTCTTTTAATTCAGATATCTACTCATGTTACCTTTTCAATTATTGATTTATAACTCAAAATTATAAAATATCTGCTCACCACACAAAATATTTCAGGACTGGCAGAACACAATGATTTTGCGTGATGTAATTCATCATCTTCCGTAATATGAAGATCAATCTAGACAGTCTGCAATAGGATATTTAACGTCTGGGAAAAGTCTCCACAAGTGAAAATGTATATGTGCCTAAAGTATATTCTCTAATAGCAATGAAACCAGTCAGCAACTACATTTGCAATCTCCCTCTTTCTCAGTCTCTCCCCTTCTCATGGCAGTTTGCTTCTGGCGATTGCAGTCTTACCCTGAAAGTTCTAGATTCAAGTCTCACTCAAGTTTGTATACGTACTGTGGGCCACATTTTTAGCAGATGAGAAAGAAGGTAAGGCCCTTATCTGAGATAGTAGGAACTGCAGATGCTGGAGAATCCGAGACAACAAGGTGCAGGGCTGGATGAACACAGCAGGCCAAGCAGCATCATAGGAGCAGAGAGGCTGACGTTTCGGGCCTAGACCCTTCATCAGAAAAGGGGGAGGGGAAGGGGGTTTTGAAATAAATAGGGAGAGAGTGGGAGGCGGATAGAAGAGGGATAGAGGAGAGGATAGGTGGAGAGGAAACAAACAGTTTTTCCGGCCCTTATCTGTCTGCTTAAGTGCATGTGAAGGAGAGCAGGAAATTTTATTTTAAAGATCTTCTGGATAACATTCATTGTGCAACTGACAACAATGGAACAGATTAACTGGTTATTCAACTTGTTTGTGGGTTTGTGCTGTGTGCAAATTGGCTGCCAAGTGTGCCAGCGTAACAATTACATGCTTTATTTCAAGAAGTAATTAATTGGCTGTGAAGAACAGTTTGAGATGGATCAGAAATGCTGCCTTATAAAAACCGAACAAACTGCAGATTCTGTAAATCAGGAACAAAAACAAAGTTGCTGGAAAAGATCAGCAGGTCTGCCAGCATTTGTGAAGAAAAAAAAGAGTTAACGTTTCAGGTCCGGTGACCCTCAGAAATGCTGCGTTGTCAGGAACAGATTAATAGTAAAACTGTAAGTCGATTTTCTTTTTTTTAGTTCATTCATGTAATGAGGGCATCGCATAAATGAACTGGACCAGCATTTGTTGTCCATCTCTAATTGCCCAGAGGACAGTTTAGAGTCAACCACATTGCTGTGGATTTGGAGTCATATGCATCACAGGCAAGGATGGCAGTTTCTCTCCCTAAACAATATTAGTGAACCACATGGGTTTTTATGACAATGGTTATCATTAGACTCTTAATTCCAGATTTTTATTGATTCAAATTCCACTGCCTGCTGTGGTGGGATTCAAACCCAGGCTCCCAGAACATTACCTGGGTTTCTGGATTAACAGTCCAGCGATAACACCAGTAGGCCTTCTCTACATCTTTTATCTTGATAAATTTAACTAAACATTTGTTTAACTTATTGCTTATCCGACATTCATTCATGAATGAGCAGAAATTTTCTCCCATTAAACTTTGTTTTCAATCCCAGCTTCAAATTCCGATCCTTAGTTACCAATTCAGTCCTTCTGCCAACAGTCTGAGTTCAAGTTAGACTATTTGCAACCTTAGTGTCACATCGGATTTCAAGATGTATCTTCAACCTCATGTTTCTGCCATCACTAATACCGTTCATTTCAATCTCTCTAGCATTGCCCTGACTTTGCCCCTGAATTAGGTCAACTGCTGCTGAAATCCTTATCCAGCCTTTGTTACCTCTCGACTTGACTATTGCAACTCACTCCTGCCTGGTCTCCCACATATAACGTCTTTAAATCTGAGGCCATTCAAAAATTTGCTGGTTGCTGTCTTAACTCTCATCCAGTGCCACACCTCTGTCACTGCGTTGCTCACTAACTTCCTCTGTCTCTCAGTCAAGTAATGTCTTTATTTCAAAATTCTCATTTTTAGATGCCTCTATGGTTTTGCCCCTACCTCTGTAATGTACAACCCACAACTCTCTGAGATACCTGTGCTTCTCTAATACTGGCTTCTTGCACTTTCCCAATTATAAGTGTTCTGCTATTTGTGGCCAAACCTTGAGTTGCCCAAACCCTAAACTCTGGAATTCCCTCTCTACACTTCTCTGCCCTTGTACCTCACTTTCCTCCTTTAAGATGATCCTAAAATCCCACCTTTATGACTAAATGTTTGACCATTGGATCTAATATCTCCCTATGTGGCTCAGTGCAAACTTAATTTTAAAATGTTCCTGTGAAGCATCTTGGGAAGTTTCATTATATTAAAGGTATTTAAATAAAATTTAAATAAATGTGGTTGTTGTTTAAAACTCCAACCATAATCTACTGGTTTTGAAATATTGAACTTCATTTGCCATGGCATGATAGATTCCCATCAATAGCACAGATTATTCTATACAGACAAAACTATTATATTGAAAATTATACAGGCAGGCCAAAGATTGCCAGGACCCTAAATAATGCCAAAATTATTGCCTGAAAAAACCATACTGACAAAGTTCAGATCTGTGTAACCTTTATCAGTAGAATGTGACATTTAGTTTGAGCACACAGCTAATGTTTCACCCTTTGGGTCTTAAAAGTAAAAAAAGGGATTTCGGTGCCACAGTCAATTAAATGTTATGATGGAAAATGCAGTAAGACTCTTTCTTTGGCTCCCAAAATGTCAGTCAGTAAAAGCTTCAAAGAACACTAACTATAGTGAAGATTTAAAACTATTGCAAGTGTTTAAAAAGTTTTGAAATACTTTAGATAGGAGAATGGATGTTACATATCTAATCACACAAAATAAAATTAAAGCATTTAGAATGATTTCATACAGTACTTCAAGTGTAAAATCATCTTTGATCCTTCACTAATTAGCAGAATTTCATTTTATTCCTTTTTGACAGAAAATTATTCTTCCATTTGTCATTTAATTTCGCACTCCTCATTCACTTAATTTTTCTTAAGACAACTTTTCCCAGGTTGAGCAGCTTAATGGCTGATCTCTTCCCAGGCTTCTACAAAGATACCTTTGAACCAGTGCTGGGAAGTATCACTGGACAATCCAGGGATGATTGTCCCCCTGATCTTTCCTCCCTCCCCGTGAGAAAACTTGTAACCATCTACTAAAATGACATTGATAAAATTGGGAGTTCACTTGTGTGAGATATCTGTGTACAAATCTGGGTTCTGGAACTCTGTGGAACATTTAATTTAAAGTTCCAGCAAGATTCATGCTGACCTTAGGGTCCTGATATTGTACGACGATGACATTACTGTAACTTTATGTAGAATGTGTGCTCCAGGGTGATTTCTGTATTCATTCATTTGGTAATTATTTTTTAAAAAAAACAACTTAAATAATTTGATTAATTACAAAAATGTTCAATCTCGCTCTCGTTCCCCCATTGCAAACCTTCCAATTTCTGTGCATTGAGACAATAGTGCAAAATCAATATATTTCTAATTAAATTGAGATTTTTTGACAGTGGTGAAGTACAGTAAAACTATCAGAGCCGTTTACTGTTTTAGAAAGTGCAGTTAAGATGTGGAACCTTCCTTTTCTGCCTCAAGGTATAAAGATATTGCGATAAGATAAGGAGTGTAACCCGGTATATTGTTCTGAAAAGCTTCAAGTGTTCTATTTACATAGCACATTGGAGTTCCAGTATACTGGCCCCACCCGAGTACATTTCTTAGCTTTTTTTGAGATCACTAATCCAGCCCAGAGAGGGTTATATTTACAATTAGGCTTTATGTCACCATTCTACAGCATAAAATGTTGGCCATTCTAAAACTTAACTGTGTTGCACAAGTGTTTTGATGGCTTTACTTTCAAGCTTGCAGCATCTATAACTTGTAAACCTGATGCAGGAACTCCCATACCTTTCCTCACCGAAGAATATGTTCTGTTTCAGCAAAACTGAAACCCCAGAAAAATCATACATTTCTGAAAAATATGAAGAGATTTTCCCAGTTTGACAACATAAAGGTATTTTGATTAAAAAACTAATGCGTTTTATTTATGTTGAAAAGAAGGAATAATGAATATTTACTTGTTTAAAGATCTGATTCTGAATTTACCGTGCAAAAATTTTATTGCAGCATTTTTCAAGTGCCTCCAGCAATAACTTTGGAATAATTAAATATTACTTAATAGATCACTTTTTCATTGCAGATTTTTGCCAAATGTGGCTATCAGCTGTTATGAAACCATTTGCTGCAATTTTAATATAAACAATATGATGGTAACATCATAAAAATGTGCGATTATGAAACTGCTTTTTGATGAAATCTGTTGGTTGCTGTATAATAAACGTGGGAAGCCAGTCCCTTGACAATCTAATTATAGTTGCACCTCCACATTAATAGTGGGGGCCAGTACAATCAGCATCTGACTGACAAGTCACAGGGGAGAGCAATGTACAGAAACCTCTATGTCCTCAAACAGCAAGAGCAGAGAACCAGTGTAAAAGCACCTTATTATTCATTTTTATTCCTATTAATGCTAGTTCTGAATACAATTTTATTCCCAATCTCAAACCTTAAAACCGACTGGAAAAGGCAAGCCTGAAAGTGTCACCTACCTCAAAGTGCAAACTGATCAGAAATCAGAAAAAACAATGTCTTGTCGAAGGACTAATTTAATATTATTATTATTAATTTTCCACCCTGGGGAAATGAATTATGCCTTAACGTGTGATAATTTTGACTCATCATCTCAAATTGTTCTTGCAACTAATATGACAGACCTGTAATGCCAATATTTCAATCTGGCTCACATGTAGTTCAGATTGCTTCCTTCAATGTAACCAGAGTTCAGGAGGGTGAAATTTATAACTTGGTGTTCTATCCATATTTTAAGTGAATATCTTTTGGAAATTTAATGTAGCATCCCCTCACCCACTTGCAGTTTACTGAAATCCTAGTGAACACATTGAGTTTGCCTTGAATCTTACCTCCTTTGCTGTGAGGTTTAGTTCATGTATCTTCTGAATTGCCCAGAATTAGCTGGAATGGCATGTATCAACTAGCTGCTGGCAAGGTTCTCCTGGTCTGTTCAGTGTTTCGGTTCAGGCACACATCAGTAGCTTCTCAATAACCCACTTACACAGGCAAATCCCCCACACATTCCGTTGTACACATTCCAGACTCTCAGTGAGACTGTCCTTCTAGTCAAGAAAAGGTACCAAAAAGATTTCAGCTTCTTGCATAATTTTGTCTTTTCTAAAAGCTGGAGCAGTCCTTTAAATTTTTTTTTGTCTCCGTCCAAACCAGTTTCTTGCAGATTACTTCCAAGCTGGATTCTTCAGCAGTAAGCAAGGAAAATGGTCCAGTCTGTAATCCTCCTACTAGGGAGTGCAGTCTCCAGAATAAAGTAGGTGGGATTCCTGGTGTAACATTACATAGCTGTGGGGTTAAAACGCAGGCCCTTATCTGTTCAATCACTTGAGTTGCAATTTGGAGCTGTCACAACTCCAAAGGAACCCCTAGTGTGCACATTGAATAGTGGTGTTCATTTGTATAACCAGAGAATCCAGCACTTCTTATTGTTTGTAATTCTTCTTGTGGACACGATAAGCAGTTTAAATGGCAAAGAACTGCTCTGTCAGTTGTCCTTTTTCTGACAAGGCAAATTTTCTTTCTTCAGGCTTGATTGTTTTTGAAAAGCAACCCGAGTTTTCCCTAAAAACAGGTAAAAGAAAATTAGTTACACCCATTAGATTATTTACTTACTTTAGTGCTGTAGATTTGAAAAAATACTTATTTTTGCTTTCACTTTTCTTTTTTTTCTTAGTTTTACTTGGGTGCACAAGCGCTGAGGTTCTTTATATTCCTTTTGTGTTAACCTAAACAGGGAGTCTTGACAGGCATGCAGCCTTATCTTACATTCGTTCAAGTCAACACAGCAGGGAGGGGTCACTGGAGACAGCTGAGGAGCAGGGATTCTGTGGTTTCCTCTCCTTCCTAGCTCTGATACTAATGCATCTCTGATTTGCCAGGCAAGCTGAAATGAGTGATTGTTGATTGTGTCATACTGGGAGTGCCCTGACCTATGTGAGTCAAACATTCCATCTTTACAACTGGTATAGCTGGGAAACAATGCTGGACTGATTATTATTATGGATTCACCTTTTGGGGAACTGGGAGTACACAGGGAACATGCTGTACCACCACTCCAGAGGGCCTATACTGCAGCTGTAACACCGTAGGCTTTATCATGAGTGACCATCACTAACAAGCCCTACAAGCCCCAGGCTCAGTGAGAAGTGCAGTTACCTCCCAGTCTGAAGGTAATGCATACAACTCCCATTCCATGGTTTGAACACAAGAATATGGGCTGACACTCCACTGCTAACACATGAGTAAATGCTGCAATGTTGGAAGTATCCGTGTGCCTCACTGTCAGAGGGTCAGTACCAAACGAACACTGCATATTCGGGGACCAGTACCAAGGAAGTGCCGCATTGTTAGGTGGTCAGTATTGAGAGGATGCCACGCTATTGGAGGGTCATTACTGAAGGAGTACAAAACTGTTGCAGAGGCAATAGATGAGAGAGCGTCATATTGTCAGAGTCAATGCGAAGTCAGCACTGCACTGTCAAACAGTCATTACTATGGAAGCATCGCACTGTTGGAGGGACAGTACTGAAGGTGTGTCACATTGTCAGATGCTCATTGCTGAGGGAGTGCTGCACTGTCAGAGGATCAGTACTGATGGAGTGTTGCATTGACCAAGAGTCAGTACTGAGCGAATTTTGCACTGTTGGAGGGTCAGCACTGAGGGAGTACTGCACTGTCTGAGGGTCAGTGCTGAGGTAGTGTTGCACTGTTTGGAGGGTCAGTGCTGACGGAGTGCCGCACCTTCAGAGGGTCAGTACTGAATGAGTGTTGCAATATCAGACGATCATTACTGAGGGAGTGCTGCACTGCCAGAGGATCAGTATTGAGAGTGCTGCACTGTCGGAGGATCAGTGCTGAGGGAGTGCGGCACTGTCGGCGGGTCAGTACTGAGAGAATGCCGCACTGTCGAAGGGTCAGTGCTGAGGGAGTGTCGTGCTGTTGAAGGGTCAATACTGAATGAGTGCCACACTGTCAGATGGTCATTATTGAGGGAGTGCTGCACTATCAGAGGATGAGTACTAAGTGAGTGCCATACTGTTGGAGTATTGGAGGGAGTGTTGCAGTATTGGAGGGTCAGTGCTGATGGAGTGTTGCACTTTCTGAGGGTCATTACTGAGGGAATGCCACACTGTCAGGGGGTCAGTACTGAGGGAGTGCTGCACTGTTGGAAGGTTACACCTGAGGGAATGCCGCACTGTCAAACGGTCATTATTGAGGGAGGGCCACATTTTTGGAGGGTCAGTACTAAAGGAGTACAATATGGCCAGTAATGAGGGAGTGCTACACTGTTGCAGGGCCAGTATTGAGGGAGTGCCACACTGTTGGGGGATCAATCCTGAGGGAATGTCACCTTTTCAGAGGGTCAGCATTAAGGGAGTGTCACATTTTAGGCAGGTCAGTACTAAAGGAGTGCCATATGGTTGGTGCTGAGAGAGTGCCACACTGTTGGTGGTCAGTACTGTGGGTGCTCTGCAATGTTAGAGGCTCGGTGCTGATGGAGCACCACACTGTTGGAGGATTACTAGTGAGGAAGCACCACAGTTTTGGAAGGTCATTGCTGAGGGAATGCTGCGCTGCTGGAGGGTCACTCCTGAGGCAATGCTGCACTGTCAGAGGGTCATTACAGATGGAGTGCCACATTGTTGGAGGGTCAGTACTAACGGAGTGCCGCATGGTCAGTACTGAGGAAGTGCCACCCTGTCAGAGGGTCAGTACTGAGGAAGTGCCACACTGTTGGAGGATCAGTGCTGAGGTAGTGCTTCATTGTTGGAGGGTCAGTACTGAGGGAGTGCCGCACTGTCGGAGGGTCAGTTCTGAGGCAGTGCCGCATTGTTGGAGGGTTAGTCCTGAGGGAGTGCCGCATTGTTGGAGGGTCAGGACTGAGGGAGTGCCACACTGTTGGAGGGTCAGTGCTGAGGGAGTGCTGCATTGTCAGAGGCTTAGTACTGAGGAAGTGATGCACTGTCTTTGGATAAACCTTTAAAATGATATTTCCTCAGGCCTCACAGGGCCATTGAGTTCCCAGTTTTAATCCTGCAATCAATGTGGCTCAAACAGATATATGCCTTGTTTTCACATTTTTGTGGTAGGAACTTTTGCATAAATTGAATGCTGTTTTCCTACATTGCCAGTATGCACACTTAAAGCGCATATTGGCTATAAAGTATTTGGGGCTGTCCTTAGGTTGTGAAAAGTACTTGAGAAATGAAAGTACTTTTCTTTTTTCAAAGTAATTTTTACTCTAATATATACAGAATAGTGTTTTATGTTTTCTCTCCCCACCATGGCATCTGCTGTCAGGAAGTAATTTTCCTTTGTTGAACAATCAGGTTGAAAAAAATGGTTGCAGGAAAACGAGACTGCACACTGGGAACACTTTAAGAGCAAGTATATTTCTAGTCCACCACTGGCTCCCTTTTATGGAAAAGTCCATTAATGTTGACAGTGGAGTAATTGTTTGAAATAGAGAAAGTAGTCATGTAAAAACTGATTTCATTGTAATTGATTAATTTTCCCTTATCGCTCAGTGGAACAGAGTTTGTGAAGGATACAAAGTAGGAAGTTTATCTTATTTCACTTGACCCTCCTTATAAAGGTTGCTGTTACACCAGTCTTCATATTTCCATTTCTGACATACAACGCATCATTGTTAATAAAGCCCTCAGTTGACACTCTTACAGACCCAGCATATTATTGGGTTCTGAATACAAAATCATCTTTGTTACATTCTTTTCTCATGAGCAAGATCTCTGGTGTTCCACATTCATGATGGTCCCAATTTTGATAGTTTACGAGGCACCCCTGCAACTATTGAGTGGCTCACTCCTGTGTAATAGGGTGGTCAGCTCTGGAGCCTTTGAACGCAGCACTGTTCTCCATGATAAAAGTAAACATTCCAAATCCTGAGGTCACAGGTGAGCTAAGGACTGACCCCAAAATCACAGGTTAACCCTGAAGTTTCCGGATGACTAGATCTGCACGGACTTTACTCACGTATTGACCTGAAACAAAGCCATTTACTTCATTGAACTGTAAAACTGTGCACAAATACATTGGCTTTCTTTTGTTTTGATGCTGTGAAATCTGTCCAGCATTTCAAATACAGAGAGCTCTGTAGAAAGAGGAAACTAAGGTAATGCAGAATTACTTCAGGAAGCAGCTTTGTAAATAGGTCTCAGTTCTAACATTCCTGTTACATTTTACAGTCTGATTATTAGCAGCCTGATTTTTTTAATGTCACTTTTTATTACTTTTGGCACGTTCAGTGTGATTAGATTTTGGAAATGAGTTACAGAGTCCTGCTGAAGAGTTGTGGAAGGTGGTGGTTGAAGTTTGAGGGAGTGCTGCAGGGTTTGTACCAGAAGTATAAAAAGGCTTTATTGGTTTCTGTCTGTTTGTTCACTTGAAAATTAATTTCGGATCTTGAACTTGATCTTTGGTAAGTTTGTGAAATAAATAAGGCTTCAATATTTGTTAGTTTTTCATTTGAGTTGCCATATTTCTACCAGTAAAAGCCTTCATTTATGCATAATGTCAGCTGTTATTCAGGATAGCATTCTTACCTCAGAGTTAAAAGAAATTTAAAATCTTGGCTGACACTTTGACACTTATGTACTGAGGGAGTGTAGCCCTATCTTCCCTCGTAGGTGGATATACAAGATTTCACAATCATTATTTCAAAGAAGAGTTCTCTCTGGCGTCTTAGCCAAAATTCATCCCTCAGCCTAAGCAGATGAAAACAGAAACTGCTAGAGAAAGTCAGCAGATCTGGCTGCATTTGCAGAGAGAGAAAAATAGTTAATGTGTTGAATCCAGTGACTCTTCTACAGCAATCAGATTGTGTTCAGTCTCCAGTTGTTCGGATAGTGCTGTTTGCAAATTGGCTGCCACATTTCCTACGTTAGGTTAATGATTATACTTTCCTACATAACAACACTAATTTTGTGCAAGATGCAATATTAGTGCAATTCTTTTTTCTTTCAATTTAATGCTTGACTTGCACAAATGTATTAAAAGTTTGAGGTATTGATGCCAGGATATTTACATTATAATGCTTGAAATGTTTGCCCTATTCAAGGTATGCTGTTATGTGCAAAAGTCCATTTGGAGCACTGTAGTAGAAAGGATTTTGTTGAATACAATGTACAATATTTTATTATGGATTATTTAGGCTGGAGACTTGGGTGGAGAAATGGAAGATGGAATTTAATCTGAATAAATACAATGTGATGCATTTTGGAACTGCATGCAGTTCTAGTCACCCATTATAGAAAGGATATTATTAGACTAGAAATTTACTAGAATGCTACCTGGACTGAAAGGTTTGTGTATAAGGAGTGGTTGGCTAGGCTGGGACATTTTTCTGTGGAGCGTAGGAGACTGAGGGATGACCTTATAGAGATATATAAAATCATAAGAGGTGTAGATAAGGTAGATAAGCAGACAGCTTTTCCCATGATAGGAGAGTCCAAAACTAGAGGACATAGGTTTAAGGTGAGAGGGTAGAGATACAAAAAGGGTCGAGGGGGCAGTTTTTGCACACAGAGGGTGGTGAGTGTCTAGAACGGACTGCCAGAGGTAGTGGTAGAAGTGAGCACAATTTTGTCACTTAAGGAACATTTAGACAGGTACATGGATGGGATAGGTATGGAGGGATATGGACCAAACAACAGGCAAATGGGACTAGTTGAATTGTGAAAAATGGGCAGCATGGGCAAGTTGGGCCAAAGGGCCTGTTTTCATGCTGTCGACCTCTATGGCTCTATGTCTCTAATGCAGGAGGGAAGTATACAGTAAATGACAGAACACTTAGAAGCATCAACATACAGAAGGAACTAGGCATACAGATCCACTGTTCCCTGAAAGTGGCAACACAAGTGGGTAAGGTGGTAAGAAGGCGTATGGCATGCTTGCTTTCATTAGTTGGGGCATGGAGTTTAAAAATTGGCAAGTCATGTTGCAGCTGTACAGAGCCTTAATTAGGCTAGATTTGGAATATTGCTTACAGTTCTGGTTGCCAGACTACCAGAAGGATGTGGAGACTTTGGAGAGGGGACAGAAAAGGTTTGCTAGTATGTTGCCTGGTTTGGAAGGTATTAGCTAAGAGGAGCAATTGGACAAACTCAGTTTGTTTTCATTTGAATGTCAGAGGTTGAATGGCAACGTAAGATTAGTTTACAAAAGTATGAGAAGCATGGATAGAATGGATCTTTTTCCCAGGGTAGAAATGTCAATTACTAGGGAACATAGGTTTAAGGTAAAAAGGGAAAAGTTTAAAGGAGATGCAAGAGTTTAAAAGAGATACAAAGGGTGGTAAGTGCCTGGAATGCATTGCCAGAGGAGGTGGTGGAAGCAGATATAATAGCAACATTTCAGCGGCATCTTGACAGATACATGATTAGGCAGGGAATAACAGAATACAGACTCCGTAAAGGCAGAAGGTTTTTAGGTTAAGAAGGCGTCATGTATCGGTACAGGCTTGGTGAGTCGAAGGGCCTGATGCTGTGCTGTGCTGTTCTTTGTTCTAAAAATGAAACAGTGTGATTCAGGTTGATAGAATGGTCATTGTAAATGTAGTTACACAAATAATGGGTTTTACCCTCAGTTGGTTTGTTGTGGGATAGAAATCTAGAAGACATGGTCAGCATTTGTAAGTTTATCTGGGCTGTGATCAATAATTTCCCAGTAGCCAGTTCAAAAGCGCCACGCATTGGGAGCAGAATATCTTTAAGGTGGGATGGAATACAGGAACACTGTCAGAAAGGAGCCTGTAAGAATCTTACGGTGATGTTTGGTGTTACTGGAACTCTCCTCAGTAGGCAGACCTTACAGGATGTATTTGATAGCTGTTGCCCATGGTATATGTGCCTAGATTCCAAGATGGTGGTGAAATAGGACGCAACAGCTGAAGCTTATCTGCTCCGTCCATATGTTTTCTTTTTCTTTCTCTTTCTCATTTTTTTCTTTCTCTTGTGTTGTTTTTCTCTTGTATCTTTTTCCTCTTCTGCCAGCAGCCTGGAACGGAGCAGGGGCGGTGGTCAGCAGCCCGGAATGGAGCTGGAGCAGCGGTCAGCGGCCAGGAATGGAGTGGGGGTGGCGGTCAGCGGCCTGGAACAGAGCAGGGGCGGTGGTCAGCAGCCCGGAACGGAGCAGGGGCAGCGGTCAGCGGCCAGCTACGGAGCTGGAGCGGCGGTCAGCGGCCTGGAACAGAGCAAGGGCGGTGGTCAGCAGCCCAGAATGGAGCTGGAGCAGCGGTCAGCGGCCAGGAACGGAGCTGGAGCAGCGGTCAGCGGCCAGGAACGGAGCGGGGGCGGCAGTCGGTGGCCAGGAACGGAGTGGGCACGGCGGTCAGTGGCCCGGAACGGAGCAGGGGCGGCGGTCAGTGGCCCGGAATGGAGTGGGGGCGGCGGTCAGCGGCCAGGAATGGAGTGGGCACGGTGGTCAGTGGCCCGAATGGAGCGGGGGCAGCTAGCAGGCCTAGAGTAGAGTGGGGCTGGCCAGCATCCTGGAGCATTGCAGGGATGACAACCGGAGGGCCCAGAGTCAAGCAGAGACGGCCAGTGCTGCGGAGCACAGCAGGGATGGCCAGTGGCGCAGAGCACAGCAAGAACGGCCAGCGGCACGGAGCTCAGCAGGGATGGTGGCCGGCAGGCCCGGACCGAAGATGGCTACTGGTTGGGAACTGGTAGATCCCAGTTAGACCTCATGGAAGCCGTTATAGAAAGACTGTGATGTCTATCTTTTTGGCTTTATTTCTTATTTCCCTAACTTATACTATGTAGAACTGTGATGTTGTGTAACTTGTTTTTATTTTCTCTATTTTTTTGTACCTAAGATTTGTACCTAGGAACTTTGTAACAAAGATGGCACTGTGCGTTGGTGACGTTGTAAACTTTTCATTGTACTCCTGTTCTTTTGTAACTTGAGTACATGTGACAATAAACCTTATTCTATTCTGTTCTGTTCTATGCTATTCTATTCTATCTGTCCTCTTGGCTCTGGCACAGTGGTTGAGCTCTCAAACTAGCAATGTCACTTGGCAAAGCTTAGTTTTGGGAAAGGCCTCAGTCACTTATAGCATTGGAAATTGATCTGTATCATTAAAAAGGACATAAAATAGCAAAGCTAATGCCGTGAGACAGCCTAAAAAAGGTATTTTGCAACTTTTGACATTATCCAGCCCCTTGATGAAACTGGTAACGGCAGAAATTTCAGTTCAGTCATGTTTTTAAAGCCAGTCGATGTGACTTTTGATTTTGATCTGCTTTTGTTTGCCTTTATAACACTCTCAATAACGTGAGAGATGCTTTCTTCCATTTTTTTTCAGTTGATGATTGTCACCATTATTTAAGCATTTGATTTCTTTAATTGTGATTATTATCTAAACAGCTGCTGTGCAAAATGTTTTGTCTTATCAGTAGCTTTGCTGCTGGTTTGCTGGAGATGAGATAAACAGGTCGATGGTGATTGATGAGAATTGTTTTCCTAACAAGGCAGACACTGAAAATTGAATGAAAATTGACATAGTCTGTTTTCCTGCATTTTCACTTAGTAAAATGTTTGCTCTTTTTTTTTAAGTTGCTCTCACAATCTTCCCCTTTCATTCCATGCTAGGCGCTGTAGAAGTAAAGGTAAAGTTGCTATAGTCTTACCAGACCATAGGGTTGCTCTCTCATTAGAGAAAAATAACTGGTTGTAATTTAAGCTGAGATTCACCATGCCTCAGACAAGGGAAAGGCTGAGAAAGAGAACATTCACGGCAACCTCAGCTGGTGCAGGAATTGAACTCACTTTTGATATCACTCTTTATCACAGACTAGCCACTAGCCAACTGAGTTGAAGCTGAAAAACAAAAATTGTGGATGTAAACCAGTTTTTACTACAACTTTACTACAAAGTATGTTGCGACATTAAATGCCTGAAGAAAAAATGTCACACTGGCACTATCCTCCACCTCTTCCTCTGCTACACTGGCACTATTCCCCACATCTTCCTCCGCTACATTGATGACTGCATTAATGCTGCCTTGTGCTTCCACGAGGAGCTTGAACAGTTCATCAACTTTACTAACACCTTTCACTCCAACCTCAAATTCACCTGGACCATCTCTGATACCTCCCTGTCTCCATCTCTGGTGACCGCCTGGAAATTGACATCTATTTCAAACCCACTGACTCCCACAGCTACCTGGACTACACTTTGTCTCGCCCACCTTCCTGCGAGAATGCGATTCTCCTATTCCCAATTCCTCTGCCTCTGCCACGTCTGCTCCCAAGATGGGGCGTTCCACTCCCACACATTCCAGAAGTCCTGCTATTTCAATGACTGTAACTTTCCCCCTCCAGCGATCGAAAATGCACTCAACCGCATCTCTTGCGTTTCCCGCACCTCTGCCCTCACAACCCCTCCCCCCAACAAAAACAAAGACAGAATTCCCCTTGTCCTCACATATCTCCCCACCAACCTCCGCATCCAACATATCATTCTCCACCACTTTCGCAATCTACAATCCGACCCCACAACCAAAGAGATATTTCTCTCCCCACTCCTATCTGCCTTTCGTAAGGACCACTCTCTCCGCGGCTCCCTCGTCCGCTCCACACTCGCCACTAACCCCACCATCCCTGGCACCTTTCCCAACACCCACAGGAAGTGCTACACCTGCCTCTACACCTCTCCCCCTCACCTCCATTTAATGCACAAAACAAACCTTTCACATTAGACAAGGATTCACCTGCATATCCATCAACTTGGTCAACTGCATCCGCTGCTCCTGATGTGGCCTCCTCTACATCGGTGAGACTAAGTGGAGACTTGCGGACCATTTCGTAGAGCACCTGAGCTCTGTATGCGACAAACAACAACACCTTCCAGTCGTGAACTGTTTTAACTCCCCCTCCCACTCCCTGCGTGACATGTCCATCCTGGGCCTCCCCCAGTGTCACAATTACTCCACTTGCAAACTGGAGGAGCAGCACCTCAAATTCTGCCTCAGGAGCCTACAGCCCAATGGCCTAAACATGGATTTCACTAGTTTCAAAATATCCCCACCCCCAGCCTCATCCCATGCCCAACCCTCCCTCTCATCCCCGCCTCCTTGACCTGACAACCTATCTATCTTCTTTCCCACCTATCTGCCCCTTCCACCTCACTGACCAATCCCCACCATTCCCTACCTGCATTCACCCATCACCATTCCACCTACCTTCCCCACTCCTCCTCTTTATTTATTTCTGAGCTCCCTCCCCATTTCTGAAGAAGGGTCCCGAACGAAAACGCCAGTTTTCCTGCTCCTGTGATGCTGCCTGGCTTGCTGTGTTCCTCCAGCTCCATACTGTGTTATCTCATTCAGCAGAAGAGCTGTTTCAGTCAGTCTGCAGATATGGCACTGACCGAAGTCAGTCAATTGAAAAACATATGTATTTCTGTTGAGATGCAGCATCTGATGTGGCGCAGTTTTCTTTTGACTTTTTGAATGGATTTTATTGCTTGATATTAACCAGGCTGACTATACCAGATACTTAAACAACCACTTGTATTTACCCAGAAGCAGGAAGCAAAGTTATGCAGATGCTGCCATTTGAAATACTGCATATATATGAGTAAGAGTCAGGGGATGGCTGTTACATGAACCATATACTCAAGGGATTAAAATCCATCTTTTCCCATTCGTCTCCACATAGAGTCATAGAGTCATAAAGTAATACAGCATGGAAACAGGCCCTTTGGCCCAAACTGGTCCATGCTGACCATGGTGCCTACTCAGTTAATTCCAATTGCTCGCATTTGGTCCATATCCCTCTAAACCCTTCCTATCTATGTACCTGTCCAAATGTTTTTTAAATGTTGCTATTGTACCTGCCTGAACCACTTTCTCTGGCAGCCCACTTCCATGTATCTCTCTGCATGAAGAAGTTGCCCCTCAGGTTTGTCTTGAAATCTTTCCCCTCTCACCTGAAACCTATGCTCTCTAGTTTTCAATTCCCCACTCCTGGAAATAAGATTATATGCATTCATCCTATCTATACCTCTCAAACATCGAACACAATACAATGGTTCCTCTGCAGATTGAGGATTTGCCAGATCAAAGACCATTCTTGACAATCCCACCCTCAAAACTACATGAAAGGAGTCAAAAAGTATTTTTATTATTTAATTTTCATTTGTAAAATAATAACTTCCAGACACACAGATTAATTTGTACATATTGAATTCAAATTTATCAAATTCATCAAAAACAAAAGCCATATCCAAATTTATACAATTTCATTCAGTTTTAATCACATTCTGGAAAAGGACACTACTTAGCAACAGAACATGCGCTGACTTTGTATTAAAATCCTTAAATAAAACCCTGCTCGTCACTGTTAGAACCAAGTAGCTCATCCAAATCTGCGACTTGAATTATATCATTGTTTGCATCATCATGATCATCTCCATCAACAATCCTGTCAGCATTGGCCTTATAATAATCACTCCTGTCCCATCAAGCACATTTGATATCCTGCAAGTCTTGAATGATTTTATGACAGTCTCCATTCTGATTTCACTCCAGGCTTCTACAGCCCACTCACACTGGACCGGTAGCATCAGAGCACATATGCTACCTCCTTCGGTGAATGTCTTTCTCCTCTGATTTTGCAGTTACTCCACTTTTCTCTCATGTTATCCTTGAAGGACATGTTTATAGAGATATTCATGCTTGAACAAGATTGTTTAGACTATCAGCAATATCACTGTTTTGTGATCTAGCTTCAGGAATAGCTTCTTTGACAGATATGATCTGAGCATGTTTTGTATGAGAAGATTTTTCTTATTTTGTAATATTCCTGGCTGGAAACTGCAATCTTTCCTAAGTCATATTTTCAAGCTTCCCTGATCGATCCATCATTTGTTGTAAATGTGGAATACTGCTCCTTTTGGGAACTGCTGTTTTGGGATGTTTTTTGTCTACAGTATCACCATTGACTTAAGCTATGTCTGGTTGGACAATTCTGGTATTTTCATGATGTATTTTGAAACTTTGTTTTCCCCTGTCATTATATGCTAGGCTTTCTTCTATTTGCACACTTATCGTTAAGCATCTGCCTAAGTTGTGTAGTGAGCCACCTCCAATCTCTATGTCCATCTTTGATATCTTCAATTCTTTAACTGCTGCACGGTGTCAGATCTCCAATCGTAAGACTTTAATTCTGATCTGGACTGTATACCTGCCGTTCCTTCTTCATGCCATATTGTCATATGGCCACGAACAAAAATATAATTGAATATTCTCAAAATTTGAGAAAAATAACTCAATCCAATAGTGAGTCTGGTAGGAACTCTGCACGTACCAATGAGATGGTAACCTTGACAGCCATGAAAAGCTGAACAGATGCCTTCAATAGTGTGCCATTCTACCCTTCTGCAGCACAAGTTTGACTTCAACAGATAGTTGGTGATAAATAGGAAGTGTTTGGATTTTTGGCCGAAAGGTAGGGCTCAACTTATGCAAGAGAGCTATGAAAATTCAGAAATTTTGAGTGAAACGTTAGAAGTTGACTTCTACAAAAGGTCAACTATCACTCATTCCTTTATCACCTTTTGCTGGTGCTGCTTGTTGCTGCTCCTATCAGGAGATCTGCTATCAGGGTATGCCATGCTTTTCTGTTCTGCAACATCCTCACATCCACTGTAATTTGTCTGAAACCACTTTGCAACATCCATCGTTGAAATACACCTATGTCAACCCATCTTTCTGCTGCCATCTACTTTGGACTATGGAAAGTATCTCTGTAGCTCTTGGATTCTTTTATCAAGTCCAAAATTGAACGGAGGGGGAATTATTCATGAATGAAATGAAAAGATCAGAACATGAATTTTGCGGATGAATATTCATTGAAGATCTTAATTACCAATACAGTTCTGCCCGTTTATTTTGACCCCACATAAGTCTGCAACCTGCCTTTGTTTTTCTCTTGGCCTTTGCAATTTCACCTGCAATTTCAATTTTGGCATAGAGGGATAACATGATGAGTCGACAAGCTGTACAATGTCTTCTGTTTGAAACAATCCTACATTTGGATGCCTTTGGTGTTTAATGTTTCAGATAAAAATAACAATTGAAAAAGGACACATCCTATTAGACTGATGTGCACATTGCAGTTTACAGCAGCATATGTTTCAGTAATTGCTGTTGAAAATCATGGCTAACCATGGTAAGAGAAGGAAACTTTCAAAAACTTGATAGAGAGCACAAGATTTTGAAAGAATTCGATGAAGGAAGAACGTGCAAAGAAATCCAAGATGTATCTCATACCAAATATGAGTGGCTGGATAAAGAACGCTGAAAAAATTAAAAGTATGAGATTAGTGAATGGACTACTTACACCAAAAAGATACATAATTTGAGTCTTCACTTGCTGTATCTGCTCATAAAAAATCCTGATTTGAGAAGACGGTCTTCACTTATTGTAATGAAACAGTTAAAGCTGACGTAAGCGTAGCACTAACTAAAGAAGATTTTCTGGAGAAACCTGATAGCTTTGCAAAGAAAATGGATGTTGATGACTTTAGTTCTTGCAATGTCAGGTTTTTGTGGCTGAAATTGTAAAATAGCCTTGTTTACATGTTGCTTTGTGGTGATGATTCATCTGCAAGCACTTCAAATCTGAACATCTGTCATAAGCTTGTTCAGGAACTCATTCAAGAATATAATCACACGGATATCTTTAACGCAGGCCAAACTGCCCTCTTCTGCAAATGCACACCAGATAAAACTTAACATGCAAAGGACAAAGCTGCAGTTGGTGACAAGTAACCACAGATTGGGTGTCACTTCTTGTTTCTCCATACATGTCCAGAATCATAAAACATGAACCATGGTAAAAGCATGGTTTGTCTTTTATCAGCAAGTTCAAAAGTCCAAGGTGCTTAAATCATGTCAACCACTTGCCAGTCAGCTATGAAACAAACCAAAAGTCCTGACATCAACGATTTTTACTTCATGGGTTCAGCAATTTGATTGTTGCATGCAGTTCCAGAAAAGCAAATCTCGTTACTCATTGATAATTGCTCAATGTATCCTAAGGACTTAAAGGCATACAATTGTTTTTTCTCTTCCACCCAATTCACTTCAATTATTCCACCAATGAAGTGAAGTACTGTATAATGTTAGACGCTATGTTAGATGACATAAATTACATGCCTGGAATTTGGTAGAAACTTCGATGTTGTGTTGCTGCAAGCAGTGAACACCTGAAAGAAACCCTGGCATGTCGTAAAGCAGGAAACAAGCCAGAATTGCTTCATATGTGCAATTTTGTTTAAAGCTAATGATATGCCTTTCTCAAAATGAGGATTAGAAAAAGAAACATATTTGATGAGGATGTTGAACACTGAGTCACACCAGTGGATGACAATGCCATTATGGTAACAGTTACAAAAACAGCAGCTCTTGAGAAGGCAGCTGAAGGCAAAAGAAGAAAGTCCACATTTTACCAGTGCTGAAGTGTTTAATAAGTTAGATTCATTGTGAGACTATTTCAACTGGCTACCAAAACAAAGGAAGAAGCATTTGAGTTATTGGACCAACTTTCCAGACTTGCAGAGCACGCTCCTGCTTATTGACTACAACTCCACCTTCAACACCTTAATTCCAAATAAACTCATCTTTAAACACTGAGACCGAGGTCTTGGCATCCCCCTCTGTAACTGGTTCCTCAACTTTCTGACCCATAGACCGCAATCAGTAAGAATAGGCAACAATAGTTCCTCCACCATAATCCCCAACATTGGTGCACCACAAGGCTGCGTACTCAACCCTCTACCAAATGCCTTATACGCCCACAACTGTACAGCTTGGGGTTCACTCCAACCCCATTTACAAATTTGCTGATGTAGAGATCTCAAACAATGACGAGACAGAATAAAGAAAAGAGATAGAGTGCTTAGTGGCTTAGTGTAAAGGCAATAATCTCTGCATCAACATCAGCACAATGAAGGAGCTGGTCATTGACTTAAGGAAGTGGAGTGGAGGGCACGTCCCTGTCTGCATCAACAGTGCTGGGATGGAGATGGTTGAGGGCATCAAGTTCCTGGGAGTGATGATTACCAACAATCTGACATGGTGCACCCATGTTGACCCGATGGTTAAGAAAACACAAGAAAGCTCAAGAAGCTAAGGAAATTTGGCATGTCCACGAAGACTCTTACCAAATTTTATAGATGCACCATAGAAAGCATTCAATCCAGATGCATCACAGTGCGGTATGGCAACTGCTGTTCCCAAAACCGCAAGAAACTACAGAGTGTCATGAACACAACCCAGTCCATCACAAAAATCAGCTTTCCATCCATTGACTCCATCTATACTTCCCGCTGCCTTGGGAAAGCAGCCAACATCGTCAAAGACCCCTCCCATCCCGGTTACACTCTCTTTCACCCCCTTTGGTTGAGCAGAAGATATAAAAGTTTGTGTGCACATACAAACAGATTTGAGAACAGCTTCTTCCCCTCTGTTATTAGACTTCTGAATGGACCTCTCAAATTTTAAATTTAATGTTAATCTTGCTGTTTGTGCTCCTTCTCTGCAGCCATAACATTGTATTCTTCGCTCTGTTCTATTATCCTTATGCACTTTGTATGGTATGGTCTGCCTGTACTGCAGGCAAAACAAAACTTTTCACTGTACTTAGGTACATGTGACAATAATAAATCAAATCAAGAAGAAATAATTACCAAGAATTAAGTGTTAGTTATTACACTGCATTTTAAAAACTTACAGATGATTCTCTATGCGTTTTAGACATTAGCTCAGTTGGCTGGTTTGTAATGCAGAACAATGCCAACAGTGGGTGTTCAGTTCCTGCAGTGGCAGAGGTTACCATGAAGGACTCTCCTTCTTAGCCTCTTTTCTTACCGGAGGTGTGGTGACCCTCAAGTTAAACCAAACCAGTCGTCATTCTCTGAGAGAGCAACCCTATGCTCCAGTTGGACCATGATGACTTTACCTTTCTATTCTGTGTACAGGTATTCTGGTTTTAAAATGTTTGCTGATAGAAGGGTGGTTGATTATGGGCTGTTCTACAAATAAAAACAAATTTTAGGATTTTGCCATTCTTATTTTTGTTTTTAAAGTAAAACTTTAATTACATACATAAAGCATGTGGTCCACCACCATCTTGAAATAGCAATGTTGACAAAGTTTACATAGGCTCATAAGTGTCAACATGAACAGGTAATCCTGGTAATTCAGTAGTTGAATCACAGGAGAATATTGGATCAAATAGACAGTTGTTTTCAAATGGTAGACTTTAATGTGTAGGTGTTAATCTCTGCTTTCTTAACAAATTGTTTAATGAGATTAATTGATATTCCAATTGCTGATTGGGTTTGTAAACTTAGGTGAGTTGGCCAGGGTTTGCTTTACCACTATGAAATTCTCAGTCTTGTCTCGAAAACAAAGTCACAAGGTGATAGGTTCATGTCTCATTACAGGTGTTGAGCACATAATTTAGGCTGGATCCACAGTAAATACTAAGGGAATGCTGCGTTGCTGCAGGTTCTGTGATTCAGATGAGACATTAAATTGAGGCCCAATCCTCTACCGTTAAAAAGTAGATATGGTGCTGTTTGAAAAACAAGAGGATGAGGTGTCCTGATATTCATCCGTTAATCAACACTATTAAAATGGATTAGCTCGCTTTCACTGTTTGTTTTTTCAGTGCCTGTGAAGCACTTTGGCATTTCCCAAGGATGAATGGAAGTTCACTTTCTTTCTACAATAACAAACTCAGGGCTGTTGTTGCAATCATATGAAGTATAGAATTGACATGAAAGTTAACTACCACTTGCTAACTAATTTACTTTTAGAAATTTTCAGATACTTTCCTAAGAAACTATTGGTAGAAATGTGAACATTCAGTACATACTAAGCAAGTGACAAGGAGGATCGATGAGAGTAGTGCAGTGGATGTTGTCTCCATGGATTTTAGTGAGACATTTGACAAGATCCCAAAAAACAGACTGGTCAAAAAAGTAAAAGCCCATGGGATACAGGTTAATGTGTCAAAAAGGATCCAAAGTTGGCTTAGTAACAGGAAACAAAGAGTAATGATTGATGGCTGCCTTGCGAATGGAAAGCTATTTCAGGTGGTGTTCCACAGGGCTTGGTGTTAGGACCCCTGCTGTTTGTTTTGTACATGAATGATTTGGACTTGCATGTGGGGGACACAATTGGGAGATTTGCAGACAACACAAAATGTTACAGATGGGTTCGTGGAGTGGATAGGAGAGTGACAGGTGGAGTGATAAATGTGAGGCAATGCAGTTAGGGAGGTCAAACAGTAGAATGGAATACTCAGTAAATGGGAATATACTGGGAGGTGCAGATGAAGTGAGAGATCTTGCTATAAAGTGTACAGGACCCTAAAGATAGCACTACAGGTAGATAAAGTCGTAAAGAAGGCTTATGGAATGCTTTTCTTCATTTGCAGAGGTATAGAATACAAAAGTAGTGATATAATGATGAAATTGTATCTGACAATGGTGAGGCCACAACCAGAATATTGTTTGAAGTTCTGGTCACCATATTATAAAAAAGACGTAATTGCTCTGGAGAGGGTGCACAGAAGATTTACTAGAATGTTGCCACGGCTGGAGAATTGTAGCTTGGAGGAGAGATTGGAGAGGTTAGGGTTATTTTCCTTGGAACAGAGAAGGCTGAGGGGTGACATGATTGAGGGACACAAAATTGTGAGGAGTAGAGATAGAGTAGACAGGAAGGATTGGTTTCTCTTGGTAGAGAGATCAAAAATCAGGGGTCATTGATTCAAGGTAAGTGGCCGAACAATTAGAGAGGGCATGAGGAAAACATTTATTACGCAGAGGGTGGTGGGTGTCTGGAATTTGCAGTCTGCTTTGGTGGTGGAGGCAGATTCCCTAAATTCTTTTGAAACAAAGCTAGTTCTGCACTTTAAGTGCTGTAAGCTGCAGACCTATGGGCCGTGTGCAGGAAGATGGGATCAGAAAGTGTATCTGGGTGTCTTTGTTTTGGCATGAACAAGATGGGCCAGATGACCTCCTTCTGGGCTGTATCATTTCTATGATTCTGTGGTTTTTTACACTTTTCTTTCTTCCTCCTACCAGTTGGTTACATTTTTTAAAAACCTCACATTATATTTTTGACTCTGGATGTGCACCCATAGATTGAGGCAGCAATTTCAAAGGAGCATTCTGTAATGAGGTGTGCATTTTGGGGTTATAGAATAAAGGGTTAATTATATTGTTATTCTGCAAATAATTACTGTGTGGTACTTAAAGAGTGATTGTCGTCTCTTACCATCTTTTGTATATAGTTATGTAAGGCTATTAATTTTTTTTATTAATACATTAATTTCACCCCCTATTTGCTACCCCAACTTTGCCCTGTCCTCAAGGAATGACCATTGCTAATGGTAGATCATAACTGATTGACAGAGACTATTTTGCAGTACCTTTGAAGAATTATATTCACCACATCAGCTGAAATGAGCTAGAGATCTGAATCGGTAAATTCTGCAATTATTGTGAAGACATCTGTTATTTTGAATACATCTACTGTTAGCATTTTACTTTCAATTTACTAGTCCAAGGCCCTGCTCTGCATTTTTTCTACATTAATGTGACTGCTTTATCTGTTCACCATGTTAATTCAGCATAATTTATACATAATAAATAGGGCTAAGTGAGTGCTGATTTAAGCTCTAAACTTGCTTAAGGGTAACAGTGACATGTTGACAGAACATCTGTCAAGGACATTAATGTGGCTGCTAGAATACAAGCCATTGCTAATAAAAACATCAGAGCAAATATGCTGGATTTTTGCTTTCTCTTCCCATTACTATCCTTTGATACCATTTTCCTCCTATTCCTGACATAATGCCGTGTTGAGCACCATTGCTGGCAAATTTCTGGATTCCTGTCAGTGGTATGACCTGATCATGTGTAGGAAGTGTGTAATCATTTTAGTTTAACTTTGTTGTCCAGCTTTCTCTCCAACATTGAGCTACCCCTCGACACTTGCTGTTGACATCTTGACTGAGATCACAAACCCTCTGTTTGGAAAACCATGAGCATGAATCAGGCTGCTATGATCTGTGAATATTATTAGTGTATCAGTTGTGAGTCTGATACACTAACATGGTTGTTCAGAAGCTTGTGGGGAGATGATGGCCTAGTGGTATTATTGCTGGACTATTAATCCAGAGACCCAGATAGTGTTCTGGGGACCTGGGTTCGAATCCTGCCACGGCAGATAGTGGAATTTGAATTCAATAAAGTATCTGGAATTAAGAATCTAATGATGACCATGAATCCATTATTGATTGTCGGAAAAACCCATCTGGTTCACTAATGTCCTTTAGGGAAGGAAAATGCCATCCTTACCTAGTCTGGCCTACATGTAACTCCAGACCCACAGCAATGTGGTTGACTCTCAACTGCCCTCAGGGTAATAAATTCTGCCTGGCTTGTGATGCCCTCATCCCGTAATGAATAAAGAAAAAAACTTTAATTCAACCACACATCATAACAAAATGATTGCTCGCAGCTCCAAATATTTATGGATAAAATGTGTCATCTTTGTTAGATCTTTTCAATTTCCAAACCCAATTCATTAGTAATGGGGCCGTCCATAATTAACATCATTCTTGCAGTTATTCATCTTTATGTTGTGTTGAAGAATGATCACAATTAGACAAAACATTATAGTTCATTTGATTTAACAATAGAAAAATGCACAAATTACAGGTAGAATAGAAGGAAAGATTTGCATGTGTGCAGTGCAGTTCATGTCTCCAGGATGTCCAAACAGATTTTTACAATTAGTGAATCGGTCCTGAAGTGCACATATTGTTAGTGTTATCAAGTAAGGGTAAATTAGAGGTAGAAAGGCAATATTATGCTTTGCTATAGGTGACACACAATCTGTAATCAATGAAGACTACCTGTTACAGTACATTTGGTGAAACAGGTCCACCATATTAGGTGGATGTAAAAGATCCCGTGATACTATTTTGGTAAAGAGCAGGGAGATGTGGCCCCAGGGTCTTAGCCAGTATTTTATCCCACAGTCAACATCACTCATTGTTGATAGTGGTCACTGGTCATTACTACATTGCATTTTCTTATGGGAGCTTGCTGTGTGCAATTTGGCTGCTGTGTTTCCTGCATTATAACAGTGGCTATGCTTTCAAAGTATTTTGTTAGCTGTGAAACACATGAGTTGCTGTGAGATAACAAGGTGTAGAGCTGGATGAACACAGCAGGCCAAGCAGCATCGGAGGAGCAGGAAAGCTGACATTTCGGGCCTAGACCCTTCTTCAGAAATGGGGGAGGGGAAGGGGGTCCTGAAATAAATAGGGAGAGAGGGGGAGGCAGATAGAAGATGGATAGAGGAGACAGACAGGTCAAAGAGGCGGGGATGGAGCCAGTAAAGGTGAGTGTAGGTGGGGAGTTAGGGAGGAGATAGGTCAGTCCAGGGAGGATGGACAGGTCAAGGGGGCGGGATGAGGTTAGTAGGTAGGAGATGGGAGTGGGGCTTGAGGTGGGAGGAGGGGATAGGTGGGAGGAAGGACAGGTTAGGGAGGCGGGGACAAGCTGGGCTGGTTTTGGGATGCGGTTGGGCGGGTAGATTTTGAAGCTTGTGAAGTCCACATTGATACCATTGGGCTGCAGGGTTCCCAAGCGGAATATGAGGTGCTGTTCCTGCAACCTTCGGGTGGCATCGTTGTGGCACTGCAGGAGGCCCAGGACGGACATGTTGTCTGAGGAATGGGAGGGGGAGTTGAAATGGTTCGCGACTGGGAGGTGCAGTTGTTTAGTGCGAACCGAGCGTAAGTGTTCTGCAAAGTAGTCCCCAAGCCTCCGCTTGGTTTCCCCGATGTAGAGTAGGCCACAACGGGAACAGCGGATGCAGTATACCGCATTAGCAGATGTGCAGGTGAACATCTGCTTGATGTGGAAAGTCTTCTTGGGACCTGGGATGGGGGTGAGGGGGGAGGTGTAGGGGCAGGTGTAGCACTTCCTGCGGTTGCAGGGAAAAGTGCCGGGTGTGGTGGGGCTGGAGGGGAGTGTGGAGCGGACAAGGGAGTCCCAGAGAGAGCGGTCCCTCCGGAAAGCAGATAAGGGTGGGGAGGGAAAAATGTCTTCGGCGGTGGGGTCCAATTGCAGATGGCGGAAGTGTCGGAGGATGATGTGTTGGTTCCGGAGTTGGTGGGGTGGTATGTGTGGATGAGGGGGATTCTGTTTTGGTTGTTATTGCGGGGAGGGGGTGTGAGGGATGAGTTGCGGGAAATGCGGGTGACATGGTCGAGGGCGTTCTCGACCACTGAGGGGGTGAGTTGCGGTCCTTGAAAAACGAGGACATCTGAGATGTACGGGAGTGGAATTCTTCATCCTGGGAGCAGATGCGGAGGAGGCGAAGGAATTGGGAATAGGGGATGGCATTTTTGCAGGAAGGTGGGTGGGCGGAGGTGTATTCTCGGTAGCTGTGGAGTCGGTGGGCTTGAAATGGATATCGGTTTCCAGGTGGTTGGCAGAGATGAGGAGAGAGAGGTATCAGAGATGGTCCAGGTGAACTTAAGGTTGGGGTGGAAGGTGTTGGTGAAGTGGATGAACTGTTCGAGCTCCTCGTGGGAGCACGAGGCGGCGCCGATACAGTCATCAGTGTAGCGGAGGAAGAGGTGGGAGTTAGGGCCAGCCTAGCTACGGAGGAGGGATTGTTCCACGTAACCTACAAAGAGGCAGGCATAGCTTGGACCCATGCGGGTACCCATGGCCACCCCCTTTGTCTGTAGGAAGTGGGAGGAATTGAAAGAGAAGTTGTTGAGGGTGAGGACGTTTTCGGCTAAGCAGATGAGGGTGTCAGTGGAGGGGGACTGGTTGGGCCTGCAGGACAGGAAGAAGCGGAGGGCCTTTAGGCCATCTGCATGGGGAATGCAGGTGTATAGGGACTGGATGTCCATGGTAAAGATGAGGTGTTGGGGACCGGGGAATTGGAAATTTTGGAGGAGGTGGAGG
>NC_063374.1:9694780-9738060 GCF_021869965.1 Rhincodon typus | reverse complement strand
AGGTGTCAGTGGAGGGGGACTGGTTGGGCCTGCAGGACAGGAAGAAGCGGAGGGCCTTTAGGCCATCTGCATGGGGAATGCAGGTGTATAGGGACTGGATGTCCATGGTAAAGATGAGGTGTTGGGGACCGGGGAATTGGAAATTTTGGAGGAGGTGGAGGGCGTGGGTGGTGTCATGGACATAGGTGGGGAGTTTCTGGACCAAGGGGGAGAAAATGGAGTCGAGATATGTGGAGATAAGTTCGGTGGGGCAGGAGCAGGCGAAGACAATGGGTCGACCAGGGCAGTCAGGTTTATGGATTTTGGGAAGGAGATAGAAGCGGGCGGTGCGGGGTTGGGGAACGATGAGGTTGGAGGCTGTGGGTGGGAGGTCAACTGAGGTGATGAGGTTGTGAATGGTTTGGGAGATGATGGTTTGGTGGTTGGGGGTGGGGTCATGATCAAGGGGGCGGTAGGAGGAGGTGTCGGAGAGTTGGCGCCTGGCCTTGACGATGTAGAGGTCAGTGCGCCATACTACAACTGCGCCTCCCTTGTCCGCGGGTTTTATGGTGAGGTTGGGATTGGAGCGGAGGGCTGCACGTTCTGTGGGTGAGGTCATGTTATGATAAATTCATTGCATGGTATGAGGGAGTGATCAGATAGGAAAGATCAGTTTGTTAAAATCATGTAGAACATGGTTTCTCAGACTGCAATGCATTGATGAGATACGATTAGACCTGGTATTGAGAAAGAATAATATAAGCCTCGCTATTGTTTGGAGAGAGGAGGTGGAAATATTCAGAAGAAAAGAGAAAATAGAGAGAAAAGAAAGCTTGCATTTGTATAGCACCTTTCACAGCCTTATAGCATCGCAAATGGTTCACGGGCAATGAAATATGATCCTAGTGCAGTGTGGTCACTTTTGTAGTGTGGGGAAGCACAGCAACGTGTTTGCACACAGTAAACAGCAAAATCAGCTTTTTATGCAATGAGCAACCAATTGAAGCAATTCAGTGATATTTGTAGAGGGATGAATATTGGCCAGGACACCAGGAAGTTTCCTCAGCTCTTCCTTTAGTAGTGCCATGTGCTTAAAGTTGATCTTATTGCACACTCCTTTATCCAGCTGCTCTCAAAGCAATCTTTTTATTTCTCTTAAAAAATGAGTTTAGGTAGTACAGGATTTGATTCAGACAACATTTTCAGAACACGGTTTGCGCCTATCTGTTTCCGACTGATAAGTACTGGCACACTGTTAGGGGAACTGATGTGTGTATCTGAGTATCACAGAAGGAGAGATTACCTATATAAATGCATTTCTAGCGGGTATGAGTGGAGCATTGCAAGGCTGCACAGTCCATGAAATGACCTATCCTCTCCCAATATCACAAGATGAAAGGTTAAGTCGTCTCTGAAATTTAAACTCAAGTTTCTCTGCCAAAGTCTGTTGCCTTAAATGGCTGAGCCACCTGACTGTATGGGGAGTTGGAGTGTGAATAATGATTAGTTCCTTGGGGAGAAGAATGCAAGTTAAAGAGTCAATCAGCCTGCAGTGCTGATGTTTGTAAGCAGTTACTAACAAACCAGCATGGACTGAGATCAAGAACTTGTCAGTTTCACTGCCCTCTCACCATTGAAGATACATGATGCAGGTAATTGTGCACAGTAAAAGATTGAATCAAAAATAAGGATGGTTCTGAATCAGAAAAGAGCAATTTAATTACAAAGAGCAGACAAGAACAGGTTTTTGATGTCATAGCTATTACAGAAACTTGGCTGAGGGAAGGACAGGGCTATCAGCTTAATGTTCTGGGTTTCAGGTGCTATAGGAAGGATAGAAAGGGAAGCAAGTGAAGGGGGGGGAGTGGCGCTTTTGATTAAAGAAAACATTACTACTGTAATTAGAGGGGATATTTCTGAAGGATTGTCAAGTGAAACCAAATGGGTAGAAATTAGAAATAAGAAAGGGATGATCAGCTTGATGGAATTGTACTATAGGCTCCCCAATAGTCAGAGGGAAATTGAGGAGCAAATATGTAGAGAGGCCTCAGATATATGTAAGAATAATAGGATTGTAATAGTACGTGATTTTAATTTTCCAAACATTGGCTGGGACTGCCGTAGTGTTTAAGGCTTGGCTGGTGAGGAATTTAAATTCTTAGTCAATATGTGAATGTACTTACTAGAGAAGGGGCAAAACTTGACCTTCTCTTGGGAAATAAGGCAGGGCAAGTGACTGAAGTGTTAGTAGGGGAACACTTTGGGACGAGTGATCATAATTCAATTGGTTTTAAAATAATTATGGAAAAGAATAAAAATTAAAGTTCTTATTTGGAGTAAGGCAATGGTACAAGATAAGAACTTTCAAAAGTTGATTGGAGTAGACTGTTCGCAGATAAAAGGATGGCTGACAAGTGGGAGGCTTTCAAAAGTGTGATAACGAGAGTTCAGAGACATGGTGTTCCTGTTAGAGTGAAGGGTAAGGCTGGTAACAGTAAGGAACAATGGATGAATAAAGATATTGAGGTTCTAGTCAAGAATAACGAAATAATCATATATTAGATATAGACAACTAGGATCAAATGAATCTCTTGAAGAGTATAAAAAGTGTAGGGGCATTCTTAAGAGGGAAATCAGGAGGATAAAGAAGGTATATGAGATAGCATTGGCAATTAAGGTTAAGGATAATCCAAAATACATTAAGAGCAAAAAAGCAACTAGAGAGAGAATAGGGCCCCTTAAAGGTTGACATCAGGAGATAGGAGAGATACCAAATGAATATTTTAGTCACTTTTTACTGTGGAGAAAGAAATAGGGGTTAGAGAACTTGGAGAAATAAATATTGATATTTTGGAAACAGTTCACATTACAGAAGAGGGAGTGCTGGAGGTCTTAAAAAGCATAAAGGTGGATAAGTCTCTGGGACTTGATCAAGTATAACCCAGGACATTGTGGGAAGTTAGGAAAGAAATTGCAGGACCCCTAGCAGAAATATTTGTGTCATCTATAACCACAGACGAGGTGCTGGGGTACTGGAGGGTGGCTAATGTTACGCCTTTACTTAAGAAAGGCTGTAAGGAGAAACCTGGGAACTGTAGGCCTGTGAGCGTGACATCAGTGGTGGGTAAGTTGTTGGAGATGATTTGGAAAGATATGATTTACATGCATTTGGAGAGGTGAGGGCTGATTAGGGATAAGCAACATGGTTTTGTGCTTGGGAATTCATGTCTCACAAACTTGATTGAGTTTTTTGAGGAAGGAGCCAAAACGTTTGATGAGGGCAGAGTGGTAGACGTTGTTTATGAGGACTGTAGTAAAGCCTTTGACATGGTTCTGCATGGTAGACTAATTAGTAAAGTTAGATCACATGGGTTTTAGGGCAAGCTTGCCAATTGGATGCAAAATTGGCTTGGTGGTAGGAGACAGAATGATGGTGTTGGAGGGTTGTTTTTCGAACTGGAGGCCTGTAACCTGCGGTGTTGCACAGGAATCAGTACTGGGTCCACTTTTGTTTGTTATTATGAATAATTTCGATGAGAATATAGGAGGCATGGTTTAGTAAGTTTGTTGAATGCACCAAAATTGGTGGTATTGTGGACAGTGCAGAAGGTTATCCAAGATTACAGAGAGGTCTTGATCAGCTGGACCAATGGGCTGAGGAGTGGCAGGTGGAGTTTAATTTGGATAAATGTGAGGTGTTGCATTTTGGTAAAACAAACAAGGGCAGCACTTATACAATTAATGATCTGGCTCTGGATGGTGTTGTAGAACAGAGACCTAGGCTTTCAGGTACATAATTCTTTGAAATTTGCATCACAGGTAGACAGGGGTGATTAAGAAGGCATTTCGCACAACAGCATTCATTGCTCACACCTTTGAGCATAGGAATTAGGACGTCATGTTGAAGTTGTACAGAACATTGGTAAAGTGTCTTCTGGAGTACTGTGTGCAGTTCCAGTCACCTGCTATAGGAATAATATTATTAAGAGGGTTCAGAGAAGATTGACCTGGATGTTGCCGGGAGTGGAGGATTTGAGTTATAAGGAGAGGCTGGATAGGCTGGGACTTCTTTCACTGGAGCATAGATGCTTGAAGGCTGACATTATAGAGATTTATAAAATCATGAGGTGCATAGATGAGGTGAAGGGTCCTTTCCCTAGGGTGGAGGTGTTCAAAACTGGGGACATATTTTTAAGGTGAATTGAGAAAGTTTTAAAAAGGGTATGAGGAACACCTTTTTTCACAGAGAGTAGTTTGTGTGTGGAATGAACTGCTAGAGGAATTGGTGGATGCAGATGTAGTTAAAACATTTAAAAGACATTTTGGATAAGTACATGAGTATGAAAGGTATGGAAGGAACTGGGCCAAACACAGGTAAGTAGGACTAGTTTAATTTGGGAACATAGTCAGCATGGACTAGTTGGACCGATGGGTCTGTTTCCATGCTGTATGACTCTATTACAACAGGAATAGAACATAGAACGTGGAACATAGAACATTACAGCGCAGTACAGGCCCTTCGGCCCTCGATGTTGCGCCGACCTGTGAAACCAATCTGAAGCCCATCTAACCTAAACTATTCCATTATCATCCATATGTTTATCCAATGACCATTTAAATGCCCTTAAAGTTGGCGAGTCTACTATTTTTGCAGGCAGGGCATTCCAGGCCCTTACAACTCTCTGAGTAAAGAACCTACCTTTGACATCTGTCCTATATCTATCACCCCTCAATTTAAAGCGATGTCCCCTCGTGCAAGCCATCACCATCCGAGGAAAAAGGCTCCCACTGTCCACCCTATCTAATCCTCTGATCATCTTGTATGTCTCTATCAAGTCACCTCTTAACCTTCTTCTCTCTAACGAAAACAGCCTCAAGACCCTCAGCCTTTCCTCAGTAGGGGATTTGTACCTGAATAAAAGAAGTAGTTTAAATGTGAACTCTGTCATACTTAAGCTAGCAGGACAGTGTAGCATTGTAATGTGTCACCTGAAAGAAATTTGACGGTCTTCAGACCCTCACTGTTGTATTTTTGGCATGATTAAGATAGTGGTAATCTGCATTTAAATGCAAAGCAAATGTTTTATTTTAAACAGTCTGTAAAAGTCAGAGTGGACTTTCTTTTTACTTAAGGCCTGTCAACCAACCTCAATTTTACTAGGGTCTAAATCTATTGGCTTAGTAATGTGCCCAATGTTTGCTGAAACACCATTAAGCATAAAGGAATATTGTGTGACCACTTCAATAACATCAGCACATCTTTCTCAGTGATAGATTGCACAGCCTCTACCATTAGGATGGGCAACTGTGTATTCAGATTTATCCTGCTAATGGACCAAAGTGGAAAGTAATGAATATTTAGTTACGCCTGGCACTGAAATCTTAAACGGCAGTATTGATGCTGCAAATGGCTTTTGATTTGGTGATGTGCAATTATGTGACGAGCATAAAATAATGAAAGTGCAGATACAATGACTTTAGTAATTTTCTCTTCATATTTTGACATGTACCATGGTGAGCTGCTTATTTAACTTCAGCCTGCACTGAATGCATAGTATTAACTATTTTCAGTGATATAGAAAAGTCCTATATTGTATTGTAATTTTGTTTTTGGAGTTTTGTGTATTTATAGAACAAATATTCTGCTGTTACAGTAGCAAACTATCGTATCTTGCTGACATACAACACATACATTTAAGTATGTCCGTACAACTATATGGACAACTGTTTGCAAAGGGACACAGCATAGCCTTTCTGGAAACTTAGTGAAGATCACCTTTGTAGATTTATTGCAATGACACGTTACAGTATGTTTTGAACAATCTTCTGGCGTGATGTATACCCTTGGTGGAAGCTTGCTACATTTAATGTTGTTTAATCATTTTCAATAATTGTCCTTTTTTTCCTGTTTCCAACCCAGCCTGCAGGCACAGATTCTTTGCTTGGCTGTTATATTTGCACATGCAGACTGTGAATTTCATCTGGCTCTTCAGCTAGAACTGTGGAGGAAGGGTTGCATTGGGGTAGGGATGAAAGTGAGGGGTCCTGGGTAGGTGGGGCTGTCGGCAATGAGTGAAACCAGAGCACAGTTTAATCCTTTCCTCGCTCAACATTTGTGAAGCTGCTTTTCCAATAGATAAAATTTGAAAGAAGAACTTTTGCTATTTTATCTTCTCTCTTACTAACCTGAAGGAAGAAGGCAATTGTATTATTCAACTCGATAATTCAGTAGACATTGTCAATGGAGACTTGGAGCATGGCTCCATACTGTGTAAATATGCACTTAGCAACTGAGCCAGGATGGATGCTTTAATTAGATAGTTAGTTATATTCTTATAATTAACTGCAGCTAGCACTAATGTCATTCAGGGAGGAAAATCTATTGTCCTTGCCTGGTCTGGCCTACATGTGACTCCAGACCACATCGATGTTGTTCACTGCCATTGGAACAAGTATGGATGGGCAGCAAATACTGGCTTAGCAGTGATGCCTATGTCCTATCAATGAACAATAAACTAAATTCTCACCATGTTCTCACCAATGTTACAGTATGTGTGATAAGTTAATTAACAAATGTCTCATTTACATTCGGGGGCATGATAATGTATGAAGTGGGTAAAAAATATTTTTTAAGCATAGAAACAGAACATAGATTCAAATCCCCAGCAGTGGTCTTGGCTCAGATATTCAATTTTAACTCAATAGCCTTAGACAGAGAATAAATCAGTTCCCAAAAGAACGCAAAATCCTCGATGCCTCAGAAAAGCATACAAGCTGACTTGGTCTCTTGGAATAATTATTATCATTGCTCAGCTTTCGTTGCAGAAAATATGATCCAGGATTTTGTTAACGTACTTGTTTTGATCATCTATATTGAAATTGTAATTTATTTCTATTAAGTGTTTCTCAATATAGTAAAATATCTGCTGTCTCTTTCACATAACTGCTTTCTATTTAAAGCTTAGTAACAATCTTTGACTGTTTCTTAAGATTGCATCTTACTTCATTTTTCCCAAATCTACCCTCTGCAGGCTGGTGGACTGCCTTCTACCTCTCAGTAACTTACATGGCAGATAACTAATTTTAATTATTTGAATTTTTTTTTGTTGAATACCTTCCATCATAGCATTGTTGTCTGATCCCGAGTTGATATTTCTTTAATATTGCAAGGAACAATTTGTTCATGTGTTAAAGCAAATACACAAATTGTGATTTTCTTTTTAAGGATTTGTTTTGGCCTCTTGTGATGCTGTTTATTTCTATTGCCATTTCAACACTGATGTAGAAACTGGGTGAGGATGGGATTTGTGACATTCGACCTTGTAGTTGCATGTCAAGCTTGTGGCTGCACTACAGACTCCATCTAGGTTTTTGAAATATTGCTGACTCTATCAGATTTGAATAGTTAACATATTTGGCAATGATAAGCTGGTAGTGTTGTGAGAAGAAGCAATATTCTTAAAAAGGTCATTGTTATTAAGTAAGTAGTCCTCTTCTAAACTAAACTTCAGGCTAAACCAGGAACATTAAGAAATAGATTATAGGCACAGTTAATAAATGTAACTAATTCCATAAGTACCTGTCACTGAATTAATCTGCTGAGAAGAAGACTGAGCTACGATGATAATGCACTCAAATTACTTCAAGAACTGCTCCTAACCCATGGTTGAATCACCTAGCTGCTCTTTTCATGTTGTCTACTTCATGCATTAACACCACCACTTTATAGCACACTACAAATCAAAGCAACGCTCCCACTGTCAAAATAAAAACCAAAAACTTGCAGATGCTAGGAAGAGGTTCCCCCTGAATTCCAAATTCGGTATTGGATTTGTTAGTGAGGACAGTAGTAGCAAATATCTTATAAAATTACGAGATGACAGGTCAGAAGGAACAAGTGGAGTGTACATCCTGCAATATGTGTGAAGACATGGACGTACCACATGTCTCAGACCAACATATGTGCAGGAAGTGTCACCAACTCACAAGCGTGAGCTCTGGGTTTCAGAACTTGAGCAGCAGCTGCAGTTAGTGTGCAGACGTGAGTCAGGGGATTATGAGGGTAGCATATATAGGGAGGCGGTCACATCACAGACTGCAAACGTACAGGCAGAGAAAGAATGAGTGACTCCCAGCCAGTCTAAGAAAACCACATAACCATTTCAGGAATCCTGAGTCTATTATACCTGCTAATCAATATTCCATTTTTGAAACTGGTGGTTTCTCAGTGGAGTTTAGCCAGAACCAAGTCCACAGTACTCAGCTGTACAGGGGAGAAAAAAGAAGAATAGAAGACCAATAGTTTTAGGGGTCTACATAGTCAGAGGATCCGACGGCTGCTTCTGTGACAGTAAACATGACTCCAGGACGATGTCCTGCCTTCATGGTGCCAGGGTGAAGGAATTCACAGAGCAGCTGCAGAACATTCTTCTGGGAGAAGGGTATCAGCCTGAAGTCATTGTTCACATTGTAACAATGATGTAGGTCAGAAGAGGGATGAGATCCTGAAGGAAGTTAGGAAAGAAATTAAAACAAAAGACCTTGAATGCAGTAACCTCAGAATTACTCCTCGCGCCACACTCCCATGAGCATAGGAACAAGAGTATTGATTAAATGAAGTTGTGACAGGAGAACTAATGTAAGAATGAGGGCATCATCTTTCTGAGAAATTGGGGCCAGTTCTGGGGCAGGTGGGACCTGTACCAACCAGTCAGGTTGCACCTTCTGGGACTAGGACTGTATCCTCATAGGGAGCTTTGCTAGTACTGTTGGGGATGGGTTTAAATTAGCTTTTCAGGAACCTGAGGGGTAACTCAAAATGGAAAGAAGTAAAGTTAGTAACAGGAAGTCAAAAAGATGCCAAGGAGACTTGAAGACAGGACAAATAAAGTTGAACATTGAGTGTGCTTCAAAAGAGGAATGATGTCAAAAAGACAAAGTTAAGTGCACTTTACCTGAAAACACTCAGCATTTGCAACATGGTAGATGATCTATAGACAAAAATAGAGATATATGGATATGATCTAATTATCCTTACAGAAAGATAGCTGCATGGTGATCGGGATGATCAGTACTGGGAACTGAATATTGAAGGATATTCAATGTTTAGAAAAGACAGCGAAGAAGGAAAAGGAACTGGAGTACTTGAAAATATGAGAGTTGAAGAACAATGTATGGAATCTGTTTGGATGGAGCTGCAGAATAGTTAAGGGGCAGTGGATATTGGTTGGAACAAAAACAAAGTTGCTGGAAAAGCTCAGCAGGTCTGGCAGCATCTGTGAAGGAAAAAACAGAGTTAACATTTTGGGTCCAGTGACCGTTCCTCAGAACTCCTCAGGTATTGGTTGGAGTTGGTTATTGGCCACCAAGCAGTAGTGTTACGTGAGGCATGGTATTAAACAGGAGATGAGAGAAGCACATAGTATGGGTACCATAGTTATCATTGATGACTTCAATCTGCATAAATATTTGGTAAACCAATTGAGCACTAAAGCAATGGAAGATGAATTTCTGAATTGTCTTAGGGATGGTTTTCTAGAGCAGCATGTTGAGGAGCATGAAGACATGCTGTTTTAGTACCGGTATTATGTAATGAAAAAGGGATTAACAATCTTGTTGTAAAATAACCTTTAGGGACGAATGACCATATTATCATAGAAAGTTATTATGTTTCAAAGTGAGGTATTCTGTTTTGAAGCAAAGATTGGAATAAGGCATAAGGCACAGATTGGCTGAGGTGAACTGGGAAAAGACATGAAAAGGCATGACTGTACAATAGGTAATAGTCTGTAAAGAACCATTGCATGATCTACAGCAACTGTACATTCCTTCAACATTCAAAAACTCAAAAAGGCCAGTCAACCTGGGCTAACAAAGGAAGTTCAGGATTGTATAAGATTAAAAGAAAAAGCCTATAAAGTTGCCAGAAATATGAGTAATTCTAAGGATAGGGAGGTTTTTGGAATACAGCAAAGAAGGAACACGAAACTGATATGGAGGAGAACAGAAGATGACTGCATTGTGGCATAAAAACGGACTGCAAAAGCTTCTATAAGTGTATGACAAGGAAGTGTGTGACTAAAATGAATGTAGGTCATTTCAGGAGAATTTACTGGGGAATGGAGAAACGGCAGAGAGGCTAAATGATTATTGTGTTTTCACTTAGCCAAGATACAAGAAATCGCCTAGAATTTGAGGTGCAAGCGGCTAGGAAGAATGAGGAGTTAAAGAAAAATCAGCAATAGCGGGAAGATTGTAATAGAGAAGTTAGTGGGGCTGGAAGTTGATAAATCTCGGGATCTGGTTGTCTACGCCCAGAGTATTGAAGGAGGTGGCTGTAGAAATTGTGGATGCATTGGTCGTTGTCTTCCAGAGTTCTTAGAATGTAATAAATGTTACGAATTGTTTAAGAAAGGAACAAATGGTAAAATAGAGAATTCAGACCTGTCCGTCTTGATCAGTAGTGGGGAAGATGCTGAAAAATATTTTAAAGGATGGAATAAACAGACACCTGGTTGATATGATCTTATTAGACATAGTCATCGTGGATTTGTGAATGCAAAATCATGTTTGACAAACATTTTGGAGTTTTTTGAGGATGTTACTAACAAAATGATAAAGGAGAGCTTCTGGATATAATATACTTAGGTTTTCAGAAGGCTTTGAATAAAGTGCCCTACTGGAGGCTGATTAAAAGAATTAAAATGCATGGATAGGAAATGTGCTGGTGTGAATTAATGATTAGCTAACAGACAGAAAACAGAGAATAGGAATAAATGATTCATTCTTGCATTGGCAAGCTATGATTACACATGGGTCAGTATTTGGGTCCTAGCTGTTCACAATATATGTCAGTGATGTGGAGGTGGGGACCAAATGTAATATTTCCAAACTTGCAGACGATACAAAGATAAAGCTGAGCTAACTGACCCCAGTAAGGAAAAAAAAGATTTGCAGGATATTCCTTAAATTGTAAGAGATTAACAAGTGCAGATATACAAAGTGACCTCGGTATTCTTGACAATAAATCACTGACGACTAATATCTTGTGTAGCAAGCTATCAGAAAGGCTAATGTACATTGTAGATATATTTAATCAATCTATTCAGATGTGTTATGACACCCCTCTGGAGCACGTGGGAGTTGAATCCAGGCCTTTTGGCCTAGAATTAGGGACACTACCACTGTGCCATTGCAACCCATTAGCTTTTATTGCAAGAGGATTTGAGTGTAGGAGGAATTAAGCCTTGTTTCTATTATAAAGGAGTTTGGTTAGACTGCACATGGAGTACTGTGTTCGGTTTTGGTCTCTTTATTTCAGGAAAGATATTATTGCCATAGAGGGAGTGCACTGAAGGTTCACTAGACTTGTTTCAGGATGATGGGACTGTCCTATGAAGAGAGATTGGGCAAACTGAACCTGTACACTCCAAATAAACCAAAAGAACTGCGGATGCTATAAATCAGAAACAAAAGCAGAAATTGCTGGAAAAACTCAGCAGGTCTGGCAGCATCATTGAAGAGAAAGAAGAGTTCTGAGGAAGGTTCACTGGATCCGAAATGTTAAGTCTGATTTCTCTTCACAGATGCTGCCAGACCTGCTGAGCTTTTCCAGCAATTTCTGTTTTTGTTTCTGTACACTCTAAAGTTTCAAAGTCTGAGAGGTGATCTCATTTAAACTTACAATTACGAAAGAGATAGACAGGGTAGATGCAGCTAAGATGGTTCCCTTCGACATAGTGTGGAGCTGGAGGAACACAGCACGTTAGGCAACATCAGAGGAGCAGGAGAGTTGAGTTTTGGGCCTAGACCCTTCATCAGGACTGGGGAAGGGGAAGGGAGCTGGGAAATAAATAGAGGAAAGAGGGGTGGGGCTGGGAGAAGGTAGGTGGGATGACGATAGGTGGATGCAGGTAGGGGTAGTGGGGATTGGTCAGTGGGAAGGGTGGGGCAGATAGCTGGGGAAGGAGATGGATAGGTTGTGTAGGGTCAAGGAGGCTGGGATGAGAGGGAGGGTTGAACACAGGATGAGGCCACTGGTGGGGAGACTTTGAAATTGGTGAATTCTATGTTTAGGCCATCAGGCTGTAGACTCCAGAGGCAAAATATGAGGTGCTATTCCTCCAGTTTACATGTGGCATCATTGTGGCACTGGAAGAGGCCCAGGATGGACATGTCACCCAGGGAATGGGAGGAGGAGTTAAAATGGTTAGCAACCGAAAGGTGTTATTGATTATAACGTACGGAGTGCAGGTGCTCCACAAATCTGTCACCAAGTCTACATTTGGTCTCATCGATGTAAACGAGGCCACATCAGGAGCAACGGATACAATAGACCCGGTTGGAGGATGTACAGGTGAACCCCTGTCAGATATGGAAAGTTCTTGGGTCTGAAGAGGTGAGAATCTTTTTTTACTGAGAGAGTGTGAACTTTTGGAACTCTCCGCCACAGAAGCTACTGCCCAAAATGCATCACTTCTGTTCTGAAGATGTATAGTCACTATTGCAATGTAAAAAAAATTAGGAAGTGGCTTGATATGGTAGACACAGTGAAGATGTTTTTACTTGTTTCAGGGAGGGAGAAGGGCTTTGGTGGTACCATTCGGGCAGAATCTTGTGTTGCCAAGGCAGGCAAGGCAATTAATTAGCCCGGGAGGAGTCATACCATGTCCCTGCAACCTTCCTGCTTCCACCAGAATTATGTCTGGGTTGTTAAGGTCAGGGTCAACTTTCCTGCCTTGTCACTAATTGAGGCCCTTAAGTAGCAAATAAGAATCACTGAAGATCCTCATTCCTGCTTATTTTGCAGTGAATCCTGCAGCCAACAAAGCTGCTGATACATGGAAACAAAAAGAGTGCAGGCTGCTTGATCTGGACTGGGGTTGCTTTTGATCAAAGGCAGTCAGTTCTTGATCAAGGCTATGGACATAGGGCAGGGTAGTGCCCACTGGGAGCTAACTCTGCCCTTCTGAACTGACTGTGCTTCCCAGGAAACCACCCCATTCCCCGCTGGCCCTGAAAATCACTTACTTTGCTTCTATATCCTTGGGCTCTGGGCTTGCTCTTCTGACCGCATGCACAATCTCCTCTGTGGCACCAGCAACAGCTCCTAATACAAAGGAAATTTGCTCCCAAGTACCTAATTTTAGAAGAAGGCTTGCTGGTGTCCTTAGAAATGCCTGATTGGCATAAGATTTGGCGGGTTTACACTAGAAGTAGCAGCCTGACATTGCCAGCTCTCCAACTGGCAGGCACAATACCCATTTCACTTATAAAGATTGTGCCCAGATCACTAATTAATCCAGTAGGAAATTCAGGAAGAACCTCTTCACCCAGAGAGTGATGAGCATGTGGAACTTGCTCCCATTAGGAGCATTAAAGACAAATTGTAGAGTAAATATATTATAAACCCATGAGGGAGAAAGGAATATGCTAATAGAATGAGGTGGTATGGTGGGAACAGGCTCACGTGGAGCAATAAACACTGACATGGACCACTTGAGCCAAATTGCTTATTTGTGTACTGTAAATGCTATGTAATTCTATTTTGACCAGGCAATACTTATAGCCTAGGTTACTCCCTAGCCTCTGTAAGCTATAATGATTGTGCAAGCTTTTCAGACAGAGCAGAAATGAGAAAAAGTAACATTTGTTTTACATAACCTGGTGAAACATTATACTATGTGCCCTGAATGGTATGATTCTCTCATCGTTATTTGCCGCAGCAATCTAATTTTAGTGTGTTGTTATAGAACATTGCTTTTGATCATTTTCATCATTTCTGCTTAAAGTGAAGTAGTCCAGTATCATATTACAACTAAGCCTGCAGGATTTGTTCTGGAAACGAGCAATGCAACTCCTCCAAAACTAATGACTTCAAATTTTCAAAGAACTACGTTCTTTTGAGTCTTGATCCCCAAAACAACATTCAAGCTAAACTGCTTAAAATTAGTTTTCACAACCATACTGTGTAACTGCGGCAATGTTTTTCTCCAGCAAACACATAAAATTTCAGCATGTTTTGCAATGTCCACCTTGTATGACATGGAATCATAACTGCATAATAAATTAGAATTGATGAACATTAAATTAACTAGCTTGGTGGACAGATATTGAATTAAATCCCTGCCTGTTGCACGGTTTGTACAGTCTATAAGCTCGTTATTAAATCCTTGCAAGAAGCGAATGTTTTCCTGATGAAATGGACACAAATGAGCAAGTCTCACACATTTAATTACAAATCCTGATATATTGTGGTGATAGAGGTGGGATTGCAGCATTTTATTTTGCAAACATGAAGGGCTCATAACTCATAACTACTGCAAGTTGAATAAAGGCGGCTACACATTTTCTGTACAGATTTCTAATTATTCACTCACTGTGTTGACATTTGAACTAAGAATTTAATAAGCCATACTTTCCCTCTGGCTTTGGCCGGTGTGACTGTTGCTAAGGTATGGATCCATGAGTTCTGGTAGTGCTCTGGGTACCTTATCTAAAGTGGCCCTTCTGCCAGTGAGATTGTACATTTTTGCAGCATGACTGATTTCATTTTGTCCCTTTTCCAGGCAGCAAGTACTGAGATCAATTGTGATCCTCTGCTTCTACAGCAATTCAGATCAACTCTGAATACAGCCTAGAAATCCTCACAATGTATATTTAAAAAAAAGGAATCTTTTTCCTATTCTCGTCATCCCTTGTTTCCATGCAACTGGTGACAGTTTGAAAGTCTGTATGATGGGTGAAGCTATTGGGTTTTAGAGTCATGGAATCATAGAGATAGACAACACGGAAACAGACCCTTTGGTACAACTTGTCCATGCTGACCAGATATCCTAAATAAATCTAGTCCCATTTGCCAGCATTTGGCCCATATCCCGCTAAACCCTTCCTATTCATATACCCATCCAATACCCATCTTTTAAATGTTGTAATTGTACCAGACTCCACCAGTTCCTTTGGCAGCTCATTCCATATTTGCACCACCCTGTTGAAAATGTTGCTCCTTAGGTCCCTTTTAAATCTTTGCCCTCTCACCTTAAACCTATGCCCTCTAGGTTTGGACTCCCCTACCGTGGAGAAAAGACCTTGGCTCTTCACCCTGTCCATGCCCCTCGTGATTTTATAAACCTCTATAAGGTCACCCCTCGGCGTCCGAAACTCCAGAGAAAATAGCCCCAGCCTATTCAACATCTCCCCATAACTCAAACCCTCCAACCCTGGCAACATTCTTGTAAGTCTTTTCTGAACCTTTTCAAGTTTCACAACATCCTTCCTGTAGCAGGGAAACCAGAATTGCATGCAATACTCCACAAGTGGCTGAAACAATGTCCTGTACAGCTGCAACATGAGCTCCCAACTCCAATACTCAATGCACTGGCCAATAAAAGTAAGCATACCAAACATCTTTTTCACTATCCTATCTACCTGCGACTCCACTTTCAAGGGACTATGAACCTGGCCTCCAAGGTCTATTTGTTCAGCAACACTCCCCAGGACCTTACCATTAAGTGTATAAGTCCTACTCTGATGTGCCTTTCCAAAATGCAGCACCTCACATTTATTTAAATTCAACTCCATCTGCCACTTCTGTTGTTGATATTCTAACATACCTTGTGGAGACTAAAATGTTTGGAGGGTTGTTGGAATTAAACCTACCCATCACAGAGCCTTGCTAAAGACAATCAAGATTTTCGGCTTCCTGAAACATCAGCTTTCCTGCTCCTCTGATGCTGCTTGGCCTGCTGTGTTCATCCAGCTCTGCACCTTGTTATCTAAGATTTTTGGCTTCAGTTTTGTTCTGTTTCCCCACCACCTTCCTTCCCCCACCAGCACTGTCTTATCTTTAGGTTTGGCCAGTAGTATCTTCAGGTTAGGTTTCATCTGGTTGAAATACTGGGCAAGGTGAATGGTTCAAAATCTTTGGTTTTGATGCCAGTAGCTTAGAAACAAGATAAACATAGTGCACACGTTCAGAATGGGTGACTGGCAGCTACATGAGTAGACTGATTTCAACTCTTGGAAAGTAATTGAACTATTAATAAAGGAGTAAACTAGAGAATTATCTCTGTCACAACAACAGCCTAATGAATAGCAATCAACTTCAGACAGGGAAGATCTCACCTGCAATTTTGTTTCCTTCTTTGAGAAAGTGAACTGGGAGCTCTGAAAGAAATTTGATAACATTCCACATGAGAAATTACTGATTGAGCCCAAAACTGTGGCAGTTACAGCTGAAACTTAGGTTTGGATAAGAAACTGCCAGAAGAGAACCAATCAGAGGGAGTAGGAAGAATGAAGTATTGAGTGGAGTGTCCAGGTCTAAGCATTGGAACTGGTACAGTTTCTAATTGATGCTGTGACTTGGCTTCTGAATCTCAGTTTCCATTTTTTCCTGGTTACATTTTCAAATACTAAATTTGGAGGGGTGACCGAGAACTTACAGAATGAGTTAATCGAAGTATATGAGGAAGCAGAGCATGATCATATGTCAAAAAAATGTGGACAAGTATAAAGAATTGCAGACAGAAAAGAATGAGGGCAACATGGATAGTGTTGAAGTGGCTAAGGCTTAAGGTGGAATGGACCAAGAAGTCTCAGCAGTCTCAATGTGTCCAATCAGGTACGGAGCAGCAATCCTCAAGGACATTGGAATGTTGAACGAGAGAGCCAAACTTTTATTAGAATTCAGACGTTGATGTCATAGAATTATATACAAATTACAGAATAGAAACAGCCCACTTGGCTTATCCATTCCTGCGTTGCTGTTTATCGTCCACACCGTCAGTAGTCCATAATCCTGATATGTTATTTCTGCAGCCTCCTATCTAATCTACTAGATATTAACATGGTCTCTTTTCTTTCAATTGCCAACTCCATTGTGCACTTAGTCTATAACCTCGGAAACACACCTGAGGTTTTAAGAAAAATAGCTATATGTTACATATATCTTGCATTCAATCAAGCATCTAAGGAGTCTGATCAGCCTATAAATCTAAACTGTTTAATGAAACCCATTATGTACTTTTGGTTTATTCTGTCTCTATTAAAGTGCTGATTGTTCTGAATTGCAACAGGCCTCATTTCTGAAGTGGATTGTGTATTTATTTAAATGCAGCGGCTGAGACCTGTGCACGGCAAAGAGGAAAATGCAATAGTGGAGTAAGAATAAAGTGTGTTGACTGCTGAGCAAATTTCCTTTTAGAGGATGGCTGCTTGTATGAGGTGCCAGAGCTCAGCTGATGAAGTGGAACCCCCATGTAGGTTGACGCCTCTCAAACAGAAAAGCAGAAGATTGATGAGTAAAAAAAAATTACAGCATAATGCCTTCAAAAAAACCTTTCAGTTTTGTGATCATGATGTCATCTGAATTGTTTAAATAGATGACTAGCTAGTAATCATGCCCAGGGATCCATTATTCTGTATATAGTTTTCACCAGTCCTGTTGTGAATTATGGAATTAAGCCACCTAGCAGTAAAATTATCATCATGCTGTTGGATAAATAAATATTACCACTGCAATAACACTGCAGCTTTTTGCAGCAGTAATGGCATAAGGAATGGGCCTAGGGAAGAATTATATGCCTGGATCTCCTGCACACATTTCAGCATTTATTGATCCAGGAGCTGTAAATCTTTCACTTATGATAGAAAGTCGTTAGTTCAACCCAAGACAAATTTCAATCATAAAATATATATAACTAAGTGACCTCACACTTGGAGGAGATGAAAGGGACACCGTATGACCCGACGATTTGACCTTAACTCGGCCGTTAGCTAACCTACTGGTAAATGCTTGTTTACTTTTAAGTCTGACTTGTGGGATTCATTATAATGTCGCCAATTGAATCATTTGTATAACATAAGCTTCTCAAAAAATGCATGTATACCAAACCCTGCAAAATAATATGGTTATAATTTAATTCTCATAGCTAAAAGTGTAGTTGACCTCCAGTTATTAAATCCATGACATCAATTCTATAAACAACATAAATCTGTTGCTAACATTGAAAGGAGTATATTCAGGCTTTTAAGCATTGCAGTATTAGAATGTTAACAAGGGACCTATTATTTGTGAGAAGTTAACTGATTTTCTATTAAGTTATTTTAGCTGAGGGACAACTTGAAAAGAAACTGTTGGCCATGCACCACTGAGTGGCAGCGATGTGCTTCTGTGTTGCACTTTACACTTCATTAGGATGCAAAACCAGTATCAGGCATTATGTTGAAGTGGATACGAGCAACCCCTTCCTGCTTGGTAGAATGAGAGTGCCGGAGAAAGGCAATGAAATAGTAGCCAAACTACCATATACTTTTTATAAGCTGACATGCACAGTTGCCTCGAATGACTGACAAGCAAAAGTTCAGTGGAGTAAATATTATAAAGAATAATGTTTAGGGAATAAACATTTTTCTTCATTTATTTTCTGAAGAAGGGTCTAGGCCCAAAACGTCAGCTTTCCTGCCCCTCTGATGCTGCTTGGCCTGCTGTGTTCATCCAGCTCTACACCTTGTTATCTCATTTTTCTACACTTCCTGCTTTTTATGTGGTTTAAGGAATTATTTGCAGATAATCCTTATTTCTTCAACTGAAAGTGTAATTGTAGTAGGATTTGTGCATGACGTCACAGTTACCAGCTCTGTTGGTGATTTGGTGGGCCATGATAATAGGCTGTCCACATGTGCCTGGTACAGGTTAAATCTCCATGCTCTGCTTCATTAGCTGGTCTGAGCCAGATTGGTAGTGAGTACAACAGGTATCGACGTCTCTAGGCTAGTGCATTGATAGATCATGCAGGATTTTCATCCTTGCTCAATGAGTTGCAGGCAAAGTATGTGATATAGGAAGTACATTGGCTTAGCTGTGATTACCTCTGGAGGAAGCTGCTGAAACGCACAATGTACGATGAGGTATGAATAACTTGCACATGTACCTGAATTTTGCTGGCCTCTTGGCTTCAGCAAGAATCATCATCTTTGGGAAAGTGAGAAGACAAACAAGAGTGAAGAACAAGCTATCAGTGATCCAGCTTTACTGTAGACTTGTGTTTTGGTTGTCTGTAATCTTTCTCTGGTAATGCTATGAAATTTCATATTTTTTAAAATTCCCTGAGCTTGCTAACTGAGAAGTACTGAAATTGAAAAGGATGTTATGAATTAGTTGCTTACCTGGATGGGGTTAAATTGAATTGCTGTCAATTCCTATTATTCCCAATCTTGCATTATCGCAAATGAGACTCTCAGGATGTTAGTGGACACTGGAATATATGATGAAAGAAGGGTCTGACCATATAATTTGGAAATTAGTCTTATTTTGAACTGGTCAGTGGTAGCATAGAAGTCAACACACAGTGATGAATGAGATGAACTGTAAATGAGCTGAACTTGTGTAGTACTGTATGGCATGTGTGGCTTTCTCTGTGGATGCAGTTATGTCATTTGGCAGACTTTTTCATTCATCCACATTGTGCTCAACTTACAATGTAAAGGTTAGAAATAAAATGTTGATGTATGCTTTCCTCTAAGTAACAGTTAGACTTGGTCTCTAATTCATCACCTGGGCATTTTAAATTGCCAGCCAAGTCATTTTTTATGGTCTCCAGAAATGATCTTTAGGTTCAAACAGCGTTAACTTTTAGTTTGATTTATTTTGACATGAGTCAGAATTTCAAGAAGAGATTTAAAAATGTGAAATACATTTTAAGTCTAAAGGATTTGTTGTGGCACTTGCACTCTGGTAGTTTATTTTCTGGCAAAGTTAAAAATAAGTATACATTTTTTGAATAGTTGGGGTACCGTCACCCAAGGGCAGCAACTCAAACAGGTATGTGGTTCCACACACAGTAGTGGTGTCCTGGTATTTCATTCACAAAGCCTTCTTTTCCTTTGTGTGAGACCGTGCAGTAATTGTTGGCAAGTATTTTGATTGTGAGTGGCTGCACTGCTAATTTCAATGCCAATGCCACCCTGTTTCCATCCTGGTCAAGGTTAGCTAGCTCACCTCCAGTTAGAATTAAAACTGAGATCCCTCTACTTTGTATTATTTGGCACTACTTTACTCAATGTATTTATTTGCTGAGCCATTGCTATATCTTTGTAATTTCTAGCACCTGTGCTAGAAGTATGGGAGTATTCACACACAGAACTGCAGTGAATAATATGATTACACATTTAGCCTTGTTCCATGAGGCTATTCTATACTGACAGAATGCTGTCAGGTTCAGATATGTGGTGTTACCACAGTCACCAGCACCTTAATAACAGAGAAAAATCAAAATCAATGCTTTTTATGCTTAGGAACTGACTTTTCCGCATTCCCACGCACAGGAAGCAGCAACAAAATGGACTCCTTCACCATTGACCTTTCTGGATTGCTGCCACCCCGATAAGGTGGCATGGCAGTGCTGGCTATCAGCACTCTCCCCTTGAGTATCATTCCAGACTGTCAATTTCGACATCAAAGTAAAAGTGCCTCTAGTCACCAGTTGGCCTTTCATATTCCTTCCACTGACTGAGATGATACAAGTTCACAAAAGTGTCTTGTATTTATAAAAATCATCAATTGACCATGCACTAAAAGGCTTTCCCTGTTTCACAGTGTCCTAGGACACAACTGCAAGAAGAGACAAACCTTTTGAGAATAGTCTCAGCCATTTTGAAGATTAGCTGACCTGTGACTGTTTTTCACCCTTTATTTTTGTTTTACTTCTGATTCTGTTTTTCCTGCATTTGTTCCACATTGCATGTTGCCAGAATCTGAGAACACAGCTAAAGAACAAAAGGCACTATGTTACAAAACTGACATTGCTGCAAAGAAAACAGTATTACTTACATTTTTCAGGTTAACCTCCACTGTCATTCTCTATAGGAAGCAAAGCTCTGCCATTTTCTCAATTCTTGACTCTCTCTTGGTTTTCATGCTTTTATGTTTATCGATCAATTTCTTTTTGGCCTACATTTGTTGTGTGTCTTACTCCTGACATCTGTTAAAGTAGTAAGTTGCAGAGTCACTTGCATTTATGAAAGGAGCATTACCCAACAACTTTTGTTTCTAACATAGAGAAGCACCCCAAAGTGCCACATCATGACTAGCACCCTGCTTGCTTATGTCTAATTTTGAAAAATAATATTTCCCCTATGCTTGACTTGATAAAGGCAGCCTCAAGAAAGGAGTACAGATTAGAAAATTCTAAGTTCAGTTGGTATCCTTGACTGAAGCTGTTAATTCACCCTGTATTTTGGAAAATGTTGCCTCTAACTTTGGCTTTATGCAGTGTAAAAACTGCTATCCACTAGGGAAATAAATTACAGAGGGGAAATGAAAGGACAATACATAGAGGAATATTTCCTTAAACAAAATGCTAGAGAAACTCTGCAGGTCTGACAGCATCTATAGAGAGGTAAACAGAGTTAATGTTTTGAATCTGATGTGACTGAGTTTTTGAGTCTGACTTTTTTCTAAATGTTATAAATGCATTCATTGTACTTTTCTCACTGACATTAACTTGCACATTGTTGAGTTGGTTTGTTTCTCAGCTGAACCAAAGGCAGAATCTGGTTTAATTTTGGATCTCTGGTGAACAGAATGATCGACTCCATATGCAATAAGTTTTTTATTTATTGAAAGTTTCAGGAAGAATATTCATCTTGCTCAATGGAGCACTAACTGCAGATTTGAAAGAATCTTTTTTATTGAATTAGTTTAAGTATTAGTTGGTGACATTATGACTACAGAAGAGGAGGAGGTGATAGAACATAGAACATTACAGCGCAGTACAGGCCCTTCGGCCCTCGATGTTGCGCCGACCTGTGAAACCAATCTGAAGCCCATCTAACCTAAACTATTCCATTATCATCCATATGTTTATCCAATGACCATTTAAATGCCCTTAAAATGGGCGAGTCTACTATTTTTGCAGGCAGGGCATTCCACGCCCTTACTACTCTCTGAGTAAAGAACCTACCTCTGACATCTGTCCTATATCTATCACCCCTCAATTTAAAGCTATGTCCCCTCGTGCTAGCCATCACCATCCGAGGTGGTCCATATAATGGCACTATTATCTCGCATTGTGTTTTCTTGTACTGGTTTTGACAACAAGGTTGTAAGTTAAAAGCTTTCTTTTGGTGGCATTGAAAACTCCCTGTAAAAGTAGTGAACCTTGCAGTGTAAATGCTGCTTTTGGATGGGGCACTGGTTGGCATTTATTCTGGCTGTGACTGCTCTGAGCAGTTGACCACCTGCAAAGGTGTTTCTGTAGCCCTGTGCCTTCCCAGCCGCTGGCAGTTAAGACTTCAATCACAAATTGTTCATTTTTGTAAACATCACTTTGCAATCTACCACATTATATAAAGGCTGTAATAAAACTGCTGTTTGAAAATAGAAATTGCATGTGAAAGGAATATTTATCAGGAATTTACAGTTCGTATATTTGTTCTTTTCTGGAAGTATATGAGTTTGGAATGTTTTTATTTAAACAAATTTAATGAGATCAGTAGAACTAACCTCCGTGATGTTGCTGAGCTTTTTTGTATAAGAGGACAGTATGAACAGCAGTGCAACTGAAGCATTTTGGAGCTGATGTGAGGTGTAATTATGGGTCTCTCTCTCTTTCCATTGATAATCCATTTGCTTTGAATGGTCTCTTTCAGGAACTCCTAAATGCTGGTTCTTCCAGTGAGCACGTCAGCTGCAGCTCAGTTGACAGCCTTGAGTAATACGATTGTAGGTTCAAGTCCCACTCCAGAATTGTGCACAAAAATCAAGGTTGACACTAGAAATGTAGTAGTTAGCAAGCACTCAGTAGGACACTCAGTGCCAGACATGCTGTCTTTTGGAAGAGACATTCAAACGAGGCCCCATCTGCTCTCTCTGATGAATGTTGAACAAGGATCAAAATAAATTTTCTTTTTTGAGGACTCCTCTTGACATTTCCTTAATTGCTTTGGTCCAGGTGCTGGAAGGTGAGATGAGAATGGGTGGCTGTTTTTATTTTCTGACTGGTGCAGACATGATTAGCTGAATGGCCTCTTTCTCTGCCGAGGAGGCAGTAAGAACTGCAAATGCTGGAAGTCAGAGTCAATACAGTGTGGAGTCCTGATGAAGGGTCCCGACTCAAAACAACAACTTTCCTGCTCCTCTGATGCTGCCTGACCTGCTGTGTTTCTGCAGCTCCACACTGTGTCGATGATCACTTTCTGTGCTGTAGCTTTTATATGGTTCTAGGTCCCTATAGCTACTTTTTGATTTTCACGAACTGTGTTTTGGACTTTAGGTATGATTATTATTAACTCATTTGTTAGGTGATGGTGATGCTGACACACTCACTCACTCACACACACACTCTCACTCACACACACACTCTCACTCACACACACACAAACACAACCCAGTCACACACACACATACATACATATACACACTCTCACTCTCTCTGTCTCTCTCTCTCACACACACACTCTCTCTCAATGCAAGAGGGCATAATTCATTTCCTACAAGGTACCAGGCGTACGTTGACAAACATTTTCCTCAACTCCTTCTCTAAAGCTCCTGCCTTTCACGTTAAAAATTATGCCTCCCTTGTTATGAGCACTTCACCTCAGGGGAGCAGCTGCTTCGCTCCACCCTGTCCATGTCCCTGATAATCTCACACACTTCAGTCAGGTCCTCAGCTATCCATTCCACTCTTCCCACTAGCCAACCACAATAACCCCCACCTGCATCACCAGCTTCAAAGTTTCTCCATCCCCAACCTGTCCATCTTCTGACTCACTTATCTGCTAAGCTCTTCCCACTGACCAATCACAATAACCCCATACCTGCATCCACCTATCTCCATCCCACCTACACTCCCCCAAGCTTCACCACCCCCCCCCATTTATTTCTGGGCTCCCCTGCCCAGTCCTAACGAAGGGTTTCAGCCTGAAACGTTGACTTTCCTGCTCCTCGGATGCTGTCTGACCTGCTGTGCTTTTTCAGCTCCACATTTATTAAGTCTAGTTTCCAGCATCTGCAGTCCTTACTGTCTTCAATCAGGTCCCCTGTCAGCCTTTTCTGCTCTTAGCCTTTCTTCATAGCTAAGCTACTGTATCCCAGGCAACATCCTGGTGAATCTCAGAGAAAGTAAAAACTGCTGATGCTGGAGTCAGAGATAACACAGTATGGAGCTGGAGAAACACAGCAGGCCAGGCAGCATCAGAGGAGCGCGAAAGCTGATGTTTTGGGTCGGGACCCTTGTTCAGAAATGGGCCCATTTCTGAAGAAGGGTCCCGACCTGAAACGTCAGCTTTACAGTGCAATCACTTCCTTCCTGTAGTGCGGAGACCAGAACTATACACAGCACTCCATCTGTGGCCTAACCAAAGTCCGGTACAGATCCAACATAACCTCCCTGCTCTCGTAAGCTATACCATAACTGATAAAGAAAAGCATTCTGTATGCCTTCTTAACTGCCGTATTAATCTGTGCTGCCGCCATTAGGAATCTGTGGACAAGCACCCAAGAGCTCTTTGGTCCTTTGAACTACCCATTGTCCTGCCATTTATTGAGCATTCCCTTGTCTTGTTACTTCTTCCAAAGATCATCACCTCACACTTACCAATGTTAAATTCCATGTACCACTGATCAGCCCATCTGACAAATCTTTATACTCTCCTGCAACCCAAGATCTTCTTCCTCACTGTCAACTACCCGGCCAATCTTCGTGTCATCTGCAAACTTACTTATCATCCCCCCAGATTTTCTTCTATATCATTCATATATGTGGCAAAAAATTTCAGGTCCCAGCACTGCCCCCCACGGTACACTGCTGGACACCAGCCTCCAGTCACACAAACAGCCTTCTACCATAAGGGGGTTTGCTGTCCTCCACGCTCTTGGCATCACCCCATGACCAGAAAGGAATTCAAAATTTGGCTTAAAGCCCCTGTAATTGCTTCCCTTGACTCTCACAGCAGCTTTGGATAGAACCCATTCAGATGTGATGGTTTGTCAACTGGTACGCTTGCCAAAGCCTCCATTACCAAACTGCTGAAGAACTTCACAGTCCATCTTTCCGAGTTCTGTATTTGGATCTTCCTTCTCTAAAGTGAAGACAGATGTGAGGTACTCGTTTAACGCCCTACCAGTGTTCTCCGGCTACATGCACAGATTGACCACTTAGAGTCATAGAATCCCTACAGTATGGAAGCTGGCCATTCAGCCCATCAAGTCCATACCAACCCTATGAACAGCATCCCACCTAGACCCATCTACCCCTGCATTTTCCATGGCAAATCCACCCAGCCTGCACATCCCTGGGTGATATGGGGCAATTTACCATGGCCAATCCACCTAAACCTTACATCTTGGGGCTGTGGGAGAAAACAGGAGCACCTGGAGGAAACCCATGCAGACATGGGGAGAATGTGCAAACTGCACACAGACAGCCATCCGAGGGTGGAGTCGAAACCAGGTCCCTAGCACTGTGAGGCAGCAGTGCTAACCATTGAGCCACCATGCCACCCTGTCCCGCACTTGGTCCCTAAAGGATCCAAGTCTTTCACTGATTATCATCTTCCCCTTGATATAGAATATCTTGGGATTCTCTCTAATCTTCCCCATGATGAAGCTAGTGCTGGAGCCTGGGCAGTGCATTTTGCCAACATAGCTAGCTTCCCCCAGGGTGTAGGGCATCATTGACTGTATGTACGTTGCATTGAAAACGCCATGTCATAATACAGCTGACTTTATCATTAATAAAGAGTTTTATTCCAACAATGTACAAATCATTGGAAGCTACCATGATGCCTATATCCTTGACAACTCTCATATTTCTGCTTCATTTCAAAGACCGGATGCTTTGCCAGTTTGGTTACTGGGGACAAGGGTGCCCCTCTGTAACCACGACTAACAAATCAGTTACACACCCTCTGACTGAGGCCAACCTCAGTTACAATACAGCCCATTCTTTCACCAGGGTTATGGTAGAGCAGACAATGGGCCTCCTGAAGATGAGGTTTCAATGTTTAGATTGATCTGAGTGAGGGGTGGGTGGTGGCCTTGTAGTATATAGTTCACACACAGTGTGCTGCATAATCCTTGTATGTCATGTTCTGGAACAATTGGAACAGGCAAAGTGGGAATGTTATAGATGCTGAAGACCTGGGAGAAGGGCAGTAATCTTTTGTGGAGGAAGATGAGGACATTGATCAGTAGGGACATCACCTTCACCATGATAGAACAGTGCAGTGTCAGGCAGAACATGCTAGGCAGGACTTAATTGATATCCAAATCCAATAGATCAGGTTTGGATGAGGTGATCATTCAGTGACTGTATGTTTATTGTTACTCAAAAGGCAAGCAGTGCCTGTTTATTCCCAGAAATAAATACAACTTTTCTTGTTTGTTTTTTCTTCACTTCTGGTGTGTTCTGTGAAAAGTTAATGTCTTCAACTGACTGAAGACTTTCCAACATGTGACACGGACATATTGAATAATGACAGGAGATAACAAGGTATAGAGCTGGATGAACACAGCAGGCCAGGCAGCATCAGAGGAGCAGGAGAGCTGACGTTTCGGGTCTGGACCCTTCTTCAGAAAAATAATGACAAGATGTTATTGCTACCCTCGGTGTAAGAGAATGCACAGCACTTCTTCAGACAGGATTCTAACAATGTTATGGCACTAAGAATAGGTAGCCTGTGTAGTTTCATTTTTCTAGCTGCAATTATACTAGATCAGTTGAGTGATAATGTAATGTACCAATACTTTTACAAATGTCAACTTGTGTTTCCAATGAGGTGACACCTACGCTCCCTATGTTCTCAGAAGCTGTTCTTTCTTGTTTGCCTCTACCTACATGTTCTGTGAAGGGCTATTCGTGGCTGGCAGCAATTGAGATGGTGCACAGCTGGACTTTAAATTTGTCACCAATGGCAGAAATCTCCAAAGATCCTGCAATGTCAAGTAATTCTGCTGCTGGTGAGCATCAATAGTATGAGTGTGGCACTATACAGGTGTGGTATTTACACAATGAGACGAGACCCTGAAATTAACAGTTACATCTTTTGAAATTCACCAAACTGAATGATAAGTGTTTAAAATGTAGCTTATTTATTTCAATCAGATTGGTTTTGTTTTGTTCCTGTAATGTGACAAGGAACAAAGTACAGTAGCAAACAAAAACATAAATAATGTGATGCTGAAAACTTTTTTTTTCCTGCTCTTTCCCTTCTCTTCCATACCATTCTTAAACGGATTGTGCTGCAGTATTCTGGAGTCTCTGTTCATGCTTGATGGGCATCATTTCCATTTAAATGATGTACCGATCATTAGGAATTAGGGTATCAGATCACTGAAAGGTAATAAGAAATTTACTGCTTTCTTGTCTGATTAACGTTGCAGTCTTAATTCTAGTATAAAGGCAAATAATCTCAAGGGCTCAGTCAAGAATGTATTTTTTACTCATAACATGAAAAAACCAGTGTGGTTCAATACTGTAGGATTATAGCTTTGCATTTGGGCTTTCTATTAGAAAGCCAGGCACTCAAGTTTCAGATCAGCGGACATTTCCTCATTTGTCCTCCAGAGGACTTAGATTCAAATCCTACTTTCAAATCACACTTTAATTTCATCGGTAGCTTGCTGGAGACATCCTTATGAAAACGTTTCATTCTCCAGATAGTTTGAATTGATGAAATTATTAGGGTTATGCAGGTTTCAATTGTTTCCAGTTTTTATTCGGTAAGATTTTGTGTTTGTCAAGGTGAGGAGCTTAAATGGAACATTTCAAACTGTTGACTTGCTTAGGACTCACATTAAGCATTGCTGTTTTGGGTTGAGAGAGCCAGTCAGTGATGTTTTATTAATTTTAACCCAGCTATGCTCATTTTTAGAATAGTTTTTATATTACATTTTGTATTACAGTGCTGTGCTAATAATGCGAGTAGCTGCTGACACACAGGATATGCATAACCAACGGCAACAATAAAATAACAGTACCAGTTTGGTCTTTTTGGCCACTAGTTAGCGAATCGAATGGCGTACTTTAGCCTTGCCTGTTGCATGAGATCTGTTGCAGAACTGACAGCACTTCAGCAATAAATTAATTCTGCTGCTTCATTGCAGCCTTTCTACTTCCCACAGCATCCTTCCATCCTTGATATTGTGCAGTTTCATATGGTGGACTTGTGCCCATGTTCATTTCAATCCAGAGAGAGAGAGAGTGTGTTTGCAAGAGTGAAGCTGGTGGCAAACACACACTTCTTTTGGTGTGAGCTTTACTTCTAAACATAAATCGTCAATGTGTCTTGTTCTGGCAGCAGCAGTGATGCACTTTTTTGTGGGCTTTGTGAGCTGCAGCTGGATTTAACAAAACTGCTGATGGTTCACTAATTTAGTGCAGTTCTGTTAATTTGCATGGCATCATTGGCTCAAAATCATTCTAAACAGTGACATTCTAATCTCAGGCTCCAGGTTTCTCTGTCTGTAAAAAAACACATTGCCTTTAAAAAATGAGAATCTAGTTACACCCCAGTATGAACTCCACAAGTGTCACAAATTGCCATTGCAAATTGGGTAAAGGGAACATGGTGCAATACTTTCCAAACAAAAACCTCTTCACTGCTTTCGATTGGCCATCTTTGGCTTGGAAGAGCAATGCCAGATACAGAACAAAAAACAAATTTGTGTTTCAATTGTAGTGATTGTAACGAGATCAGCCAGTTGGACATCATAGAATATGAGTTCCCTGATTGGGGCTGTTAATCTAGTCCAATCAGGGAGCCCTGCCTGACGGATACAGGAGGGTCAGAGGTTCTGTTCACTCTGAGAGCTGGCTTTGAGGGAGTTGGATCAATGTCAAGGACTCTCCACATGTAAATAAAGGGTGACGTGGTGATGGGATACCGGCCTCTGTAGAATTATTTCATCAAGAACCAGATAAGAGAAGCAAAATGCATTTCAACAGTACCTTTCATTGCCAGGATGCCTCAAAACACCTTACTGAGCATTTTTATAAGTAAAGTCACCATATTCTTAATGGGCCAGAGGGCTGCTGTCTTATTAGAGAGAGATCGCTGGTGGTGGTGGTGTCACCACGCCTCAGGTGAGGGGAAAGGTTGAGAAGGAGAGTTCTTCAGGGTAACTTCAGCGAGTGGGAATTGAACCCATACTGTTGGTGTTAGTCTGCATTGTAAACCAGCCATCCAGCCAACTGAGCTAACCAATCTCTGTGTTTTATTTTACTTGAAGTGTAGTTAGAATGTAATGTAGGAAACATGGCAGCTAATGCATATAAATAGCGACATGATAATGTTCACAAAATCTCTTTTTTGAGATATTGATTAAAGAATAAATATTGGCAGAGTTACAGTGGGTAACACCCCCTATACCTTTTTTTCACAATAGTGCTATATATATCCATCTTCAAGAGTCTAAGTTTAACTTCTCATCCAAAAGAATGCACCATTGACAAATCTGCACTTGTTCAGTACTGATCCAAAGTTTTTGAGAAGATTTGTAGCTCGGGATTGTGGATGAGATTGTAGACTTGCTCGCCAAGCCGGTGTGTTTGATTGCAGACATTTCGTCACCCTGTTAAGTAATATCATCAGTGCGCCTCGATGAAGCGTTGGTGTTCTGTCCCGCTTGTCATTTGTACGCCTTGGTTCGCTCAGCACTTAACCAAAAACAGCGTGGCACTTCCTCAGTCATGAATCTCCGAAAGTGCAAGCTTGCTCAGTCCTGACCCTTTGACAGTTCATCACGCCCTCAGTACTGATCCTGTGACAGTACAGCACTCCCTCAGCACTGACCTTCCAAAAATGTGGTGCCCCCTCAGCACTGACCCTCCAAAAGTGCAGCACTCCCTTAGCACTGACCCTCTGACAGTGCAGTGCTTCCTCTGCAGTGAACTTCCACAGTGCAGCACTCCCTCAGCACTGACCCTCTGACAGTGCAGTGCTTCCTCAGCACTGACCTTCTAACAATATGGCACTCACTCAGCAGTGACTTTCTAACAGTGTGGCACTCCCTCATACTGACCCTCCGATAGTGCTGCCCTCCCTCAGCACTGACCCTCTGACAGGACGGCACTTCCTTAGCGCTCACTCTCTGACAGTTCAGTGCTCCCTCAGCGCTGGCCTTCTGACTGTGGGGTGCTCCCTCAGCATTGACCCTCCGACTGAACTGCAGAACTGAGAAGGGGAGTGTTCTGACTGACAGTCACATTGTTCTCCTTTCCCAGCCTAACACTTCCAACACTAATTGTAATTGCTTTGCTAAATCAATTTAATTTTTTAAAGACATAATGGAATAAACTGTGCAGCAAAAAAAGCACACAAGCATTGTTAATCTGAGTAGAAAACTAAATGTGTAATATTTTTGTTGCACAGCTGGTTGATTCCTAATATTGCCATAAAATTACAGAAAATGTAGTAAAATGTGGTCACACATGATAATGAATTCCTTAAAACATCACTGGCCTTTACATTTATTTCCCTGGTTGTAACAGTTGTTAATTAAATTACAAGATGTAATTCAGGCTATTTGTGGCTATCTACATATGGATCTGAGGTTAGAAAGATGACAGTGCCTGTTGTTGGGAATAGAATACTTTTTCAGTCTGTTTTGTACATAGTTTGTGGGCAGTTACTTTGTGGGAATCTTTTCGCATTTTTCTGAAGGTAATGACTGATTCAGAGGGTAACAAGTGACCTCTAGCGCCTTGCCCACATGATTTTTTGAGGCTCTTTGACCGCACTAGGCATTAGTGTGAAATCTGATGTTGTCCTCACCTGAAGGGCAGAGATGAATATAACAGCTGTCCTCAAAATTGGGTGAGGGAGTGAAAGAGTAAGACACTTCCAGCTTGCAGTTTTGTTGGCAACTATGCTTTAAACATTTATCATCTCTTTGGCCTGATTTAAGATTCAGTTTTCACTCCCATGGTATATTTATCATGCTGTTTAACAGCAAGTATCATTCTAGGAAATGCTTGCAATCTACTTTTCTTTCCTTATGTTTCCTTCTGAAACATGGAATTGTAGGCCTCACCTGCTTGTGGTGCATTGGGCTGGCATGCTGTGACATTCAGATATGGTTCAACTTATGATGGGTTTGACCTTACCTCTCTCCACCCTTGATTTTTACCTTACCTCAAATGTGTTGCTGTGCGAGGGAAGGCCAAGCCAAAACAGCAAATAAATCAAAGTTTTCTGATCGCAAATTAAGGAAAATGACCAAATATGAAGCGGAGTATGATGCATTAAAGAAAGCACATGGACAACTTAGCACAGTGGAATAGATGGCAGATACAGGTAAATGTCAAATAATAAATTCTGAGAAAGAAATCTGTGAAAGAAAGTTCAATTCTGAAATAATGAGAGGATGAATCTCCATAAACATTTTCTTATTTCTCTGCGGAAAAAAATCCAGTGATGTGGGGGAGGGGACCCTAGAAACACATTGTAAACAGTATCAACTAACTGATCCTCAGGAGAATCCTCAGATGGGGAAATTAAATACTGTTGTTGTGCCCAGATGATGCAGCGCCACAAGAGCTGTGAGAAGAGTACAACAAAGGGTCCTTTAGATTTAACCCTGAATGGAAAGTTATAGTAATAAAAGCAGGAGCAGATATTTGGACAGAATTCTTCTTCTACTTGAGATTCTGATTCATGTAACACACTAGGACATATGATTACTGAAAATATTTCCTTAGAGGTAGATTATCCCACATGCCAGGTACACAAAAAAGAAACATCTTGAGCAACAATTGCTTATTTTTGGCTGTCTAGTGACTCAGATGACTTGGCTACATCCCAGTGATACCACAATCCTGACCATGGTGTTGCTGGTTGATGGAAGTTATTTAAATTTGCCACAATTAGCACTTCTTTCTTGAATGGAATCATTGAACATCATCATTAGATGCGGTTCTCTCTGAGTATTACTGCAGTGCCTGCAGGAATGAAGTCCAGGTCAGTTTCAGTGGCATTTCTAAAACACAAGTATATCTTCAAGTGCAAGTTTTAATGCCTTTGGGGAGGGAAAACAAAGTAAGGGAATGCATAATGAACAGTAGGATGGCTGAGAAGTCAGGAGGATCAGTGGGACTTTGGAGTGCGTGTCCACAGATCCATAAAAGTAGCAGGGCAGGTAATTAAAGTGGTTACGGAGGCATCCTTTTATGGATGCTCCTTTAACTAGTAGAGGAAAAAATAAGAGCAGCAAACTTATACTACAATTCTATAAAACAACATTTAGAAAACAACTAGAATACTGTAAACGGTTCTGCTCATTGTATTACCTGATTGCAGTCAAAACGATACAAAGGAGATGTTCAAAGAATGGTGCATTTCAGTTGTGGGTAAACATTAGATAACAGTATCAACTCCTTTGTCTGTTCAACTGCTCTTCTCTCTCTTCGGGCTCTAGCCTAACGTTTACTACCTACCCAACGCCCCTCCCTATTTTCTGCATATAAACCAACATTTTTCCAGCTACCATCAGTTCTGAGGAAGGGTCACCGGACCTGAAACGTTAACTCTGATTTTTTCTTCACTGACGCTGCCAGACCTGCTGAGTTTTTCCAGCAACTTCTGTTTTTGTTCCTGATTTACAACATCCACAGTTCTTTTAGTTTTTACTAGATAACAGGAGTTTTGTTTTTTACAGAACTGTTTTCATTGAAATGTATGAAAGTACGAGGCGACTAGATGGAGAGATTAGAAAGACACACGTCACTTTTAGTACCGTGTCAATAATAAGCTGATTTAAAATTTTGTTAGCAGGAGTAAAGAAAAGTTAAGGAGCATTCTTTTAATTGACATGATGGTGGGATCGGGAACTCGTTTCCTGAAGGGGAGCAGAAGCAGAAACTCATAATGAATTTTTTAAAAACTGGAATATGCTGTAGCGGTACTAAAATCTGCAGGGTTCTGAGCAAGAGCTGGAAGGTTGAATTAGACTGGATAGCTCTCTTTCTGGCTTGCATGGACACAATTGGCTAATTGACCTCCTTCTGCACCAAAAATGTATATTGTACTTAATGAGGATTGGAAATGCACAATAAACTGCAGCCCAGTGTCTGCTGGAGTTAAGTTGGTGTGCTGGTCAACTTAGCCCACAGCAGCACAGTTCACTCATGTAGGATTATCCAGGAGCTGAACCTGCCAAAAATTTTCTACTGATACTTTACATCTCTCAGCTTCTAAAAATATGAAAGCTTTTGATGTGCAGGACAGTGAACAACTCTACTTGGCAATCATTTGATAATGCTGTGCAGGAATTCTATATTTGCATTTAACTTTATTCAACTTTTGGATGGTAAAGTCTGTGAGGTATTCCCCCCTGCCTTTTTACATTTGACTGGGAACTAATCTCCACAGGCATTATTCATTCAGCTTTTTAATGGAGCTCCGCAGGGAACAGTTGCATGAGCCTCACTCTCTATACTTACATTCCTAAAAACTGGCTTGGGAAAATATAAAATTTATTTACACTATGACATGTAACTGACAGAATGAGACTGACTCTCCCTCTGTCCATGACACTCAGCTGCTGTTACATAATTGCTGCTTCACTTTGGGAAATGAACATGACTCTGATACGGATTCACATTTTTACCACAATGACACAGCTGGGATTGGTTTATAATGCCAGTCGTCTGTCATCTATCTATACCGGTACTTATATAAAACCAACAAAATGTAAATATAACCGTTGGAACTTTTTTTAAGAAAAATCAGAAACTGATGTTGAAAGCTTTGGCTGTACTGATGTGTGATTTGGTTGCGCTGACTGATGCATTGGTGTGGGACTGTCAGGTGACTGTCGGGAAGCTATGTGAGATCTGCTGTAAGGAGATTTCTGGGAAACATAAGGTATGACATTACACTGGGAAGCAGTCTTGACCTCAGCAGTGGTAATACATTAAATTAAAACTGAAACACTTGTAAGTTGATCCAGTGTTCACGACACTTAGTTCAGCATAATACAATCAGAAACTTGATTCTATCTATATCACTCCTAATTGGTAACATTTAAGTATCGTCTCAGGCGAAATGAGGATGATTAATTTTTGAGATGGGGGAGAACTGTTTCTTCAATACCCTTAACACTTGTGGTGAGGATGTGTGGCTCCCTACCAAAGGATGTTGTTGAGGCAAATAGAGTAGATGCATTTCAGGGGAAACCTGAATGGACACATTAGAGAGAAAGGAATAGAAGGACATTTTGATGGGTGAGATGAAGGAGAGAGGGAGGAGGCATGTATGAGACAGAAACACTGCCATATTCCCCTGCTCTAAGTACTGTGTATAACTCACTGTTAATCTATAAAAAATTAGAATAATAGTAAATAATTAATCATAGATCTAATCAGGTGACTGGTTATAGGTGTCAAGCACACAGTTTCTCACAAGAGTCTAGAATCATACAGCACAGAAACAGACCCTTCAGTCCAACTTGTCCATGCTGACCAGCTTTCCAAAACCGAACTAGTCCTATTTGCCTGCATTTGGCCCATATCCCTCTAAACCTTTCCTATCCATGTACCTGTCCAAATGTCTTTTAAATGTTGTAATTATACCTGCTTCTAACTACTTCCCCTGGCAACTTGTTACTGATATGCACTACCCTCTCCATGTGAAACATCCCAGTAGTCATACCAGGAAAAGTTAAGGCATTCAGTGGAGATTAGGCCTTCTCTACATGGCAGGATAAAATGCTGCCTGGTTGCTATTCTCCGTCTAGTTTAAATTTTCTTGGGAGCAGCTTTTCTAACATTTTTTATGCCTAGGAAATGGTAGGTTATGAATCCAAACAATTCTGACAAGAGGTCATTGACTTGAAATGCGAACTTTGTTTCTCTCTCCACAGATGTGACTATTTCCAGCATTTCTGTTTTTATATCATGAACCCAGTGATAGGGTCAGGAATAAGAAGAATGTGCGACCAAGCATAACTCCTCTCTCAAAGAGCCAGCAAGAGACATAATGAGCTGAATGGCCTCATCCTGTTCTGTTGGTTTATTTGACTCTGAATATCAGTAGGTGGCGAGGTAAGCAGGACAATAAATATTCTCTTCAAATGAAAAAACAAAGGGAGCGTATACAGCAATGTTCTCAGTCTAAGGACAATTCCAAAGCTCGTTACAGCCACTAAAGCATTTTAGAAATGTAGCCATGTTAGTTCTTCATTCTTTCATGGGACGTGGTGTTGCTGGCAAGCTAAGTATTTGATCCTCATCCCTAATTGCCCTTGAGCCGAATTGCTTGCTAGGCAATTTCAGATGTCAGTTAAGCGTCCTTCACTGTGATTTGAAATATATCCAGTCCAGGTGAGGATGGCAGATTTTCCTTCTCCACAGGACAATGATTTCATGGTTGCAATTAGACAATTTTAAAAAAATTCCAGATATTAATTAAATGAATTCAAATTTTACCATCTGCCATAATGGGAGTTGAACACATGTCCCCAAAGCATTATCCTGGTCTCTAAAGTGCTAGTCCAATAACATTACAATGTGTACCATGTCCCCATAATGTAGGAAATGCAGCAGCTAATTTGCATGCAGTAGACCTCCAGAAACAGCTAATGACATTATGAGGATATCATCTGTTTTATGGAGGAATAAATAAAATCTGTCGGCTATTTGATGATTTTTTTAAAAACAAAACTTTTTTTCGATAATTCGCTGTGGAGGGTAACATTGCAGTCAATTCTGCTTTCGCTCCAAAAGTTTCTGTTTAACCAAAAGGAATGGTAGCTTAAAATGCAGTTCCCTTGAAGTAATCTTGAAATTATAGTGTGCAAGCAACTTACTATGAAGTATGTAATTTTATTTTTCTTTGTCATCTGAAAAGTATTATACAGCAAATATATTTTATATTTCCAAAAACATTGTGATTATAATTCACATCCTATCATGATAAAAGATTACAAACAAAGAATCAGAAAATGCAACTTACATTGGCGGATCATCAGTTAATTTTAGCGAAGAATATTTTGATGTGCAATACCTTGTCCATTCCCTCTCTGATTGATTGTAACCTCAAATTCAATAATGTTCAACGCTGATGTGACATTTTCCACTCTTCATTCACCCAATAATTCTACAATTGTCTGCTTTAAATGAATCATATTTTCCACTTGATTGAAGGCAGCTGCCTGAATAACTTCTGTATTTGTCACCCACAAACCACAGTTGTTACAGAGACAGTTGTCACCAGTGAAGTGTAGACTGTTACTCAGAAATGCAAACACTGCAGAACTATCAGTTGAAGTGTGCCATGTTAATACGATATCCTTTCCCTGATTCTCAGTTGCATTGGCTGTCATTGTGGGATGAGGGGATTGTGTCAAGAAGGGAGATTTTAAATAGATTAGGCCAATATTCCCAAGTGTTTAGAGGAATGAGAGTCGAGCCCATTGAAACACTTAAAATTGTTTAGGAGCTCAACAGGGTTGATGATCGCAGGATATTTCTTCTGGCTGGGGATTTGAGAACAAGGGGTCAGAGTCTCAGGATCAGAAATTGATCATTCAGGATGGAGATAAGAAATTTCTTCAATCAAAATGTTGCGTGTGGATCTCTGGAATTCTCAATTCCAGAGAGCTGTGGGTACTCAGTCATTTTGTATGTTATAGAGTCATACAGCATGGAAACAGACTCTTCGGTCCAATTCGTTCATGTCTATCAGGTTTCCCAAACTAATCTAGTCCCATTTGCCTGCATATCCCTCAAAACCTTTCCTATTCATGTATGTCCAAATTTTAAATGTTGTAACTGTACATGCATCTACCATTTCCTCTTCACGATTGTTATCAAATTCAAAACTATGCTTGTTCCAATCTGTTCTCAAGTTAGAACTCAATACATGACATTATAGAGTAGCCATTTGTAAGTATAGGAAATGTTCATATGTCAGATCTTTAAAATGAAACCCCTGTATAGGATTGCGTTCACAAATATGAGTGTTTGTAAGTCAGACAATCGTAAATCTGAGACCTCACTGTGTATATTATCCTCTTGATATCAGTTGAAAGGAAAAGGTGATCTGATTAATTTGATAAACAATATGGTAATGTCCCTTGAACAGAATGTCTGGCTGAGCCATTTCAGTGGGCAGTTAAGATTGCCAGCCACATTGCTGTGCACAATTAAGTGCAGATTTACACAGATTCAATTTATAGCAAAAGTGAATCTTGACCTCCCATAATCACAGAGGGAGTTGAAGACAGGGATTGATGGATGTTTAGATACTGACGGAATTATGGGGCATGGAGGTATTGGGGTGGATTGGTGTTGAAGTCAAGCATGACAGAACAGGCTTGATAGGCTGAATAGCCTACTTCTCTTATTTCGCATGTTTTTACTATAACACATACTTCAAAATCAAACTCAGTTCTTTTGCTGACAAATATTAAAACTTTGTTTAAAGCTGTATGCGTCTAGATAAAATAGTATCTGTTTTAGGAAGCAGAACACTGTTTCAACCAGTATCAGGGATTTCCTATTCAATTAATTCTAACATGGATCAGATGCGGCATTCCTTTAGATTAGTCCAACACTGAAACTTAGGCCCAGCTCCAGGAGCACACCTCTTTTTACACCAGTGTGTCATTTTAATTAACTGTGATCACTGTTCTAGACTCTTTAAGCAGTGCTGATGGTTTAGTGTCGATTTATGATTAGTTTTATGTGTGGATGGAGTGAACTTGATGAGATTGATTTCAGCTTTTACGATGTCAACCATTTAGGAGAGAGGATTTTCTTTTCATCTGTATATGCTGGACTAGTTAAAAATGTTATTTGAGGGCTGGCTTCAACACTTCCTTGGTTCCTAGGCTGATCAATTTTCTGTTCGATCATACATTTTTCCAGTTCTACATTTTAGTGCTTATTACTGATTGCCTCTTTAAAAATTAGCAACAGACATCAACAGAAGGAAAAGAAAAGCAGACTTTGAAAGTGAAATAGACTTTTCAGCATTCTACGAGTTAAGGAGGGAGCTGCTGTGAATGCTGACCTCCAAAGCGAACATAAAAGTCAAACATGCCCAAGTCTTTATTACTCATTCAAGTCTTGTCATAAAGCTTAAAGCTCTAACCCTTGGGAGCAGTAGAAATAACAGTGAGCACATATTTATTTTACACAAAAAAAACCCCACTTCCTTCTTCCTTCCCCTTTGTTGTATAAAATGCCATCTATATTCCTGCGGGGAGGTTGGGAGTATGATTACAACAGGCCATTAACCTGAGGGATGTGTAAAATCAAAGGTGCAGCAAGAAATTCAGGTCTTCTGTGATCTGAGGTGAAGTGTTTTGTGAAAATTTCAAACAGATTTGACATGTGAAAGGGGCTTTCGGTCTATAATATGGGTACAGAAGATCAGATGAGAGTTGGGAAGCCGTACCAATTTTAAAATTTCATTCTCAGGATGTGGATTTCATTGGCAGGGTTGGCTTTTATTTCTTATCCCTCATTGCTATTTTGAGCCATCAGAGGTTTTTACTCTTCAATATTTCAGAACAGCTGAGTGATTTGCTTGGCTACGTCAGGGAACAAAATTAACAGAACTACTGACAAACCAAATAATTCCCCCTTAACTACTAACTAATCCCAAATAAAATAAAATTCTAATGGTATGCTGTTGCAATAGATGCACATCCGACTTATATAAACCAAATTAATAAAAATAATTAAAACTTAATCTCTTGAAATTACAGCCAGGATACATCTTCCGGAATGCTCAGCACTCTCTCCGCTGATCCTCAGTCAGGAATGCCTTTCTCTGTTGAATTCTTGTGTCAGTAATATTAGCTAAGAGTGCTGCTATACTTTTATTTAAATGATGGTCACTCTGAGAGTTTAGAGAATTCTGTGAGAACTAGTGATTTTCTCCTTAGAGCTGTTGGTTGTTAACTCTAATAGATGGCGCACTGATTTTCAAATGCTCTCCTCTTTTCTACTCTTGATGGCTTATTAATTTCTTACAATACAATTGGTCCTAGGTTGTCAAAACCATCAGATTTTAAATTTACTTGGGTTTTGGTATTTATGGCCTGGTTTAAATTAATTGGCTAAAGTATGGCCTTTTGATACAATGTTTAAATTTCCAAGAACTCTCTGTGCATCTGCTGCCTGCAGACATTATTTTTTAATCTCCAAGCCTAAGAAAACACATAATTTTTTAAAGGGACCATACACTCTTCCCCCCTATCATTTTACAAACATCAAATACTCTAATGTCCTGCCTTCCAATCCACAATTTCACAACACCTGCCCCCTTAAGAAAAAAATGAACTATCATTATGAAAAGATGGCTTCATTTTTTTCTCTAAACCATAGTTCATTAATCTAGAGTTACACATTTCATACTAGTTCCACATAACTATTTATAAAACATTGAACACTACCGTTTCTATCTTATATACATATTTTCCTTTTAAACCCGCGATAATACATTCACAATAACATTTTCACGACCCGCTGCATGTACAATCTGTAAATTAAATGCTTGTAACATAAGACTCCAACGAAATAGTCTGGTGTTCTTATCTTTAAATCTTTCCAAAAATGTCAAATGGTTGTGATCAGTGTACACAACCATCTCTGATACATTGTTTGCAAGGTAAACATTAAAATGTTGTAAGGCCAGTACCAAACACAATTATTCTTTTTCAACGGTTGAATATTTTCTCTGGTGGATATTGAGTTTCTTTGAAAAATAACCAATTAGCCTTTCAATTCCACAATCATCCTCCTGTAACAACACAGCTCCAGCCCTACATCACTTGTGTCAATGTGACTTTAAAGGGTTTCAAGAAATTTGGTGTGGCTAAAACTGGAGCAGTGGTTAACACTGCTTTTAAATTCTCAAATGCCTCCATGCCATCGTTCTGCCCACTAAATTTCGTGGTGTTCTTCAACCAATTCATCAGTGGTGCCACCACGTTACTAAAGTTTGGTACAAATTTCCTGTAGATTCCGCTTATCCCCAAAAATCATAAAACTTCCTTTGTCAAGGATGGTCTTGGAAATTCCTCAATGGCCTTTGTCTTCATGTTCCTCGGTGTCATCCGTCTGTGTCTGACATTGTGTCCTAAAAACGTCACTTTTGCCTTCATCAATTCTGTTTTTGCTAGATTTATGACCAACTTCGCCATTTGTCATCTCTCAAAAAGCTCTGCTAAATGCACCATGTGATCTTTCCATGAATGACTATATATACTATATCACTATATGATCTATATAGATGGCACAATTAGTCAATCCTACCACAGCTCTGTTCATAAGTCTTTGAAATGTGGCTGGTGCGTTCTTCATTACAAAGGGCATTACGTTAAACTGATACAGCCCATTTGTGGTTACAAAAGCAGAAACATCTTTCACTCTGTCTGACAAAGATACTTGGAAGTAACTGCGAAGTCCAACTTTGTAATGTTAGTGGCTTGTTCAATTTTTTCCACACAGGCCTCCAGCCTTGGAATTGGGTATGAGTCTGATTTAGTCATGGTGGACTTTCCGATAATCTACGCCAGAATTGTTGAGTACCATCAGGTTTGAGAACCAACATGATTGGCGACCTCCACTCACTTTCACTCGGCTCGATGATGTCTTCTTGGAGCATTGCTTCCACTTCCTTTTGTACCTGTGCTGCTTTGAGAGGATTAAGCCTGTAGGGGTGATGTTTTATTGGAACAGCATTCCCTACATCTACCGCATGTACTACAGTATTAGTCCCCCCCATTCTATTTCTACATACGTCCCTTTTTAATTCAGTTTTCTGTTCCTGAGACAGATAGCTTACTCCCTATTCCATTCTTTAAGAACTTCCTCATTATTCAATTTATTCCGAGGCACATCAAAATCTAAATCATCTGGATTTGATTCCTCACTCTGATTGGCAGAAAGTAATACCTGTTTCTCCAGTCCCCTTTCCCTATCATAATAAGGTTTCAGCATGTTCACATGACATACCCGATAATTTATTTTCCTATCTGGCATCTTTACCAGATAATTCACCTGACTTAACTTCTTCTCAATCTGATAGGGACCAATAAACCTTGCTTTGAAGGGATCTCCTACCACTGGTAACAACACATGGTAAAACACATGGGTAAACGTATTAATTCTAGATTTCTTTTTGGCTTCCTGCTTCGTTATATGCTGTGCTACCTTCAAATGTTGTCTAGCTAATTTATCTACTGTCACATCTGACTTGGAACTATCAATTTTTCCTTAATTAATTTTAAAGGCCCTCTTACTTTGCGTCCAAATATCAATTCAAATGGAGTAAACTGAGTTGATTCATTTGCAGTATCTCTAATAGCAAACAATATAAATGGGATACCTTTATCTTAATCATTTGGGTAATCCTGGCAATTAGCCCTCAGCATGGTCTTTAGGGTCTGATGCCACCTTTCCAATGCTCCCTGATATTCAGGATGGTATGCACTTGATTGAAAGTGTTGGATGCCTAAACTATCCATGACTTCCTTAAACAATTTAGGCAATAAAATTGGACCCTTGGTCTGATTGAATCTCCCTGGGTGGTCCATAATGCGTAAAGGAAGCAAGCAACTCTTCGCAACCTTTTTTGCCTTGACATTCCATAATGAAATTGTTTCCAAAAATCTGGTAGACACATCAATTGTGGGTAGCAAATACTGGTTCCCACTTTTCGTTTTAGGGAGGGGACCTACACAATCAGTCATAACCCATCTGATAGGTTCTTCAAATGTGGGAATTGGCATTAAAGGTGCTCGTTTTATTACTGCCTGTGGCTTTCCAACCATTTGACATGTATGACAGGTATTGCAAAATTCAACCACATCTTTATGTAATCCAGGCCAGTAGAATTGCATTTGTATCTTGGCCTGAGTCTTCCTCACTCTGAGATGACCTTCTACAAGTAATTCATGTGCTACCTGCAGTACTTCCTGTCTGTATGTTACCAGCAACACAATCTGGTGAACTTCAGCCCACTACTCCTCTGCACTAACCTGCCAAGGTCTCCATTTCCGCCTTCAGATTTTATCCTTAAGGTAATAACATTCTAGAATACATTCTGATTCCTTTTCTGAGTGGGCTTTATGATATAAATCTTTTATTGTCTCATCTTTTTGTTGTCACTCCATTAGTCTTTCAGAACTAAACACCTCTGCCTGATCCTCTAACCGCTTAGGTTCTTCCTTTACCATTTCATCAAACGCTGTGTAACTCGACCTCAACTCCTTCATCTTTCTCTTCAGTTTTCCCTCCTCGCTTTAACTTATGACTGTGGGATCTTGTCACCACACAGTGGTGGAATTAAGAATCTAATAATGACCGTGAATCCATTGCCAATTGTCAGGAAAAACCCATTTGGTTCACTAATGCCCTTTAGGGAAGGAAACTGCCATCCTTATCTGGTCTGGCCTATATGTGACTCCAGACCCACAACAATGTGGTTGACTCTTAACTGCCCCCTGGGCAATTAGGGATGGGCAATAAATGCTGCCTAGCCAGTGATTCCCCTCATCATGTGAATGAATAAAGAGATTTCAGAAGATGTGCTAATACTTTCATCTCTTACTATTAGAGACTGACTTGCTCCCTGTATCTCTCAATATCGTAACTTTTTTACCTTCTCCCCCTGTTGTACCTGAGTAAACCTTACCCACAGAGGTAAGGTTTGAAGAGATTGGGCACTATCTTACTATCCAGCCCATGACTAGGCTGTGCACACTCTTGCAGCCCCTCAACTTCTCTTGGGATCTCCTTCACTACCTCAACTAACCCCACTGGTTTAGCCTCTTTTACCACATCCTTTTTCCCAGTGCATCTCTTAATCCACCAGCACTGTGACTTTGTGTGTCCCCCTTTATTACAGTGGAAACACCTGAGGCCTTTCACCTTTTTTCACCCTCTTAGGTTTCTTTTGCCACATGTGGTAACTTGTTCCTAGTGTGATCAACTTCTTGTTTTTCATTGAAGGATTTCCCTTTTTCCCAATTTCTATCCCTCATGGAATGAAATTGCTGTTGGAAGCTAGATTTCAATTTATGCACTAATGCATATTCATTCGCCATCTCTGCAGCTCTTCTTGCTGTTTTAACTTTCTGTTCCTCAACGTAAGTTCTGATTATTCTGGAAGTGAGTTTTTGAATACCTCCAGCTGAATAATCTCTCTAAGATCCTCATATGCTCTCACCCATCTATCGAAGTTGCTGTGTTTAATTCTTTCAAAGTCAATATAAGTCTGACCCGGATCAAAAACAAAGTTGCTGGAAAAGCTCAGCAGGTCTGGCAGCATCTGCGAAGGAAAAAACA
>NC_063374.1:9660573-9694380 GCF_021869965.1 Rhincodon typus | reverse complement strand
TTAACTCTGTTTTTACCTTCACAGATGCTGCCAGATCTGCTGAGCTTTTCCAGCAACTTTGTTTTTGTTCCTGATTTATAGCATCCGCAGTTCTTTTGGTTTTTATAAGTCTGACCTGGCACCTTTCTTATATTTCTGAACCGTTGTCTATATGCCTCTGATACCAATTCGTAGGCACTCAATGTAGTCTGTCTTACTTTTTCATATTCTCTTGACACGTCATCTGACAGGACTGTAAACACCTCACTAGCCCTACCTGCCAACTTGGTCTGAATTAACATTACCCGCATAGTCTTTGGCCAATTCATCTGCTTAGCCAATTTCTCAAAGGAAATGAAAAAGGCTTCTACATCTTTTAAATCAAATTTTGGTAACGTTTTGACATATTTGTATATATCCGTACCAAGTCTTTGGCTACGATGGATTTACTCATCATCACTCTCCTCCTCACTAAGCCTATCTTCTACCTTCATTTCCATCCTTTTAAATTGACTTTCCTGTTTAATTGGCAACTTCTGAATTTCAGACTCTTTCTCTTTCTCCCTTTCTTCTCTCTCTTTTTCTTTTCCTTCTGTCTATTTTTCTTTTTGTCTTTCCTCTGCTTGTAACTATAATTCAAACGGCTTCAGTTCCCTTTCTTCCCCTTCTGCCCTGGCTCTTCTTTCCTTTCCTTTATCTTCTAATTTTCAATTTAATTTTTTTGTAACTCCACTGCACTTGCCTGTTTCTCTGATATACCTAAATGTTTGATGAACTCTGTTATAATTTCAGCTTTCCTCTTATCCCTAGTTAAACCCAATTTTAGCCTGTTAGCTAAGTCTAAAAGTATATGTTTTGTCTATTTTTCTAAACTTTCTTGGCAAATTTAGGGAGCATCCTCAAACCCCAGAACTTCTTTAGCAATGTTAAGAGCCATTTCCCCCAATTTTGATTTCACCAAACACAAGTAACTGAAATTAAACAAATTTTCCACTTCTCACCTAAGTTTTATTTTAAAGATCTAGGACACTAATCCCCAAGTCCGTTTAAATCTGCTGGGACCTTTCATATTCCAGATCTGTTCAAACCTGTCCAAATCCATTTAGATCCAATCAGATCTGTTTAGATCCTATACGTGAACTGGCCAGATCGTGGACTCAAGCTCACAATTTGTTATGAAGCGGAGGTAAACCCCCCTTTGATAACTAAACCAAAACACCCAGAGAGACTTGCCTTCCCTTATAATCTGTTAAAGGAAGTGTGAAAAGTGGTATAACCTGCCTCTCATCACCCACTCTGTTATAAAGGGGAGGTTAAATGAAATGAACTCCTGACAGTCACTCTATAATCAACAAGTAACAATTTATTTATCTAACTAACAGTGAACAAATTAACAGAACTACTGACAAACCAAACAATTCTCCCTTAACTGCTAACTAATCCCGAATAAAACAGAATTCTAATGGTATACTGTTCCAATAGATATATGTCCCACTTATATCAACCAAATTAATTAAAAAAAGTAAAACTTAATCTCTCAAAATTATAGCCAGGATACATCTTCTGGAATGCTCCGTGCCCTCGCCACTGATCCTGAGTCCGGAACGTCTTTCTCTGTCAAATTGTTGTGTCAGGAATATTAGCTAAGAGTGCTGCTATATCTTTATTTAGATGATGGTCACTCAGAGCTTAGAGAATTCTGTGAGAGCCAGTGATTTTCTCTTTAGAGTTGCTGGTTGTTAACTCTAATAGGTGGCAGTTGCTCTCACACCAATTTTCAAATGATCTCTTCCTTTATACCCTTGATAACCTATTAATTTCTTATAGTAGGATTGGTCCTAGATTGTCAAAACAATCAGATTTTTAAATTTAATTGGGTTTTGGTATCTAGGGCCTGGTTTAAATTAATTGGCTAAATTTAAAAACCTATTGCCTTGGTAAAAACAGCAGGCCAAGCAGCATCAGAGGAGCAGGAAATCTGATGTTTTGGGTCGAGACCCTTCAGAAATGGGGGAGGGGAAGGGGATTCTGAAATAAATAGGGAGAGAGGGGGGGAGGCAGATAGAAGATGGACCTATCTTCTCCTTTATCCATCTTCTGTCCGCCTCCCCCTCTCTCCCTATTGACTGATCATATCTTAGCCCTACTTCTAGGAAATTACTGACTGGAATCCCTGCACCGACTGGCCAGAGGCACAGAGACCATCAAATCATAGAATCCCTACAGTGTAGAAACAGGCCATTTGGCCAATCGAGTCTACATCAATCCTCTGAACAGCATTCCACCAGATTCACCCCCTACCCTATCCCTGTAACCCTGATTTTCCCATGTCTAATCCACCTAGCCCGCACATCTCTGGACACAATGGGCAATTTACTGTGGCCAGTTCACCCAACCTACACATCTTCAGGCTGTGGGAGGAAACCAGAGCAAACCCACGCAGACACAGGGAGAATGTGAAAACTCTACACAGACAGTCGCCCGAGGGTGAAATCGAACCTGTCTTCCTGGAGCAGTGAGGTAGCAGTACTAACCACTGAGCCACCGTGCTGCCCTGTTGAAAATGACTTACCGAAGTTATCGTTTGCAAGGATTGAAATGGGGACTGGACAAGGTTAGGTCTGCTTTTATCCTCCTCTCTAGCTCTGCCTGTTGATGCTCTGTAAAGCTCACCTCACTTTGCATTTTTTTCAGTTATGTGTTTTCATATTGTACACTCAGAAATAATGTTACCAGCAGTAGATGAAGTGAGAGGTTGTTACTGCAGTTTAATACACAAACTTGCTGCACTATTCTTAAAATATACTATTGGTACCAGGTCTTTCCCCTACTCAGCAGGTTGCTGAACTCCAAATGGGGATGTGAGAAAGAGCATACATTTCAGATAGGAGGAACAAAACATTTAACACCATTCTCTCTATTGGAGGAATTCAGAAATTTCAGACATTTGAAAAGAAATAGAATTAATGTACAAGAGTTAATTACAACAGTCACAAACCTTAAGCAAGATAAGAAGATATTTCACTGCAAAATACTGGATGTGTGGAATAGACTGTCTGGAAAATTAATTTGATACCCCTGATAAATATACAGCAAGTTTATGGTTGTAAAACATCCCAAGACACTTAAGAAGAGTACTATCAAATCCAAGTTTTATGCAGATCCGCTTAAGGAGATTTGGGCAGATGACCAGAGGCTTGATCAAAGAAGCAGGTTATTAGGAGTGTTTTAAAGAGGAGAGAGGAGTTGAGATTTTGGGAAGGAATCTCAGAGTATACAACCTTGGTTTACCGCTAAAGGTATGGCTGCCAATGGTAGAATGATTTTTTAAAAATTAGGAATGTATAAAAGGCTAGAATTAGAGGAGTGCAGCTATCCCATAGGTTTTGATCAGTATTTCACAAGAAAGAGAGAGAGTTTCTGATTGATACACTTGAAGTTCAGAAGAGGATAGAGATTTTGGATTAGAATCTGGAGTAAGGTGATCTGAATGATTTTGTCTTTTCTAAAAGAGGAAAATGAATTTCCTAATATTTTCTCCTTTTGTCTACTTCGGTTACTAATTTGATGTTTTTCAATATATGGTGTAATCATGACCTCAGAGAGCTAGTATGGAGCAATTACTGAGCCCAGTAGTCTGAGGAGCTAATTAAAGATCAGTAGATATACTTTATCACCAAGGTTAAGATCTGGTCCTGTTAATCCAATGTACTGTCCATATTAAGTCTGCTTCTTGAAGTCAGTCTGCCTTTCCCTTCTTGCACTTTGATTCACATTTATGATCAAGCTAAGATAAACAAAAAATGTACAACAAGATTAAGATTGTTGAAGTTAGTAATTTCTTGTAGCTTTTTAGAATTTGCAGTTGGAATTAACTGTCTTGAAAGTGCTAAGACCAATTCACAGGTTTCTGAAGATGTTACTCTTAAACCCTCTCTTTGGGCATGTGTGAGAGTGACCATGAGCCAAATTTTCCCTTCCCTGTAGATGACAAGGCTGGGAAATAATTGTCCAATTTGGCCTGGAGAAAAATTCACCATCTTCTTGCCACTCTGCAATTAAGTGCTGGTGAGAAGGTCCATGAGATCCTCTCTCAACTGGCTAGCAACTAAAACTTTTAAGTGGCTAATCATGAGGAGATAAAGGAGAAATAGACCTTATTAGAGCAGGATTCCCCCAAGGAATAGGCCTAAACCAGTAGACTATGGAACCCAGAAGCTGCCAGCTTGTGAACAGCTGACCCAGGTTGCCAATACAGAGGCCTCACTTGCCTCTCAATTCTCAATGAGCTGATGGGTGTGATTCAGTAAGTTGTGCCACTGGTAGGGCAGTGTGTTAGTTGCCACTGGCAAAAACAAAGGAAAATTACACCCCATGTGTGCTATTGGGTATTGCTTCCACCCCATTCAATCGTTTTCACACAAAAAAGAACTTGTTTCAAAAGGGCAGACTAACAGGAAAGTCAATATCTAACACACCAAATTACTTGGATTGTTAGTAATTACAGTATGTGATTTGAGAATCCTTTGAACTCATTTGTTAAAGGATTATGAGTGGGTCCCATTTTATACTGAATCCATACTTATCGATACTCTCATCATTCCAAGGACCCAAAGCTAGCCATGTGAAGCAAACAATTATCAGAGCTGTTCACTAGAGTGCCTCTGAGGGATAATCAGAAAATAATTGTACATAGAATTTGTTTTTTTTTCTTTGGGTACTTGTTGTTTATAGCTGTTGGTTTTGTGCAGAGATGTATTGGCTTTGAGTTTTGTAATACTTTTCACTATGGCAGGTCCTGCTTGTGATTTTTTCTGAGAGCACACCGTCTTTTGCAGACTTTCCCCCATTTTGTAGATTTGGGTTTATTTGACTGCCAAAAAATTTGCCTTGGAGTGGATTTGAGTTGAGGTTTGGGAATTTTAATCTTTTTAAAACATGGATTTCACAAAATCATTAGTTCCATTGTAAAAGATTGTTGCTCAAATTGCCTTTTCTTGCATTCGCAGTGAGGTGCTTTGCACGTGAGATCAGTAAAATGATCAGGCAAAGAAATTGAGATGAAATGAATGGCAGACATTGATTAGATGACTCGTTAGATGACTAACGTTGAAGTATTCCTGAGTGGGTGACCTGAATTTGAGCAATGCTGACATTTGAAATCTCTTAGTGTATGATAGGGGAGTGTATTATAGGGAGATTATCTCTCTACACTTTGATTAAGCATACTATCTGGTGAATCTGTCAGTGAGCGGATTGATGTACTCGTGATTGCAAATAAATACATTGAAGGAGGGTATTCAGACCCTCTTACCTCATCTATCCAAAATAAAAAAGTCATCTTGGTCCAAATCACATCATCCTCTAATGGAGTTTGAATTAATCTAAGATTTTTTTGCCTCCACCGCCCCATCAAGAGAATCATTGAAGTATTTATCGCTTTTTTGCATGACAGTGTTTCTTCTGATATATTCTGAGTTATCTTTTCACCACTGTCGATCTATGAAGCTTTGTCTTGGCGCACTTTGAAAGAAACAATGTTATCGGTTTACTTTGTACTATTTAATATTCGATGTGCATCTACAAAGTATATATTTATCTAGATTCTCGAACAAGTAGAGGCAAATGGTACAACCTTTGGAAGGAATAAGAATAAATACAAGCTTCATTTGTGATTAACTTTGCAATGATGTCTTTTAAAACATATTGTTCAAGATAAATGCAAATATGTTCATTTTTTTCTTGATGCTGAGCAAAGGTCATGAAACATTGAGAAGAAAATCAGGACAAGCAAACCATCTCTGATTTTTATGTTTAATTTGGTGTAATCTGATATTGTCTTAAGGCAGTCAGACTTTTGGAGACAGACATAAATGACATAAAATTTCTGTGTTTTTTCCAAGATTTCCAAATTGGCTGCTTGCAGCTGTTGTCTGAAAATGTTATTATTGGTTGGGAAGGAGTTTTTTTGTCTTTCTCGCTGATCAGAACCTAAAAGTTATATTAAGAGGCTGTGATTTCTTAGTTTTCTTCACTGGCAGACGTTAGTAATGGAAGAGATTGTGGTGACAGTAATGCCATTGAACATCAAGGGGAGATGGTTAACTTCTCACTTCGAAATGATCATTGCTTGGAACTAAAGTTCAAATCTGGATGTTTTCCATTCATCCTTGCACATGGATATGGACTACTTCAGCTTCTGAGGAGTGGCAAATGGTGCAATCATGAGTAAACATTTTCACTTCTGACTTTCTAATGGAGGCAAGGTCATTGATGAAATATCTGAAGGTGGTTGATCCCAGGACACTATCCTGTTGAACACTTGTAATGATGTCCTGAAGCTGAGATGACTGACCTGCAAAAACCACAACCATGTTCCTTTGACTCCAACCAGCAGATAGTTTTCCTTTGATTCCCATTGATTCTAGTTTTACTTGGGCTCCTGGATGCCACATTTGGTCAAATGTTGCCTTGATTGCCGTGGTCAATCACTGTCATCTCAACTTTGGAGTTCATCTTTTTTGTCTGTATTTGGACTAAGATTTTGATGAAGTCAGGAGCTGAGTGGCCCTTGCAGAACCCAAGCTGAGCTACACTATGGAGGTCAATCCTGAGCAATTGCCATTTGATAGTGTTGTCAACAAGCCCTTCCATCATTTTGTGATTGTGAATCAAATGATGGGGCAATAATATCTGGGTTGGATTTGTACTACGTTTTGTGTACTGGACACACCTGCCCAATTTTCCACATTCCTGGGTAGATACCAGTGTTGTCGCTGTAGCTTGGCTAGAACTACAATAGCACTGTGGTCTTTTATACTATTTCAGGAACATCATCAGGGACCTTGGCCTTTGCAGTATCCAGTCTCTTCAGCTTTTTCTTGCTATCACGAGGAATCAACTCAATTGGAGACTACCATCTATGATGTTTGCTACCTCAGCAGGAGGCCAAGAAAGATAATCTGCTCAGCACTTCTGGCTGAAGATGGATGTTAATACTTCAGCCTTGTTCTTTATGCCGATGTGCTGGTCTCCCTCACTTTGAAGGATGGGAATATTTGTGAAGCTTTTTCCTTAGTTGTTTGATTACTCACCACCATTTATGACTGAATGTGGCAGGATTGCAGAGCTTATATTTGATCCATTTTATTATGGGAACACATAGTCCTACCCATTGCATCCCTCTTCTGTTGTTTGACATGCAAGTGTGTTGTAGCTTCACCAGGTTGACACCTTGTTTTTCGTTATGCTTGGTGTTGCTCATGACATGCCCTCCTGCACTCTTTATTGAACCAAAGTTCATCCTCACTTTGGTAATAGTAGTGGAGAAAATGCAGGCCCTGAGATTACAGAATGTGGTTGAACATAATTCTACTACTGCTGATGGTCCACAGTGCCTCATAGATGATTAGTTTTAAGTGGCTACATCTGTTTGAAGTCTGTCCTATTTGTCACAGTGGTAATGCCATGCAACATGTTGGAGGATATCCTCAATGTGAAATCAGGACATTGTCTCCACAGGACTGTGCATCGTCACTGTTCCCAGTACCGTCATGGAAATGCATCTGCAACAGGTATTTATGAGGTCAAATACATTTTCCTTCCAGTTGGTTCCTTTACTTCTTATTGCACTCGGTTTAACAACTAAGTCCTTTAGGACTGGCCAGCTTGGTCAGAATTGGTGCTCCTGAGCCACTGAAATCCTCCACCTAAGTACATAAGTGCTGTTGCCACTCTTGTTGCTTCTTCCAATTCATGTTAAACACAGAGAACCTATGATTTACCAGGAGAGAGGAGGGGGAGACACTAGGTGATAATGAGCAGGAAATTTCCGTACTGTGTTTGACCTGATGTCATGAGATATCATGGTGGTCCAGAATTAACGTTGAGGACTCCCAAGGTAACCCACTCCCAATATGCTGGCACCTCTGCATATCTGTCCTGTAAGTGGGATAAGACATAACCAGAGATGTTGATGGTCGTGTCTTGACATTTTTCCAGAAGATAAATATGCTTGACTAGTCTGTGGGTGAGGTCTCACAATTTTGCACAAGCTTCCAGATGACAGTAAGGAGATCTTTGCATAGTTGTCAGGGTTGTGTGTGCCTTTGTCATTTCTGGTTCCTTGGTCAATGCTGGGTAATCCATCTCATTGTGCTCCTTTCTTTAGATTTTGTAGCAGTTAGATACAAGTGAGTGGCTTGCAAGGCCATTTCAGAGGACAGTTAAGATATTTCTGTGGATCTGGAGTCACATGTAGGTCAGACTAAGTGAGGATGTTAGTGAACCAGATGGATTTTTACAATCAACAATGGCTGTATAGTTGCCATCAGACTAGCTATTAATTTCAAGTTTACTAATTTAACTCAAACTTTGCCATGGGATTTGAATCCATGTTCTCAAATCATTAGATTGGGTCTCTGGATTACTAGTCCAGCGAAATTATCATTACTCATGACACAGTCCAACAGTCACTTTTGATAAAGCAACCCTTGTTGATTTAATGAAGGGAATTACGTAATATTTATCTTAAGGGCAAATAGGAATTGAAGAAATAGGAGTAGGTTGTACAGCCAATGGAACCTGAATCTTTTGAAACCAGGAGGAAATAATGCAATCAGAAAGAGGCAATTTTGAGCTGTTACAACTCTGAGTCATCATGCAAAGATTCTTATTTTGTGAGGTGAGACTACCAGTTCATTGTGCTTTCTGATCAATAAATCTCAGTCAAGAAACTGATAAATGAATTGGTAATTCTTTAAACCTTTGGGAATCCAGTGGTTGCCTACACACCAAGCCTGTCTAGACATTGAACCTGTTGGTATTCATCTCAAGCATTTATCTGCTTGATGGAGCACTAATTAAAAGGAAAAGAGGAACATTATTACTTTATTAAAAAAAAATTGTCAGTGTAACTGGACAGATGAGCTTCCTGGAGAGAACGAAGTACTGTCTGATTAGTGTAAAAGATAATAATTGTGGTCAGGGCTGCTGTGTCTTTATCTTACTTGATAGTGTATATTGGTTGTAGAGTTCTACAGCCAAAGCATCTGAATTTTATTGTCTCTAACATAATTAGATAAAGAACTTAAGGGTACATGAGGGGAATTCTTTTCCACAGTAAATACTTGTGCGCTGCTTGAAAGGGAGAAGATTCAATTGTAATTTTCAAAAGGGGAATGTGGTATGTACCTTAAAGGTAAAACATGGGGTAACGCTTTATAGGAAAAGCAAGGGAAAGGTGAGGCTAATTCATTCTCAAAGCGCCAACTCAAGTCAAGAAAAGGTTTTCTGTGCTGTATCATCCCTTAAGTAGTAGGGGGTCAGTTAGCTCAGTTGGCGTGATGGCTGGAGTGCAGAGTAATGCCAACAAAATCGGTTCAATTCTCACACCGGTTGAGGTGACTATGAGGACTCTTTTTCTGAAATCTCCCCTCACCTGAGGTGTGGTGACCATCAGTTTAAACCACTACTGTCATCTCTCTAATGAATGAACAGCTCTACGGTCTGGTAAAACTATGGTCATTTAACCTTTTTATAGTCAACTGGCCTTCGAAAATGCATTATGGCCATGAACAAAGTCCCAACGGATCTGTAATATTCATAGTTTTGTAATTTTGGTTTCAATTAATAGAAATTATACCTTTGGCATCTGCTAACTTACTAATTACCATTCTAGGCTGGGTTTTGCTGTGGAGAATAAAAGCAAAACATTGCAGATGCTGAAAATCTGAAATAAAACAAAAAGTGTTGGATAAATTCAGCAGGTTCTGAAGAAGAGCCAGACTGGACTCAAAATGTTACCTTGGTTTCTCTCTACACAAATACTGCCAGACCTGCTGAGGTTCTCTAGCACTTTCTGTTTTTATTGTGACTGAAGTGCCCTATTTTAGGATTTACAGAGGGAGTATGTTTATAAGGTGTGTATTCTAGATAACGGGTGTCACACAGATTAATAGGGAAGAATTGTTTAAATGTGGAGCTGTGTGCTTCTGCATATATTACACTCTGCCCTCTTTGATTCAGTAGGCAAGAAACCTGCTCACGACTAGTTTGGTGTTTTTATCTGCCAATTTCCTGATTGTATAATGATGGGAGTATTGGAAAATCTGTTGGAAATATGAGCATTAAACTAATAGTTTTTTTCTGTGAAGTTTTCTTTTAAACAATCCATATTAACTGCTGAAATGCGAGAATGAGTAAAATTTGATTATTTCAGAAAACTGAGCTTCAGATATTCATCATGACTTACATATGCTGCCCAGCCTTGAACCCGAGATATGTGTTGGAAGCCAACAGTATCTCACCAGAATTTTAAAACAGTGGTTGGAATGTTCTGCTCCCTCAATTAATGAAAGAGGTGGTGAGGAGGGAAAATAATTGAGTGAGAAACCTGTCCCCTCTTGCCATCTTGGCAATTAAATGCTACATGAAAAGGTCCTTTGACAGCTTTCTCAACTCACCAGCATTTAATGCAATTAAACAGTCAATTAATGTAGGACTGAGGTCAGGAGGAACTTCTTCACCCAAAGGGTTGTGAATCTGTGGAATTCCTTGCCCAGTGAAGTGATTGAAGCTACCTTGCTGAATATTTTCAAGGCAAGGCTAGATAAATTTTTGAACAGTAAAGGAATTAAGGGTTATGGTGAGTGGGCGGGTAAGTGGAGCTTACGGCGGGGCAGGCTCGAGGGGCCAGATGGCCTACTCCTGCTCCTAGTTCTTATGTTCTTATGTTAATAGCCACTTATGAGCCTAAACGCTCCACCTCCCAATACCTTCATGATGAGGAAACATGCCTGCTGGCTTTGAGGGAGTCCTCCAATTGCCCTAAAGTCTTTGTAATTGAAACCATGTATAACAGATAATGAGATGGCCTCTGAAAGCCACCCCACAGTTCCTACCTCTGAACCCTGCACCTCCCCCTTACTCCTCTCTCCTTATGACCGTCATGGTCATATGTATTGGCATGGATAGAGGATTGGTTGACCAGTAGAAAGCAAAGAGTAGGGGTAAATGGGTGTTTTCCTGGTTGGCGGTCAATGGCTAGTGGTGTGCCTCAGGGATCAGTGTTGGGACCTCAATTGTTTACAATTTACATAGATGATTTGGAGTTGGGGACTAAGTGTGGTGTGTCAAAATTTGCAGATGACACTAAGGTGAGTGGTAGAGCAAAGTGTGCAGAAGACACTGAAAGTCTGCAGAGGGATATAGATAGTCTAAGTGAGTGAGCAAAGGTCTGGCAGATGGAGTACAGTGTTGATAAGTGTGAGGTCATCCATTTTGGTAGGAATAACAGCAAAATGGACTATGTTTTAAATGGTAAAAAATTGCAGCACACTGCTGTGCAGAGGGACTTGGATGTCCTTGTGCATGAATCGCTGAAGGTGGGATTGCAGGTGCAGCAGGTGATTAAAAAGGCAAATGGAATTTTGTCTGCCATTGCTCGAGGGATGGAGTTTAAAAACAGGGAGGCTATACTGCAGCCGTATAGGGTCCTGGTGAGGCCACACCTGGAGTACTGTGTGCAGTTTTGGTCTCCTTACTTGAGAAGAGATATACTAGCACTGGAGGGGGTGCAGAGGAGATTCACTCGGTTGATTCCAAAGTTGAGAGGGTTGGATTATCAGGAGAGACTGAGTAGGCTGGGATTATACTCATTGGAATTCAGAAGAATGAGGGGAGATCTTATAGAAACATATAAGATTATGAAGGGAATAGGTAAAGTGGAGGCAGGGAGGTTGTTTCCACTAGCAGGTGAAACTAGGACTAGGGGGCATCGCCTCAAAATAAAGGGAAGCAGATGTAGGACTGAGGTCAGGAGGAACTTCTTCACCCAAAGGGTTGTGAATCTGTGGACTTCCCTGCCCAGTGAAGCGGTTGAAACTACCTCACTGAATGTTTTTAAGGCAAGGCTAGATAAATTTTTGAAAAGTAAAGGAATTAAGGGTTATGATGATTGGGCGGGTAAGTGGAGCTGAGTCTCAAAAAGATCAGCCATGATCTTATTAAATGGCGGGGCAGGCTCGAGGGGCCAGATGGCCTACTCCTGCTCCTAGTTCTTATGTTCTTATGTCACCTTATGAGAATAAAAAAACTACCTTCTTGTCACTGGATCTCCTGAGGAGTAGGTTTGCAGGTGGACTTTAGGACTCAGATTTATAAGCCTCTGATTGGCCAGCAGCATCTGGCCACCTAACATACTGGTGTTGAGGCACATAATAGGACAAGAGACTAGCCTATTTTTTGCTGCCTGATTAACTTTTAATGAGCTGACAGACATGTGATATGTTGAGTTATTTCATTGGTGGGGGGCACTGTGCTAATTGCCACATAATACACTTGAACCTGCACTTGAACAAAAATGGGAAAATCTCAGCTAATGTGCTAATTAAATGTATTAAAGATTCACAGTTATTTGGTAACTCTGATCATCCAGAAGTGTAGAGCATCATGACAATGGCCAAGTGAATTTGTCACACTGTTTTGCAAATTTTAGGATTATGTCTGGGTAGATCATTTTGGCTTCCATAACTCTAAATCTGAAAGTAGAATATCGTATAAATACACTGCTGTACCCTAGATAAGAACCTTGGTTAAAGTGTGACTTTTTTTTCTGATGTGTTTTAGTGATTGTAGCATAATGGGAAAGAACCATTAACGTTGGACTTATGATTGAAAAAAATTCTCTGCCGCTGCGGTTTTTCTTCACCTCACACCTGCTTCTTTTATAGACTCAATGGTAGGGATTGATTGTTGAGATCAGTCAACATCCCCCTATTAATTTTATTATCCAGGATGGGAGAAGGCAAACCACGGTAATTCTTGTATTATAAATAGGCTAACATTCCTGGTGACAACACTGTCAAAGATATTAAAGTTGAAGGACAGTAGTAAATGTCAGAAGTTGGAGTAGTTCAGTTTACTTCTAGATTTATGCATACATCAGTTATCAGAGAGGTCCGGAACTGATTGTAGTAACACAGTTTTCTGAGAATATTACCAAATCCTTTATCTGCTAAAAACTGATTACCAAAAGAACAGTATGTGAAAAGGTTTTGGGTGACCAATGTCATGGGGATTTCTAGAGTTATACTCTTGACAGTTAAAGCTGATTTTAGTTAAACTTACCAGCCAGCTGTGATAGCATTGAACAGAAGCAAGCTGAGAAATGAGGGTGATTTTAATGATAGTTGCTATTTGGAATTAATTCTTGTGTTAAAATAGGAAGCAGGAAAATGCCATCTAAACACATTAAGCATTCATCAATTAATGTCACCAGCATTCATTCCTAAGCTTTAGTTACATCATTTTGAAGAAAATAAAGAAGTTTGATTGATATAGCAAGTTACCATGTCTTTGAGGCATCCCAGTTGCTTTACAATAATGAATCAACTTTTTGGAGTGCACACACTGTTTTGTAGGAAAATATTGATGGTCAATTTGAGGGAAGAATGTTGGCTGAGATAATACCTTGACTAACTTTAAATTGTGCAGACTCTTGCCTAATTGGAAAGATGATGGTACTGATAATAGAGCACTCCTTCACTGTCATACTAGATTGCTTCAGCAGTACAACCAAAATCCATTATCAGTTGTTGAGAACAGTAGTGATTAAAAAGTATCCCAATGTGTTAAATATCACTGCATAAATAGGCTGGAGATGTGACTCTTCCATTGCATATAAATTTGTAGTGAAAATTTGAAAATTCACACTGTTAATCTCTGCTTTGTGTGATGCAGTAGGAGGAATGAGAAATTTACATCACTTTGGAGCAGCATTGCTATATCTCCCATAGGGTCATCTGCTCCCCATTATCTATAATTTGGCCCTGTGTCCCCAGTACCACACAGATCCCTGCTGGCTAAAATAATTGGTCTATAATTTTTCATTTTCTGTCCTGCTGGAAATTTTTACTTCCGGCAAGTAGCTGTGAATGAAATCAGGAACTCAGACCTGCTCAAGCATTTCACAACACAGTGTATCTCATCGTTCTTGAGAATGACTCTGGACTAAAGCATTGGTAAAAGCTTAGCAAAATGTCAGTGAGAAAAACTGTTTAATATTGGAGTTTTGTTCAGACTAAACAATGCCACTCAACCAGATTTTCCACTACATCTTTAATCTCAATTTGTGGGCATAATTTTTTTCATCCTGGTGTAGATGACATCAAAACAATTAAAAACATCTGGACTACTATAAAGTGCTTTCTGTCCAAGTGCATAATTAGTCATAGACCATAGGCAGATTTGGACAGGTACAGAGTGTAAATTAGTGCAACCAGTGTCTGAACATTTCCACATGTTGCCCTTGAAATGGCTCTGATGAGGAAGGGACCATTGTCCATCTCCTTCTGGAATGTACCTTTGTAAAAAAATGTCTGGAAAAGTAGTTTTGATCAATATACCCAGAATAGTACCTCTGTGACCCAAGACTCTTTGCCGTACAGGCTGTTTCCAGCAAGACAGCCTGAGGTAAACATTTCAGTGAGTTCTGAGGAAGGGTTACTCGACCCAAAACGTTAACTTTGAAACGTTAACTTTGAGGGAAAAGGATTGTTCAGGAACTTTGGTCCCTGAACTCCCTCCCTCCATCCATGACAGAACCCACGCCCTCCATCTTTTCCAAAACTTTCAAAGCCCCAGCCCCCAACACCTCATCTTCACTGTGGAGATTCAGTCCCTGCACACTTGTATCCCCCACACGGAGGGCTTAAAAGCCCTCTGCTTTTTCCTCTACCATAGGCCCAACCAGTCCCCTCCACTGACATGCTCATTCGCCTAGCTGAACTGGTCCTCCTCTCGACAATTTGTCCTTTGATTCCTCCCACTTCCGACAAACCAAAGGGATGCCATTGGCACATGCATGGGCCCGAACTACGCCTGCCTCTTTGTAGCATTTACGGAACAGTCCCCCTTGCGCAACTACACCGGCACCATCCCTCACCTCTTCCTCTACTACATTGATGACTGCATCAGTGTGGGGGCCTTATGCTCCCATGAGGAGCTCGAGCAGTTTATCAACTTCACCAACACACTCCATCCCGCCCTCAAATTCACCTGGACTATTCCTGACACCACCCTTCCCTCCCTGGACCTCTCCATCTTCTATCTCTGGAAACTGACTCACCACTGACATCCATCTCAAACTACTGACACCCACAACTACTTCAACTACACCTCCTCTCACCCATCCTCCTGCAAAAATGCTATCCCATACTCCCAATTCCTCTGCCTCCGCCACATTTGCTCCCAAGATGAGGTGTTCCACTCCAGGACACCCCAGATATCCTCCTACTTTAGGGACCATAATTTCCCCTCCTCTGTAATTAAGGTTCTCCTCAACCACATCTCTTGCATTTCCCACACTTCTGGCCTCAAACCCCCTCCCTCCAACAGCAATAAGGATAGCGTCCCCTTAGTCCTCATGTACGACCCCACCAACCTCCCGATCCAACACATCATCCTTTGACATTTCCGCCACCTACAATCAGACCCCACCACCAAAAAGATTTCTCTCCCCACTTTCCATGGGGACCATTCATTCCGTGACTCTGCGACAACTCTACACTCTCCACCAATTCCTCCACCACACCCGGTACCTTTCCCTGCAACCGCAAGAGGTGCAATACCTGCCCATACACCTCGGTCCCAGGCCCAAAACAATCCTTACAGATCCAGCAGAGATTCACCTGCACTTTATCCACCCTTATCTATTGTATCTGTTGCTCCCAGCGTGGTCTCTTCTATATCAGGGAGACAAAACGCAGACTTGGGTACTGGTTCGCGGAGCATCTGCGCTCTGCACGCATCAACCAACCCGACCTTCTGGTTGCCATTCATTTTAATTCCCCCTTCCACTCCCCTGACATGTCCATCCTTGGCCTCCTCCACTGTCAGATTAAGGCCAAACATAAACTGGAGGAACAACACCTGTTATTTTGCCTTGGAAGCTTACAGGCCAATGGCCTTAACATTGATTTCACCAGCTTCAAAATCCCTCCATCCCATGTCCAGCCTGCCCCCTCTTCCCACTCACTTATCTGCTCCACCCTTCAAACGGACCAATCACAATAACCCCCTACCTGCATCCATCTGTCATCATCTCTCCTACCCTTTCTCCAGCTCCATCCCCCTCCCCCAATTATTTCTGGGCTCCCCTCCCCCTCCCCAGTCCTGTCAAAGAGTTTTGGCCCAAAACGTTCTCTTACCTGCTGCCCTGATGCTGTCTGACCTGCTGTGCTTTTCCAGTCTCACACCTATAGACTCTGGCTTCCAGTATCTGCAGTCCTGATTGTCTTCATGTTTTACTGACTATAGTTCACACTGCTTGACCTTTTCATGCAGTAGCATGTCAAATGTGATATATTAAATTGGATTTGGTCAGGCACTCACGTAAATATGTCTCAGGCCGGACATTGCAACCTACTTTTAAAGTTGGAGCCTCTGCACGCACCAATTATTCATTGTCAAAGCAATGTAGTGAACAGATCAGATGCTGGGCTTTTTTGTTCTAGTGACTCACCTTCTGGCTCCCCAAAGCATGTACATCATTTACAAGGCACAAGTCAGGAGTGTTTTGGAATGCTCCTACTTGCCTGGATGAGTCCATCTCCACCAGCACTCAGGAAGCTCTACACCATCCAACTCACTTGATTGGCACCGTTTTAAATATTCATTCACTCCACAACTGATGTACAGTGACAGCAGTGAGTACCATCTATAAGATGCACTGCAGCAACTCACTAAGCCACCTTGACAGCACCTTCTAAACCTGTGAACTCTACCATCCAGAAGTGCACTGCTGTTCCTTCAGTGATAGTTGGTCAAAATCTTGCAACTCTCTCCCTAACAGCATTGGGGGATTCCTACATCAAATGGTTTGTGGCAGTTCAAGAAGACAGCTCACCACCAACTTCTCCAGAACAGTGAGGGATGGATAACAAAATCTGACCTAAGCAATAATGTCCACAAATTTATAAAAAAGAGAAGTAACCTCTATGTAGGCAGACAGAACTTCTCATGCAGCCTAATCAGCCTGGCAACCTTTAGCTGCCCTTTTGCTTTTTCCAATTATCTTAGATGGCAGAGTTTGCATTTTGAAAAGTATTAAAGACAAATCTCAACTTACAAAAATTTTGAAGTATTTTCATTCTGTTCTGAGTAATTATTGATCCTTTTAAGGAAGTAACGAAAACCCTGCTCATTTGGCTGTGAATATACAGATCTGTAATCCAGTTAGCCTTAGTTTATTCAGTCTGGTCTTACCTTTCTTGCCTTCTCCTCAATTGATTAGCAGCTTCATATAGGTAGATTGCAGCTGTGTCAGCTCAGCAATTCATAACTCTGTGATGCAGTACTCCATCCATTTTCAGCAGTACAAAAAAGATTACAGCAATACAGCAAAAGTAGAGGTTGGCAGTTTAAGTACTGCATTCATGAAGATGCATTAAGTGGTGCTGCAATGGTGCTGTAAATCTTAGGACTTTCAGTGCCTTTTAACTTTAGATGTTGAGCACTGCAAACTTGAACTTTTTTCCTTTTATTTACTTGTTCCAGCTAAAGCTCTGACTTGGCTAATTTACTGTTCCCTGAGGTAGCAGTTATGTGTAGGAGTGACTAGCAGCATTAAGTATGAGTACTGTAAGGAGCTACAACAAAGTGAAAGAATTGCCTCCAGTTATACCTGTGATATTACATCTCCGTGCAGCTCCTGATGACTTATTCTCATTCGTAAAGTCTACGCCTATATTTATAATGGAAATGGCACAGGTAAACTTATCCTGCTTCAATTGCAGCCTACTTCTAATGAAGGTAGAGCAGGACTGGCAATACAGCAGGGAATAATTGCAGCTTATTAACATAAAAAATGCACACTTTAGAATTTGCAATGGAAATGCAAAAGAAAGACAAAATTTATGACCTAAAAGTGGTGACTGAATTAAGTTTGCAAACTCGATTCTGCTCAAAGGCTGCTCTTGGTCATTACTGCTGCAAAAAATTGACTGGTCCATTATAATATTTTAATACAAATTATGATTATTAGAGCAGCATCCTATGGGCAACATAAACATCCACTCCCTTCACCTCCAGCACACAATGGCAGCAATATGCACTATCTACAAGATGCACTTTGCCCATATCTTCCAAACCAGCAAGCTTTACCACCTAGAAGAACAGGGGTAGCAGAAGCTTTGGGAAACCTCTATTTACAAATTCCCCTCAAAATCACATACCATCCTTCACTGTTATTGGGTTAAAATCCTTGAATATCCTTCCTGAACAGCACTGTGGGTGAATTTAAACCACATGGATTGCAAAGGTTCAAGAAGGCAGCTTACCAATACCTTCTCAGGGCAAATTGTGGTTAGGCAATTAATAGCAGCCTTGCTGATTATGCCCACTTCCCATGAAAACTGTAATTGCACATCCCACTCAAAAAAAATACAGTTTTGCAGTTATGTAGGCTCACCAAACTGACCTGCAGCTGACATTATCCTCCATTCATCTCTCTGGTCTTTCTGTTTCTCTGCCTTTCTATTACCTACCCATCCATCATACATTCAATCTCATACACTAACATAAATTTCAATGCTCCTTTTTAAAGAAAAATTGTCAAAACAAATACAGTGTAGTTTGTCATACATGGAAAATATCAGAACCACAATGTTGCCTGCTCCTAAATTAATTTCTCTGTGAATTTGATAATTGTTTATTTCACAAAGTAGCATAGCAACATTTTGCGATCAAAGAACTATAGGATGTAAACCTGAGAGTAACAGCTTTGTAGAGGTCAGTGGTAGGGTCCTAAGTTACATAATACAAGCAAGTGCAGATACCATTGTGGGCATGTTGCAGAGTGTATTTCCATGGATTGTTAATGAGTAATTTATCAGCAGATGAATCCCAAAATATTGAAGTCTTCTATATAGTGCATAATGTTAAATATATATTGCATACATGTTATCTAAGAGTGTGAATGTACCTAACCCCCATGGATGTAAGCTATTCAAGAATGCAGCTCACCACCACCTCCTCGAAGGCAGTTAGGGATGGGCATTAAATACTGGCATAGCCAGAGGTGCCCACATCCTATGAATGAATACATTTTGAAAAGCCTGGCTCCAATTTCCCTTAACCCGATTTAGAAAGTACTTTGTGTTTTATTACATTTCTCATAAACCTCTAGCACATTCCCCACAACACGGGTTTTGAGCAGCAGGTTCTAGAAATTGCCACATTTTCAGATATCACTGTGAGATCGTCTCAGCCACATCCCTGCCTTTTCTCTCTGAAATGCATTTAGCTGATCCTTGGAATTCTTTACATCATTTACAGTAATGGTCTTCCCTGTTAACAGATCCCTTTGATAAGAAACTTGCAGCATGATGTTGAAAATCATTTGTTAGCTGGCATGAAGATGTGCAATTTGGCAGCAGTTTGAAAGCAGTTAGTTGGTTCTCTCTCCCTTGCCCCACCCAAACCTGCCAAGGCTACTGCCTTTCAAAATTCAGTGGGGTAGGAGCTCTGAGCTGTTTGCTTAATGAAGGTCCGTTGCAAATTCCACTGAAAAATGAATGAACATGCTCATTTAAAAAATGAACAGGGGTAAAAAGTGAAATTTTAAAGGAACAACTACTTTGTTGCCTGACTTGCAGGTTAAAAATTTGTAAATGGTCTGCAAACAGAACTGAATAACTAATATGGCACCTCAGACAGATTTTGTTTAGATGATTCACAGGGGCAAGGTAGGGATGGAGGAATGAATGGACATCAGTATCACCAATACATAAATTGCTAAGTGCTGGAAGTCATTTCTTTTGCAGAATCTCAGATAACTGATGACACCAAGAAGAAGCATTATGAATAGATCATATCCATAGTTTTCTTTATTCTCTGAGGGAATGTGGTGTAATTTGCAATGCCAACCTTTGTTCCCAATTCCAAATTGCCCCTTGAACTGAGTGACTCGCTTGACCATTTCAGAGGCCAGTTAAAAGTCAGTCACCTTACTGTGTGTCTGGAGTCACATGTAGGCCAGACCGTGTAAGGACCGTTGATTCCGTTCCCTAAATGCCATTAGTGAATCAGATGGGCTATGATGGTCATGGTCACCATTACTGAGACTAGGTTTCAATTCCAGATTTACTAATTAAATTTAAATTCCACCATCTGTTGTTGAAATTTGAACCCATGTCCTCAGAACATTATCTTGCACTTGGTAAAGCGGGAGAAACAGAACTTATTAATAAAAGTGAACAGCATAGTTTTTACAAAGGGTACTTTATTTAACTTATGTTGTAAGATTGCAGAAAAATTCCTCATACTGTTTTGCATTTCCCCAACCTCGCCACCTCCACCCCCCAAACTATTTTGAAGAAAATCTTTGTGCCTAATCTCGTGAGTTGACCTGCAACACAAGCAATCTTATTACTGGAAAGTTGGAATTCCCTTGAGATAGTTTTAATGAGGTGCTCTCAGCCCTGCTAATGCTAAACATACCAGAGCTACAATGTTCAAAGGGAGCACAATACAGGCTGGTTGTGTGCTGAGACAGTGTGGGTTTTCATTATTGAACATTTAAGTGTTGCTCTGGTGGTTGCTGGTTGTGGTATGGTTATTTAATATGTTTTAAATGCGTTGTGAATGAACATGTTATTCTGGTACAAAGCACAAAAAAGCGGTGTGTAGTTGCTCTTTGTATGCTTTGGGTTTCTTGCAATTACTCTGCTGTGCCCGTGTGTGCACTTTTTATTGACAGATCTCAAATGTTTCTTAACATCTGTATCATGATGCAGAATACTTATTGTGTTGTACTGTGAAGCATAAAAGAATTCTGTACTCCTTTTACGTACAGTATTAGGAAAATAGATTTACCTACAAGAGGAGTCACTTTGGGAGTTTTCAGGCCGAATCACTTGCCAAAAAAATTCAATGTGAAAATTTTCTGATGTTGTCACGTTTATCGCTGGACAGTGTTGTATTTCAAGTACTGTGTGGAAAAATATTGCCCCTTTAAACCAGTGTACTTGTGTGACTACATTCCATATGGAATCCCATTTTCAGCAATGCATGTCTGTTGAGCATCCCTTTCCAATGTGTCATCTACTGCAGTAAATGTTACTTTTAGTTTTAATATGAAAGCCTTATTGGTTATTTTTCTTGTAGCACCTTAAGCAATGTGTGTTAACAACCACATGAATTGATGGAAAAATAGCTTCTTGTTTATTATGTGTTATGGTTCAATTTATTAAATAGATCATTTCACAGCATAGTGGCCCTTGTTATTCACATTTTCTTTTTCATTTCTCACTCCTTAACTGCATTTGATTGCTTTAATTTTCTACGTTTTGCTGCCATTTTAGTTTTGCCAAGCCCACTGAATAGAAAATTTCCTAAATTCCTCTGAGTCTCCATTTCCCTTTCCTTCCTTGAAGCCGTCTCTTTATCTAATGTGTCATCCATCCTAATTCCGACTCCTTTATGCTTGGTTTCCTTTTTCCTCTCATGTCTGTGTAAAATGCAATGGGTTGGAATGTTTGCCATGTAAAAGGAGCTGTGCAGATGTAAGTTTATACTATTGTCTGAGCTATAGCCAGCTCTTCCCGTACTTCAAGTCTTTTTCTCTCTCCCTAAGACTGGTGTTTTGTACTCTAGTGCTTTCTCATTTTCCTTGAATACTCTTGTTTTGAAAAATAAATTTATAATTCTTAGGAGGTACCATTTTAATAACAGGAAAGCACATTTGATTTGTCATGACAATTTGGCTTTGGTTCCAGAGACTACATGGGAATACACGAGTTAGAAGTAGGAATAGGCCAGTCAGCCCTCAGTCTGCTCCATCATTCAATAAGATCATACCCTCAACTGTCCATCTTATATATGCTTGATAAACTTTTAGTCACTTGTTAGTTAAAAAACGTCAATGATCTAGCCTTCGGTGTTCACTGGAGAAGACAGTAAAAAGGCTCATGACCTCCTCATTTCAGTATTTGGTGAAATTGACAAGGACAAAGAGCAGTCTCTTCATGAACTAGTGATCTTTCAGTTAAGTCGCTGCTTTTCATAAGATTATATATAGCAACGGGAGAAAGCCATTCAACCCATTGAGCCTGATTCATGTTTAACAAGATCTTGGTTGATCTGATTGTGGCTTTAACTCAACATTCCCACCTACCCCCGTAACCTTTGAATCCTTTGTTGATCAAACACACTAACAATTGAAGACACGTTATTTTAGGAATTATAGTGGTCTAATATTTTCATTTTTTGTTCTGTTGTTATTGGATTTTATGACATGCATAATATTGACTTGCGCAAATTTTCTCTAAAGCTAAAGTTCACATTAGCAACGTTTAGAAACTTCTTCAAATCAAATCAAAACAATTTCTGGATAAGATCTGAAAAAAATTCTGGTTCATTGAAAGCTATTTAGAAAGGTGAAAAAAACAAAAGAAAAAGAAACAGTTATCAAATTATTTTTCAAATATTTTATGAAAACAGCTACAAAATAACAACATACAATAAGTGTTAATCCTATGAGTGAGGCGTGAAAATCGTGAAACAATTTTGACTGCGAATGTGCTTAATTTATTTGTCTCACTTTCAAATAAGATTAACTCCTCATCATATTTTGATATAGTTTAATGTGTTATTTCCTTCGAATGAGAAGTGTAAAACAAAATTAAGCACAAGAAACCTTTTATTTCCCAATGTCTGCAACTCTGGGAGAAAGCATTTTTATATCTTCATCTGATTTGTGTATAGGAAGGTGACACAAACAGCAGTTAACAGTTAAACTATTGAACTGTTTTAATGATTTTGGTTGAAGAATAACTATTGCACAGGATACTTGGTAGAATTCCCTACTGTCCTGCCAATAGCGGCCAAAAGATCTTTTCGAAGAAAGCATTTTTTCATCAACCTCCTTTGACATGACTGACATAGTCTACAACAGGTGGGACTTGAGCCTGGATCTCTGGTCCAGAGGGAGGAACATAACCACTGCATCACAAGACCCTTTTTGTGCCTACCTGAAAGGGCAGATATGGGTTCAGATCTCATCTAAAAAATGGCACCTGTAACAGTGCAGCACTCCCTCAGCATTGGCTCTGCGGGGTTTCAAACAGGATTATGTTTTCCACTGTCTAGAGTGGGGGCTGAACTTGCAACTTTCAACTCAGAGCAACAGTCAACAAAGCTGATGAAATATTGAAAAACTTTGTAATTACACTAAATCATGGATGTCATAGAAAAGTATACAGTTCTTTGTTCAGATTGAGCCTTGAATACTGTATCCACTTCTGAAGTGTTCAAAAGCTATGGCAGTGCAGAGAAGAGTCATATGCCAAGTGTGGGTCTGTGTGAAGAGCAAACATTGGAGTAACTTTGGAATTTCCAACTTGGACAGGAAGCATCAGAGGGATGAATATATAGCTGCACATAAGATAGTTAAAAGAAGAGAAGAGAGAACTATTACTTGAAACTAAATTGAGAGTAGAAGGTGGATGATACACAGGTTCAAACTAGTAAAAGACAAACTATGGGACTGATTAGCAGTAATCAAGTATGAAGTAGATATCATTATACAAACACTTCAGGATGATAGTGCACTCTAGTTAAACAAACACTGTGGGAAGGAAGAGTGCCCATTGTCCACACAAACACTGCATAATCTCTAATTATAAACAACGTTTAATCCGGTTTAGTTCTATGTGCAATATTAGGTTCCATAAAAGAACATTGAAATTTTAGAAAGAGTACAACACAGATTCATAAGGATACTGACTGATATTAGGAGATGGAAATAATGGAGAAAGAATTGAAAAAATCACTGGAAAGCTGCATATTTCCATGCTGATAATATTGTAGTATTTAAAAACATGATAAAATGAGACAGACGTGGATGATAGTTGATGAGTCAAGGACATGGGCCACAAATACAAGATTTAGAGCAGAAGGCAGAGGGATCTGTTTCACACAGAGGGTTGTGAGAATGTGGAACTCACTATCAGCATTTAAGAGTTGAGGCAGAAACTATGTTAGAATTTAAGATTAGTTTGGAAAGCTGGATGAAGAAATAGAGGGTTGACGGGATTTGGGTCAGATGGTTGGAATAGTTTGCTTGTACAGAGGGTCTAATAGCCTGTTCTTGTGTTGTAACTTCAGATATATATCCCCAAATAAGCTAAAGTATACTGTTTGTATGGGACAAAATCAGTTTATGGGAATTATAGAGCTGATAATGGCACAGGAGGAGGCCATTCACCATGAGTCCATGTTGAATCCACGAGGACCAACCCAGTCAGTGCCACTCCACCACTTTGTGGCATATCCAACGTCCTTTCAAAATATTGTTGTTGGCTTAGTAGGAAAGAAATTTTCTGCAAACTATCTGAAATTGTACTTGTGCGTGCATTCTTTTTACATGACATACTTTTAAATGTACTATTCCACCTTTGAAGAAATAAAGACTTGTGCTTATATAGTCCTTTTCACAATCGCTGTTTCAAAGTGCTTCACAGTCAATAAAGGACTTTTGAAGAATGTTCAAACACAAAACTAACAATTTTCTGATGAAGGGTCTAGGCCCGAAACGTCAGCCTCTCTGCTCCTATGATGCTGCTTGGCCTGCTGTGTTCATCCAGCCCTGCACCTTGTTGTCTCAGATTCTCCAGCATCTGCAGTTCCTACTATCACTAACAATTGATTTCCGGATTTTCTCTGGGTGCTTTGGTTTCCTCCCACAGCCCAAAGATGTTCAGATTAGGTGGACTGGCCAAGGGAAATACAGGGTTACAGGGATAAGGTAGGGGGTTTGATCTGGTTGGGTGCTCTTCAGGGGGCAGTGTGGACTGGATGGGCCATATGGCCTGCTTCCACACTGTAGGAATTCTATAAAAAAAAATCCTATGCTATTTTTCACCCTCAAAACTGTTGAACCAGAAATTGAAATTTGATAAAAACAGAACAATTTTTTTTCTGTATTTGACTGCATTATTTAACTTTTAAGTAACAAGAACAGATATTGTTTCTGCAATTTCAAGCTTAGAGAATGATTTCTCTACTTTTGGTTCTGGTCTGATCTCATTTGAAAAAATAGTCACCCTTGATGCAAGAACTAATGTGTCACTGATATAATCAAATCATATCCCTAAACAAGGTCAATGTTTGGTAGTTAGCACTGGTAATTCCCAGTAACTTTGATCTGTGTGTCAGTTTACTGCACATTGTTCCTGCAAAGTGCCATATTGATATCGCTGATTTATTGGTAAGTCATGCATTTGGCCGAGCTGGCACCGGTACTAAGGTGAGATATAGCTCCTTGCAAGATATGCATGTATACTGGAAACTGTACAGATTAGATTAAACTTTTCACCATTTTTTTCTAGGCAGATTTGGGCTGGGGAGGGGATTGGTGTCCTTGAAAAGAGACCTGTTGTGATAAGAAAGGAGAGGTGCATGTCAGAAACCAGGATGGCTGAGTGGATTGGTGCTGTCAATTATATCTGGCACCAGCCAGTTTTTTTTAGAAAGCAGGGTCGCGGACTTGCATTCCCACAACTTATGGTTCCGTATATGTTTTAAAAACCTGTTTGTTGCAGTTTATAGGCATCCATTTTAAAAATATTTCCTTAAAATTTACAAGCAAATCTTTCAGTGCAAGGCCTCAACAGATAATTAGTCCACCGTTTGTACATACAAAAAGTGATTTTGTATTTTTTTATGAGCTGTGTCAATATGGCAATAGGTGTCTGGTTCCAAACAGCCATACTTGAGACTTAGGAGACAATATAGGTCTAACTTTTGGGTGCTATAACCAGTTGCTGTTGTGTATCTCTTTTAGCATCATATACCTATCAAGGCGCTTTGTGAAACAGGGAGACGACATGGAGGGTAAGCAGCAAGTTAAGGGAGATGACAGCAAGCATGACTAAGACATGATAGATTTTGCAGAGGCTTTGAAAAGCAAAGGGTGAAGCATTAAAACAATAAGAAGTCGGGAGGATGTTCCAGAGCAGGTAACTATAATATCATACGATTCTACCACCAGTGTAAGGGGCAGAGAGAAGAACCCCAGATTCAAGAGATTTAATGTTGCAGGCTGCAATATAGGGCTAGAGGTCACTACATGGCCAAGATGAGGTTATGAAGATGTTTGTAATTAAGGACAAATATTTTGCATAGAGTGTAGGACAGGAACTTAGCGTGAAGGTACTAATGAGAAAACAACATTTATTGTGGTAAAGTATCCAGACAATGAAGTTTTGGACCAGAATTAGTTTCAGGTGCAGCCTGGGAGGCTGGAAAGTAATGCACAGAAGAGAATAAATATACATTTTCCTAACATCTTCTATGACCTTAGAACTTCCTAGAGCATTTTATAGCCAATGAAATATTTCTAAAGTGCAGTCACTGCTGCAATGTAGGAGACACAGTAGCTAGTTTGTGCATGGCAAATCCCCGCAAAGATCAATCCAATAATAACCAAGTTATCTGTTTTTGTGCAGTTGTTTGAGTGATACATTTTGGTCAAAGGAATGGTAGGCAACAGAATACTGTTTGCTCTTGTGTTTTTAAATGTGGAATGATCTTCTGTCAGTCTATGGTTCATGTTTTTGCTGGTACAGATGCTAAATGTGGACTATACCTTGAATGCATCTAAAGGAAACCATTCAGGGAATTAAAATGAAGTTAAAAAATCAATTCAAAACAATGATAAACAAGCATAGATTAGGATCTATAACAACTTCATGTACTGAAGAAGTATAATACAATGCTTGGTAGATATCATGCCCCTTGGAGAAATCATAACAATATATTGTGAAGTAAACATTAAAATAATTGAGCTGCAACAAATGAACCATTAAATTTGCTGATGCTTGTATGATTACAATTAACAAGGTAGCTGTGTTCATTAAGAAAGCAGAATGTTTGATGATTGGTATGGGATTTAGTATCTATGCTGCAGGGTCAGAAGTATAGAGGTTGCATATGACAGTTCATAATGGATAGAAGATTAAGATGAGTAATTGTCTCTGTCCAAAATATTTCCATTCAAAGCATATCATCTTTACATTGGAGGGGAAAGTTCAGATCATCTTTCTGTCTAAGGATCCATTTTGGAATTCAGAATCAATGGCCCAGAATTTCTATGCCAGGCCACTATGGATGCACAAATCTCACATTTTCTAACTTGTTGAAAATGCTATTGGTTTTAGATTTGAATATGCTGTATTGCATACTTGAACATATTTTCATATTCAGCAAAAATACATTTTAGAAATAAAAATATTTTTTGGCAAATTTCCTTTGATCTCCCTTGCGTTGATGTGTTGTAATTGCACTGAGTAGGCTCTCCTCAAAGGTCCAGGACAAACTCCCGATGAAGGATCTAGGCCTGACACGTCGACTCTCCTACTCCTCTGATGCTGCCGGACCTGCTGTGTCCCTCCAGCTCCACACTGTATCGACTTGATACAAACACATATTTTCAGCTTGAGAGGTTTCAGCCCAGAGTTTATGAACATACAGGGAGGGGGCAACTTACCTGGACACTTTATTCCAGGAGGCAGTCAAGGCTGAGTCAACATGATTTTGCAAAAGGGATGTCATTTTTAACCAATTGTTAAAGTTCTTTTATGTAGTCACATGTGCAGTGGACAAAGGAAAACTTGTGGATTTCCTGTACTGAGATTTTCAAAAGACATTTGACAAGGTGCAACATCAAAGGTTGTTGTGGAAAACAAAAGCTCAGTGGCATGGACAGAAGATTGGCGAGATGTGACAAGTGATGTTCCACAGGGATTGCCACTGGGACCTCAACTATTTACAATTAATGTAATGACTTGGTTGAAGAGACTGAAGATATGGTTGCTAAATTCCCCAATGACACAAAGATGGGTAAGAAGGTAGTTATGAAAGGAGGACATAATGAGGCTACAAAGGGATACAGGTCACGAGAACTGATAAAGATCTGACAAATGGATTAGAATTTGTGAATGTGTGAAATTTTCCATTTTGGCAGGAAGAATAATAAAGAACCATATGACTATAAATAGTGAGAGATTGTAGAACTCTGAGAGGCAGAGGATCTCCTAGTACATTAAATACAAAAGGTTAGTATGCAGGTACAGCAAGCGACTAGGAAAGCTAATAGAATGTTCTTTATTGCAAGGAGAATTGAATGCAAAAGTATGGACGTTAGGCTTCAGTAATACAAAGCATTGAAACCACATTTGATTTAATGTATTGTAATCACATGAACCTAGGTACAGTGAGAAGCTTTGTTTTGTAAGCAGTACTGGCAGATCATAGCAAACAAAGGATATAGAGATCAAATGGTGCTTAGACTGAGTGAAGCATACAGGTTACACCAAACAGGAGGTGCGCAGAGCAAGATCAACACTAGCAAAATCAACATTATTTGAAGTTAGAGAGTCCATTCATCAGTCTAATAACAGCAGGGAAGAAGCTGTTCTTGAACCTGTTGGTGCATGTGTTCAAGCTTCTACCTGACGGAAGAGGTTGTAAAAGAGCATTACCGGGGTTGGAGGAGTCTTTGATGATGTTGGCAGTCTTTCCGTGGCAATGAGAAGAGTAAATGGAGCCCGTGGATGGGAGGTTGACTTCTGTGATGGTCTGGGCGGAGCACACAACCTTCGTAGTTTCTTTTGGTCCTGGATAGAGCAGTTGCCATACCAGGCCGTTATGCACCCGGAGAGTATGCTTTCTATGGTGCATCCATAAAAGTTGGTGAGTGTGCTTATGGACATGAAAATCTCCTGAGCTACCAGAGGAAGAAGAGGCATTGTTGTGCCTTCTTGACTATCACATCTATGTTGGAAGTCCAGGACAGGCTGTTGGTTATCATCACTCCTAGGAACTTGATGCTCTTGACCCTCTCCACCTCAGCTCCGTTGATGTAGATGGGGACGTGTCCTCCTCCTTTCTTCCTGAAGTCGAAGATGAGTTCTTTTGTTTTGCCATCATTGAGAGAGAGATTAGTATCATTGTACCATGACACTAAGCCCACTATCTCCTTTCTGTATTCTGATTCATTGTTGTTTGATATCCCTTCCTACCACGGTGGTGTCATCAGCAAACTTGTAGATGGTGTTTGTTCAGAATTTGGCTACACATATGGAATAATGCATACAGTATTGGTCCCCTTATTTAAGGAAGGTTGTAAATGCATTAGAAGCACTTCAGAGAAAGTTTACTAGACTAGTGCCTGGAGTGGGTAGGTTGTCTTTTGAGAAATGTTGTGCAGGTTAGGCTTATATCTGTTGAAATTTAGAAGAGTCAGAGGCATCTTGACAGGGTGCATTTCATGGAATCCCTACAGTGTGGAAGCAGACCATTCAGAGTTCTCACCATCCTTCTGACGAGCATCCCACCTAGACCCACCCCCTCCCCAATCCTATCCCCATAACCCTGCATTTCCCATGGCTAATCTGCCTAACCTCCACATCGCTGGACAATATAAGCAATTTAGTATGGCCAATCCATGTAACCTGCACATCTTTGGACTGTGGGAGGAAACCAGAGTACCCGGAGGAAACCTATGCAGACAGTGGGAGAATGTGCAAACTCCACACATACAGTCGTCCGAAATGGAATCAAACCCAGGTCCCTGGTGCTGTGAGGCAGCAGTGCTAACCACTGAGCCAACGTGATGCCCATTTTGAGAGTGTATTTCCTCTTGTGACAGAACCTAGAAGTAGTGGTCACTGTTTAATAAGGGGTCACCTATTTACATAAGGAAAAGCTGTTTTTCTCACAGAGGGTCATGGACTCTCTTCCTCAAAAAATCATGGTGGCAGAATTCTTGAATAGTGTCAATGGTCAGGTAGATAGATTCTTGCTAAGCAAAGGGTGAAATGTTATTGGGGTTAGACAGGAAAATGGACAAATCAGCTCAGTCATGATCTTATTGAATGATGGAGCAGGTTGAAGGGGCCGCGGTCTTCACCGTCTCCTACATTATATATTTGTATGCTTTGTTCAGAATTAATTGTTAAATGAATGACCTGAAATTGGCTCTGTGTTAAAGTTGGACACGTCAACTTCATTTTAATCTGCTGATAATAAACTCCTGATTTAAGTGTGCAATTTCTGGAAAGCTGAGTTGTAGGTTGTATCAGTTATGAAGTAGATTGAAAGATAAATACAGATGACATGATACAATGTCACATGAATGACTCATATCTGCAGAAAGGAGACTTCTTGTGGAGCATGACAGGGTTATTCACTGCTGTGCAAAACGAGCAGTCATGAAAATAATGACTTCTGTTGCAATAAATGAACCATTTCATTTCTGATATTTTTATAGTTGCAGTTATAAGGCAATCGTGGGGTGAAGAAAGTACAGTAATGCACAAAGAATTGTCAATGTTATGACTGGAGAAGTGGCTTCTTTAGGAAGGAAGCCATAATCTTGATGGTCTACTGAGGGCAGGTTTTGCTTTGGAGATAGTAGGAACTGCAGATGCTGGAGAATCTGAGATAACAAGGTGTAGAGCTGGATGAACACAGCAGGCCAAGCAGCATCATAGGAGCAGGAAGGCTGACGTTTCGGGCCTAGACCCTTCATCAGAAAGCTTTGTCCTGCTTTGTGTATTCAGCACAAAATGTATTATGTTGTCTCCTACCAAACTTGAGAACTTAGTTTGACAAGTGCAGTTGAGCTCTATAACATTGAAGTACGAAAATCATACAGCTTGTTAAAAAAAAATGGTGCTGGCTGGGGCACCATTTGTTGCCTATCTCTGATTACCCTTGCGAAGGTGGTGAGGTACATCCTTGAATGGCTGCAGCCTGTTTGGGGTCGGTAGATCTGCAATGCTGTTTCGGAAAGAGTTCCAGGATTTTGACTCGGCGATACTGAAAGAACGATGATGTATTTTAAAGTCAAGCTTTATTTGAAGTGAGCTTGCAGATGGTGATGTTCCCTTCTGTCTGCTGCCCTTGTCCTTCTAGATGGAAGTGGTCAAGGATTTGGAAGGAAATGGTCATGGATTGGAAGGTGCTGCCTAAGGAGCTTTCGTGAATTTCTGCAGTGCATCTTGTAGATGGTACACACTGCTGCTACTGAGCGTTGGTGTGGAGGGAGTGAATGTTTGTGGAATTGATATCAATCAACTGAGTTGATTTGTTCTGGATGGCATCACGTTTCTTGAGTGTTGTTGGAGCTGCACTTATCCACTTATCCAAAGTGTTATTCCATCACTTTTTAGATGATGGACAAGCTCCTGGAGTCAAGATGAATTACTCGCTGCAGAATTCCCAGCCTCTGACTGCTCTTGTAGCCACTATACCTGTAAAGCTGGAGTTCAGTTTCTGGTCCAAGCTAACCCAAAAGATGTTGATAATGGAGAATCAGTAATGGTAATACCATTGAATGTCAAAGGGCGATGGTTAGACCCTCAACTGAAACTGGCTGTGGTGGCAGGAGCCATTTGAGCTTTTAAATTAAAAGCCTTATGTACGAATGTATTGTGATGACATTCGTACCAATATGCTGAATAAACCCATTGACAGCCCCAATTCTGCTCACTCTGAAAACTGCTATTCCAGAATAATTTTTTAATTAATTCATGGGACGTGGTAGTCAGTGGGGCCAGCATTTAGTGTCATCTTTAATTGCTTTTGAGAAGTGCTGATGAGCCACCTTCTTGGACACCATTGAGTTGCTTGCTAGGTTATTTAATTTGAGAGCCTACCACCATGTTGCTGTGAATTTGGAGCCGCATATAAAATAGATTGGATAAAGGGAGCATATTTCCTTTCCGAAAGCACACTAGTGAACCAGGTAAGATTTAATGACAACACAAGAATTTCATGGTTATTGTGACAGATGCCAGGTTTTATTTATGTAATTAGCTGAACTCAGAATTCCCAGCTGCCATGATGAGATTTGCAGTTAGGATTTATGGATCATTAATCCAGACATCTGAATTACTAGTCCAAGAACATAACCACTGTGTAACTGTATAGAGCTTTGGTTCCTGTATTTAAAAAAAAAGGATATATTGGCATTGGAGACAGTTCAAAAGACATTCATGAGGCTGATTCCTGGGTTGAAGGGGTGTACTTATTAAGAACAGCTAAACAGGTTAGGTTTTTCTGAGGTGTTCTGAGGAAAGGTCGTTGGACCTGAAACATCAACTCTGATTTCTCTCCACAAATGCTGTCAGACTTGCTGAGCTTTTGCAGCAATTTCTGTTTTTTGTTTTAGGCTTTTATCCATTAGAGTTTAGAAGAATGAGGGCTGATCTTTTGAAACATACAAGATTTTGAAGGGGCTTGACAAAGTAGATGTTGAGAAGATATTTCCACTAGCTGGAAGAGGAGTTGTGGACTGGGGATGATCAGTCATGATCACAATCAATGATTGGGCAGGCTTGAGAGGCCAAATGGCCTACACCTGCTCTTGTTTCTCATGTTTTCACATTTTTACGTTCTTATATTGCTGTTCCTGTACAAGTAGAAAAATGTATATACATTTGACTAAAATAGATTAAATAGTTCTTATGGGATTGGGGTTTGTGGGATATTTATGTGTATAAATTGGTTACCACTTTTCCTAGATTACAAAAGAGAATACACTTCAAAAGAACTTCTTTGGCTGTATGGCACTTTTGCATCTACTGAGATGGAAGAGGCGCTATAGAAATGCAAGATCTTTCTCATCATGGCAATGATTGTTCTTCAATTTTAGCTCTATGAAATAACTTGAATTCTGATTTTGATGCCTAGATTATACATGATAATGCATGATCAGATGGCATATCAAATCATTTGTAAGTACTAGGTTGTTTTGATATTGTTGTCTTATCAATTTGTTAGCTCCTCATGATATCCCTTATTTTGTATTATCTTTTTCCCAAAGCTACACTCAATTTGATTGCCTGAGAACTTTTCTATAGAAATAATTTGTGAAATGATGGTTTACCTTTCGCTGAATGGGAATTTTGCCCTTATAAAGTTGACAGTCTCATGATCAGGTTGCCATTTCTTATGTGGGAAGTTGACTAATAGACCAGCTTTTCTCATCATTCAGAGTCACTTCTCAGAGGAGGCGAGGCATTTCCATACCAGTAATGGGTCAAAATAATCTGCTAAATTGTCCCTCAACTGTTCCCTCCAATGAGAGTGCCCTTTCTGATGGATTTGGAATAGATTTTCTGTGCTCTCAGTCAGGGCACAGTTTATGATGAAAAGTGATTTTAGATGAAGGGCTGACCATTTTTAAAAATGATGTTAGGCCTCTCTGGGTAATATGCTGAAAATCAAGCCCTGCTATTCCCGGAGTTGTCACAAACATGAAAGATTTTGTCAAAATACACAAAATTCCTCATTTGTCTTTTAGAACCATAAAGCATGAACCAGGTTTCTATACTCAACAAGGATGACTATCAATTGTTTCTAGCTACAGATAAATAATTTGTGTATCATTGACATATAACTTTATTAGTCAAAACTCTAATCCTCTTATAAACTCTCCCCATACATACATACAGACAGACAGCAAAAGAAACATGGGTGTGATAGGCAGCAAGAAAGACAAGGAACTCCACAGTGTACATGGAGATGATCCTTTTGGCTTTTCTTCACATGCTGCCAGACCGGCTGAGCTTTTCCAGCAACTTCTGTTTTTGTGATAGAGATAGCAGGAACCGCAGATGCTGGAGAATCTGAGATAACAAGGTGTAGAGCTGGATGAACACAGCAGGCCAAGCAGCATCAGAGGAGCAGGAAAGCTGACGTTTCAGGCCTAGACCCATTTTCTGAAGAAGGGTCTGGGCCCAAAACGTCAGCTTTCCTGCT
>NC_063374.1:9630679-9660173 GCF_021869965.1 Rhincodon typus | reverse complement strand
GGCCTAGACCCATTTTCTGAAGAAGGGTCTAGGCCCGAAACGTCAGCTTTCCTGCTCCTCTGATGCTGCTTGGCCTGCTGTGTTCATCCAGCTCTACACCTTGTTATCTCTACTTCTGTTTTTGTTCCAGTTTTACAGCATGCACAGTTCTTTCCATTTTTATCCTTTTGGCTTGTTTGGTATTGCTGCTTCATGATTCTCCTTTTCCAGATACTTTCACTTGCTTGCAGAATGTACTGGGTAATTGGTTGACATTTACAAACTCTGGCTTAGTGGTTAAAAGCCACAGTTTACAGCACTACTGAGGAAAAAATAAACTGACTTTCTTCAGACTGAAGGTGATTAAGAGACAGCTGCTGCCTTTGTGGAAATTCAGTAACTTCTCACAAACATTCACACCTTATCTTTAGCTACCTGGAGGCTAATGACAATAATTGTTGGCAGCCAGAAGGCTGTTATTGTTGATCACTACTACTACTGTTGATCACTGGTCACTACTACTCAGACTAGTACTCAGTCAATAGACAACAGCTACCTGTAGCTGGCCAGAGTTCATTTGTACACATCCCTTTGCTCCAGGTCATAGGCAGTGCAATCCCACCCCCACCCCAGCTTGAGTTTGAGCAAAGAGCAGTGTAATCAGCATTTCATAGAATCCCTGCAGTGTGGAAACAGGCCCTTCATCCCAACAAGTCCACACTGACTCCTGGAGCATCCCACCCAGACCCATTCCCCTATAACCCACACATCCCTGAACACTACGGGCAATTGAGCACGGCCAATCCACCTGACCAGCATATCTTTGGACTGTGGGAGGAAACCGGAGCACCTGGAGGAAACCCACGCAGACATGGGGAGAATGTGCAAACTCCACACAGAGTATCGCCCGAGGGTGGAATTGAACCTGGGTCTCTGGCGCTGTGAGGCAGCAGGCAGCAGTGCTAACTGCTAACCACTGAGCCACCGTGCCGCCACGAGTGTCAAGTTACTTTCATTTTTAGAAGTTCAGTAATCCTTCATTAATCCTTGGTTTTTTAGAAACATTGAATCCAGTACAGAAAGAGGCCATTCGGTCCATCAAGTCTGCACCGACCCTCTGACGAGTATCCCACCCAAACCCAACCTCCTACCCTATCCCTATAATCTTTGCTATGGCTAACGCACCTAGTGTGCAGATCCCTGGACATTATGGACAATTTAGCATGGCCAATCCACCTAACCAGCACATCTTTGGGAGAAAACTGGAACACCCAGTGCAAACTCACGCAGGTGTCACCTGAGGATGGAATCGAGCCCAGGTCCCTGGCACTGTGAGGCAGTAGTGCTAACCACTGAGCCACTGCCGCCCTAAACTGTTTTAAAACCGTCCTTTTCTCATTTCAGTCCACAATCAAAATTACAGACAAATCAACAAGACAGGAGGAGCAGAGAACAGTTAGGAAGTGAAGCCTTGGCAGCGAATGAGTTGCTAGAGAAGCATCTTCTGGAAGCCAGGAGGTGGGATTACCAAGAGCAGGAGGGACTAGGAGCTGAAAGCCAAGAGTCAGGGGCTGCTTTGACAAGGCTAGGAGTGGAAGCCAGTAGCCCCCCAAGAGGGGGACACTTGAGGAGAAGTAAGACCCTGCAAGAAGGGTGGGGGAGACAGAGTGACTGCAAAGAATTGGAGAGACGGGCGACTGCAAGATGTTGGCAGTTTTATGTCTAGATCCCAGATGAGGTTCCTAATTTGTTATGGTGTCAGCTAGAATACCCCAAATCGTGAAGTAACTGGTTGAGAAGGAATGAACTGCTTTCCTTTCTCTATTGACCTGCCCCTTTGATTGGTCGCAGCAAGATTAATTTAAAAGCAGATTCCTTCACTTATGGATACCTTTTTCCCAAAGCCAAATTAACTTAAATTTTAAAGATGGCCAATTCAACCAGGGTTTCTTGAGATACCAAAGAGTCAGTTTATTAATTGCTAAACATTAGAATTAGTAATGCAACACATACAGATTCGAAATAATAAATAAGCTACACAGGAATGATTTAAGAATAACTGTCGACCGTGACCTTCACAGCACAGGCTAGTAGCCTGCAGAAATCTCAGAATGTTCAGTCCCACTAGCAAACTTCAGTAGAGTTGAAATTGGCTTTTTAATACCTGTCCTTATGTATTTTTCAAAGTGAGAAATACAAAACATTTCTGCATTTTGGGACATAATCTGCATGAAGTAGCTTGCTGTTGTAGAAGGAGGTAATCAGCCACTTATTATCTTTATCATCACAAGAGATCTGATGAAGGGTCTAGGCCCGAAACGTCAGCCTCTCTGCTCCTATGATGCTGCTTGGCCTGCTGTGTTCATCCAGCCCTGCACCTTGTTGTCTCGGATTCTCCAGCATCTGCAGTTCCTACTATCTCTGATCACAGTTCAGTTTGTTTTGAGTAAATCTACCCCTTTTAAGGCTTGTTGTTTGAAGTTTCCTTCACATCTTTAGGTGTGACGTTCATGGGTCATTGTGTCCTGTCAGCTACATAATTAATCTCCGCAGTCACTTTTGGCTGCATCAGTCCTCATTTAAAAACCACGTTTGAAATTACAAGTTAAAGATGACCATAATTTTTCAGGGTTCTGACCTATGATCATATACAGGAGAGAAAGGGAAGCTGCATGGTAGAGGGAGAAAGAACAGGGTTACAAGGGAATTGTAAGAGAGAGCTGCTACAACTGGTGGGGGAGAAAGACTTAAGCTGTAAGGGTGATGAGAGAGAGAAAGGCGGAAAGTCAGAGGGACGCTACAAAGAAGAGAGAACAGTTTAAAGGGTAAAACCTGATACCACTGAGGTAATGAATTACTTGCAAATAAATGTGGAATCTCCATCTTAGGGCTACAAACATTCAGAAGCTACTCAATGGGAAGACAAATGTGGACACTATTGTTATTGATGTTGTTTGTCACAGGTTAAATTTAAGTCTTTGATTGGTATCAGATTTGGTAAATAGAGTGGTACCTACCTAGTTAAAAAAATTCCAGCTCAGTGAATATATGATGGTAATGCATTAGCTATGACCTCACCAATCTGGTAGGTGTGTTTAAGGTGATGGTTATTTTGAAAAAAAGCTTTTGTTCCTAACTTACACCTATTGTCAGTTTAAATACTGTGGTATCCAGAAAATTAATGCTTTCCTTGTGTGTTTTGGCTTCATGTTTAAAGGACGTATGATAATTATTGAGGCTGTTGATACTAATTCTGCTTCTCTGTGAATCCAAATACCTCATACCATTACAAATCCAGAAAGTAATGTTACGATTGACATGATTTTTCTCTTTCTGGTGTGATGTTAGCAATGACACAAAAAGTGGACAATATGGAAGCAATGAAAAATTGAGAATCTTCATGTCGAAAACAAAACTTCGGCGATTTTCCCTCCAGCCCTTAAAAATTGATTTCACAATCTCATAATTCAGCATCAGCTACTTACATGGCATTTGCATTTTACTAAAGCCCCAACTCGCCTTATTTGTAAACCACTTCCAGTGCCTCTTCTCCTGAGAAACTAATTGCGAAATTCCCCGACATGTAAATCAAAGTGGGTACCTCGCAGTTCTAGCTTGTGGAATGCTTATCGCAGCCATCATGCAAATGCTTTGTCATAACAATATTCTTGCATGCTCCATGACCATCATTCTACTCAACTCTTTAATCACGCAAGTCAGCAAACCATCAGCCTCACCATATGATCATGCCTGTCCTTGGACCAATATTGAACCACTTCAGCCCTTTGACACTTTACTTTGGGTCTTAGGGACAACTAGGATTTGCAAGCTTCTGCCAGGATGCACTGTGTGCAGAAACACATATTTATCTCATGTATCTCTACAGGATCCACCTCAGAGCTCTTAGTTTGCTCACTCAGTTTGCGCTTACTTGGAGGCTGCCACTTTCTGTTCACTTCACATTGCTTTGTTAGTGCACACTGACAACTTCAGTACTGATTTACAGGCTGACAGCCTCTGTATGGCTTCCATTGCTTTCTTAGCATGCAAGGTATCCAGTGCTCAGTTACATGTCGCAGGATCTCTGGCTTGCATTGTGTTTTAGCACAGAAGGAAGGAAGATTGGTAGCAGAAGAATGAGGTGGGTGAGAGTTGTTGAGTGGGCATAATGCATGGAAGACTGAGAGTTGAAAATTTGAGCCAGACCTGCCAGACAATAGGAAACACTTTTGCACATGAATGGTTGCAGGATTTTGGAACACCTTTTGCAATTGGCTAGATTAATTCATTATATGTGGAATTGATAGCAATTAGAGCACATGGGGCAAAGGTGGATGTAAGGAGTCAGATTGCTTATCAACCATGATCCATTAAATGGCAGAGTAGTGTCCGGGGCTGTATACCTAGCCTTTAAGAACACATTCCCGGAAACAAGTGATAGTTCACAGTTGAATTCAGGCTTATATTTTCAATATGACCGTGCAGTTTAACTAAAACACATTAAATAGCCTGAGGAATATATGAGTGTATGATTACACAATTGTTAAGTTGATTCTGCACTGTCTGGTCAATATTAGCCAACTCGCAGTATGCTGCAGTCTGGTTTTTGATTGGCAGCATGGTGCCAGTTTAATTCTGACAAGATGTCCTGTTGCTGTTTTGTAGAGAAACAAATCATAAGCGCAAGTGAACAATTGGAAAGGACTCGAAAACAAAAGGTTCCGAGACTTGATTCCTTCATTCAATCTTGAAGCTATGCTGAAGAATATTGTCTTTAAGGAACAGTAATGATTGTTAAAAATTGGGATGATGAATGTCACAATATGGTTGTCAGTTTTCTTTTATCTGCACCTCAAAAAATGTTGCCTTTTTGAGCTTTTGCTTTATACTGTAGGAGGATAGGGAAATTAAAGTATTTCCTATTTCAGTGGATATCTTCTTTAGAACATCTCATTTATAGAAACCATAAGGATGAGTGCAGTGACAAACAGGACTTTAAAACTACTTCTGCAACAGTGGTTCAGAATTTGTGATAAAGCAGTCTTATTAAATATCACTGTCACCATTTTGCATTTATACAGCACTTTTATGAAGAATGTCTCAAGATGCTTAGGAATTAAATAGCAAAAGAAAATTGATATTGAGCCAAAGGTGAAGATATTAAGAATGTTAACTAAAATCTTGGTTAAAGGTGTGTCAAAAGGGAGTGCAAGGCCATGAGGCATTGAAGCAGTGGCAAGGTCCTGTTGAAGAAGTTCTCATGAGTTGCTGCAGTGCATCTTGTATATGGCGCATCAGTTCACAGGATGTGACTGTTGCAGGGAAAACTAATATTTATTGCCCATTCCTTGATAAGATGGTGATCAGCTGCTTTCTTGAACCTCTGTCATTCATGAGATGTAAGTACACCCTCCGTGCTGTGAGTTAGGAAGTTCCCTTTGATGGTGTCTTCCAAACCTGCAACCTCTACCACTGAGACAAGGGCAGAAAATGCATGGGAACACCACACCCCTGCGAAACCTTCTCCGAGCCATACACCATGCTAACTACGAAATATATCGCTGTTCTTTTGCTGCCACTGGGTCAAAATTCTGGAATTTCCTCCCAAACTGCACTGTGGGTGTATATACACCCAAAGGATGGCAGTGATTAAGAAAGCAGCAAACATTAACTTTATTTTCTCTTTTCACAGACGCTGCTAGACCTACTGAGTTTCTCCAGCAATTTCAGATCTCCAGCGTCTTCATTTCTTCGTTTTATTAAACATGGAACAATGATTATTTGATCAAAGAGTATTTAAAAATAATAATAATGAAGTCAAATGCAAAACACTGAACACATTTCTGTTTCAGTTTCTCCTCCATCTTCTCCCATGTCTTTGCAGTGTCACCTCATCAATGCACCCCAACTTCTACAATCCTTGACCTTATTCCCAGTGAATTGCTGACCATCAAACCTTCCTTCCTGATTGTCTTGTTAGCTGGAATTGTAAATGATGCCATCATAATTATGACAGCTTATTTGTTATGTTAGTGGGCTCGTAGTCCAGGTACCTGGCTGAAAGAACAGGTCTGACAAAATCCCACAACAGCAACTGGGGCATTCAAATTCAGTAGTCAAATAAATAAAACTAGAATGAAAAGCTAGCATCAGTAACGATAACTTGCAACACTGAATTGTCATTAAAAGAATCTGGTTCACTAATGTCTTTTAGGGGACAAAATCTGCCACCCTTATTCAGTCTGGCCTATTGCAATGTATTTGATTCTTAATTGTCCTCTGAAATGGCCGTGTAAGGCACACAATTGTACCAAACCATCACAGAGAAGTCTATTCAATTTGTTGTTCATTCATGAGAGGTGGATTCACTGGCTAGGCCAGTGTTTATTGTCCATCTCTAATTGCCCTAGAGAAGAAGGCAAGAAGTTAGTGAGAGGGGAAAATAACTGGGAGTGTTGATGCTGAAGTGAAACTCACCTCTTCTGCACACTTCAGCAATGAAACTTTGTACAAGAAATCCATAGGCATCATTCTTGAAGTACCAGTAACTAAAGCCCTGAAGTAATCAATTATTGGCCAGTTAAGGACTTCAGCACACCACCTTGCTGATCACTTGCCTTCCTGGCAGGAGAGAAAAGTAGCTAGTTTTCTGAATGAAAAACCATGATGACTTGCCCTACTGGGTTGGAAAGGGGCCTCATTTGTCCCAAAATGGGAGCAGTTGGAGGCATGGAAAGTGGGCAAGGTGATGGTCACTGAAAATGACCACCCTGCCCTTGCTTCTGATCCCCCCAATCCCTCCACCAACCGCCCTCTCCCTGAGACCTCCATTCTGTGAGACAAAGGAAAGAAAGAAATAGCTTCTTGCTGTTGATTCCCCAATGGAATAGGCTTTAACTGGCAGGCTTTAAGACCCAGTTGCCGGCCTGGTTGGCCGGTAGCTTTTGACAACCTAGATCACCAGTGTTGTGAACTGTGATAGGATGAGATGTCCCCCTTACTCGCTTCTCAGCTATAAATAAGCTAATTGGCAGTTGATAAGATGAGTTATCCCACTGGTGGGGACAGCGTGTCAGTCAACAACTGATACACTCGCAGCCCCACTCGTGGAATAAAAATGGTATAATTCGGTCCTTGTGTTTGCCAAAACTTTGACCACTCTGCACTGAGATACATTGTTGGTTGGGTGGGAATGGGATGTAGTTGTTAAGGAAGAGATGTGGCTGAATCTTATAGTTTTTTTGGTTATATTCCAAGTTGTGTTGAGTTTTTTGGAGAGTTTTGTGATGTGAGGCCTCGTGAGTTCTCTTGCATAATCTTACAGAACTCACTCCATTAATTACCTAAACCATCACTATGGTATCCCCCACATTTGATTCCAGCCACATCTTACTACATGCCATTCCAGAATACTGCGCCACTCATCTGGTATTCTACGTTCACTAACATCCCTTACCTCTGCGCCATCCTTGAAAGCCCTTTCTGTACCCTGACAAGTACTGTCAGTTCAGAGCTGCCCTACAAGGTTCCTGAAAGTTGTCCTCGACATGGCAGATTGGGAAATAATTTCCTTGCGTTGCGAGCAGAGTCCTGGAGATCCTGTCACATGGGATGGTGCAGAGGTGGGATTTCCTCTTTTTCCAGGACCAGCAGTGGAGACCACAATACTAAACCATTTCAGCCTGCTCCAAGGTCACCACCCAGAATGAAGCTGTCTCAACTGTCAGTAGGAATGCATAACTATGTAGGAAGTAGGTCATGTTATCTCCACTCTTCCAGCATAAATGCCACCATTTGTGCCCAATACCTCATATTCACGCTATCTCTGCTACCTCATCCACCTCCTGTCAAGTCTCATGCTCTACCTTTCCCACAATTGTCTTTATCATCTTCCTGCACTGGCTGTGACCTACCCCAACCCCTGACACCAATAACCCTGCATGCCGTCTGCACTGTCTACTCACTCACCTGGGACACCTCCCCACCTGAACAAAGGTAACAGCTGTGCCACCCACACTCATCTTCTGTTTACCTGCCTCGGTCTCATTCCAAGAAGAAATCAGCCCACTATAGGGCAGAAACAGTCAAGACAAACACCATGACAAACATCCTGGTTTTGTGTCTGCGCTAAACAGCCAGGCAAGTTAGAAGTAATATCAGCTGGATATCTCTGACTGAGGGGGCAAAGGGCAAAAAGGCAAGGCTAGGCAATGTAAGGCAGGAAAGATGTCAGCATTCAGTTATGTTCAGAGTAAATGAGCACTCTGTCAGTGAGTAAAGAACTCAGAGATGTAGCCTGATCCAGTCCATGAGCTGGGTGTGTGTTTCTAAGTGAAATGTCTCTTTGCTGAAGCTTTTGTTGAAAATACTGGTGCAACCTGAACTGCAGAAATGAATGCAGAAGCATCTTGTAAGTGGATCAGAGATGTGCCATGTGGGTTCTTAGAGGCTGGCACATATCGGATACCAATATGCATGGATGCAAGGTACATGTGGCGGGTGCCAGTGGAGTTTTCCTAACATTTAGCTTATTTGGTGAGTTTGCTACAATAGAGAATGGAATATTAATGCGGTGAGTTGGGCCATCTACAGGGTGTTTAATAAGCAACAATCTTCTTTTAGTGCCAACTCGCTGCTGCCTAGTGAGAAACCCACCATGCTGCTAGTGAAAAGCATGAAGCAAGGTGCTCCCTTGTTGAGATTGGCTTTGCCTGTCTTCTTGTCCAATTTTGCCACAGATCTTACTGTAGCTGATGCTGCTCAGACGCTTATAAGATTCTGTCCATGGATTTTACAGCTAACCTGCCAATATCCAACCAGCTAGGATTGAAAAAAAAAATTTTATGCCTGCTCACCTTAACCAGAATAAAAATCAAAGAGAATTTTTAAAAAATTGTCATGTGTGAATAATTCAGTCAGCATCAAACATTAAAACTAAAAAAAAAGTGTTTGACAGAGTGGCAGTATATTTTTTACAACATCTGTTTGAAATATTTTGTGTTCACTCAGTTTGACTTTGTGGTGGTTCAGAAGCAGTTGCTGAATTCCCTCAATTGTATTGTATATCAAACTGATCCGTTTGTTCTTTAATTCAAACTGCCTGGATGGGGAGAAAATACAACGTGCTTGGAGACAGAAATGTACGCATGTCACAGTGTTTCAGATGACAGGAGAGCAGATGCCTCTGGTGAAGTATTGGGTGAAATGGTGATATTGAAGGTCAGGTTTGGTGCCTATAGGTGCAAAATAAAAGGATAATGTTTATGTTTTTATTTTTAAGCTGTGTTCTTTTAAATAAAACAAATAACAGAACATTTGCAGGGATTGGCAATCCCGTACAGGTGAAACTTGTAGCGCCCTCAATGAATTTACTCTTGAACACTTAACACATTTTGAAAGCGGAGAAATTTCTGCAGCTGCTCTCTGTGGGTTTTGCTCACATGGGGGTGGTACATATTGCAAGGTTACTTGATTACCAGCAAGAGGTCAGATGTTTGCTGTTGCTTGAATGTTCACCTGGCTGCAAAATGATTAATTCCCCCATCAGGAGCCACCACCTCATTCCTGTTAAGAATAGTTGGCTCTTGTAGTTTACATATTGTTCCAATATTAACTTTTCAGCAAGGTACAAGTGGTGTGATAGTATTTGAGGTTTACAGAAGGATATTAGCTGCTTGCGTCAGTGCTGCAGCCTTGGCAGTCACAGATAAGATTTGCCCTCGAGTCTTCAATTGAACAATACAGAAGTCATTGGGGTATTTACAAACAACGTCTTCCACTTTTTTGCCTTTTACCATTTTTGTTCATTCATTATATAAAAAAAGAATGTTAATGATGGAGTAGTAAAAGGCTATTTGACGGAGTGAGACAGAATGATGAGAGATTACGTAATGTAGCCTCCAGGGAAATGTCCATTCAGGTCTGGTAAACCGAGCTGCCAGTATTTGCTATGAAAGTAACACCTTCATACAAAATTATGTGCAAAATTTTCCTATCGAACATGATTTCTCAATCAACATGTACTAATGATGGCATGACCATTGATTCTACAGTGTGTACACTGGTTTTAGCTCCTCCTTAGATTGACTGCATTTTCATTGAACCTGAATAGATTACTCAGATGGGTGATACTGCAGCCATTAATGCATGTACAACAATGTTCACACAGTAGGGATGACGGTTGTGACATTTCTTAGACAGCAGAATAGGTAGAAGTTTGCCACATGGTTCCATACTTTTGTTTCCAATTAGGGAGTGGAGCATTGTGACCAGAGGGGTCATGGTAGCCCCTCATGTTATTCTTAATTGTAGTTCAACTTCCAAAGGATATTTTAAATTCAAAGTCAAAACAATTCAACACATAAGCAAAACACTGTGGATGCTGGAAATCTGAAATAAGAATAGAAAATGCTGGAAAAATGCAGGTCAGGCAGCATCTGTGGTGAAAAACCATGTCAATGGGCAGAATCTTGTTGAAGCAATGGGGGCTTTCTTTGCTGGCTGGCTAGAGAGCCAGTGACATGCATATGCTGTCTCTTGCAGGGAAGGCCTGCTGAATCTAATGCCAGTCAGGAATAGGCAAGGCCATTAGTGGACCTTTGCCTGGAATTAAAATGCCAGCTGCAGAAATCCAGCCCAGAGAGAGCTACCAGTCAAATAGAAGCTGACAGTGCCATGGAGGAAAGCATAACTGCTGCTGGAAACTCCCCCAAAATCGCAGACAATCATAGAGTGAGGTAAGTGATTTATCTGTAGGGTGGGAGCCCTGAAGTTGTGACTTGTGGAGAGATGATAGCAGGGGATCTAGGTGCAAGGGCAATGGAGTGCCTCTCAATGGATATCCCCCTGCCCTGATGTTCAGTTCCTCAATCAAACACTTAGTTGCTTTGATTGAGTCTCATTCCCGTCTGACAAGTTGCCTGTACAAGCTGACCTGTTAGGTACACTACATGGTCACATTGCTTGCAGCAGGGATACTCCCAGCGGTGGGAAGCTAAGGCCCTTAAGTGATCCATAATTGGTTTTCTGAGCCTGAACTTAATTCCTTGGAAGAGCAGAAGACTGTGGAGTTTTGGTATGCTGTCACCTTGCCAAAGTCCCTTCCCACCTCCAAACCTGCCATTTCCAGGAGCACAAGTTTGCAACTAATGTTTCAGGTTGATGATCTTCCATTAGAACTGTTACATTTAGTTCTTAATTTAAAAATGTCATCTTGTTCCAACCAGTTTTTCCTTCCTTTCTTATGGAAGCGAGCCTATGCTGACTTTCCAGTAACTTGCTCAAAATGCTTTGTCCCTAAACATTTGCTGCTTTTTAAATTTACCCTTTAATTTAGAAGAAAATATTATTGTCATGACTGGCTACAAGTCCTCTTTATTGGAAGGACTGAATTCCATGCAAATTACTCTTCCAGTTCCTTGTCCTGAGCTATGTAACTAAATTATCCAAATCTATGGCCAATATTTCACAGCAGTTATCTTACCTGGATTCAGCTGGGATTGTTTACTTGTTCAGAGTTCTGAGGCTAAGACATGAAGATGTTTCGTGCCAGTATTAATTGGAAATGGAGTTTGGATGAGATGAGAGGGTAAAGATGGAGGAAATTGGAGGTTAGCCCTGCTAATTAAGAGGTTTTAGCAATTATCTGATAACTGTCAAGTCATGAAGAATAACTTGGGCAAATTGTGCTAATTGGTTATGCTAAGGTAGTCAGCTCAGAGGAAACCTGTTAACAATAGGATTCCGCTTTTATTGAGCTGAGTGCAGAGTACATATGTTTAGACAATCCTGGAATTGGCTGGAATTCCTGTTAGCAAGTACACCTGAACATCCTTACTGTTTGTTGTCAACAAATGCTATTAAAGTGCTTTGGTAGTGAAGGAAGCAATTCAGGTCCCGGTGGAGTGTAAAGAGCTCACATTCTGTTGCGATAGTTTTCCAGCATTAAATCTGCCACAGTCACCTCAAAACTGCTTTGGTGGCGAGCAAGCAGAAATGGGGGTTAAACTGCTGAGCAAGTCTATGGCAGTTAAAATATCTTTTAGGGTAGCATGGTTTCTGTGCAATTACTAACTTGGTGATGTGTGTTGCCTTCGCAGATAGTAGCACCATTTAATCTAGTCTGTTGATTTGCTAGTAATGTAGGTGTTGAACAATAAATTAAACGTGTGGTGAATGAGTCTGACCTTCATCTTGCATTTGCAATTATGTTAACGCTAATTTGGTTTTAGTAGATTGCAAAGCATGGGGTATACAATTAATTTTAACTTTTTTTGAGATACTTAAAATATATTCTCTCCATTTCCTCTGAAGATTGTCACTAAACAATTCTCTGCTGCTAGTCGTAACAAAACAGAAAGCCACCAATGGTCTAAATATCAAATCAGTGTTTTTTTCAATTCTGCCAAATATTGTATAAGAAGCAACCATTTTGAATAAATGATCAATTAAATCACTCATTGCTGCTGACAGGATCGTGATATGTATGTAATGACTGCTGTATTTGTCCATTGTTCGTGAAATGCCTTGAAATGTTTCTGAGATATGAAAAAGCGTTACATGAAACACATCTTTCTCCTTTCATTCTCATTTGCAATATCAAACAGCTGACCCTTGAGATAAATTCTGCATGTGCAAAATTAGCCTATCCAGTTGTTTTGATGCTTTTTCCCACTTTACCAGTACCATAGTTGTTTGTTGCTTGGAAAGAAAAATGTTAGATAAAACGCATTAATACATTTTCCTTTTTAAACATTGGTAAAACAAGTAGAGACAGAATCTTTGCTAATCTCCTAATGCAGCTATCTGGAAAAGCATGTCATGACAAAATATTAAAGTTATCTGTAGTCCAGCTATTTATTATCTTAAGCTACAGAGTGAAGCTTCAGATATTCCAAGTTTTGAACAGTAAGCCAAGTTTCCCCCTTAGGGCTTTGTAAAGTGATTTCTAGTGCCATGTTCAATGAAGCTTTCACACTGAACATGCTGTCGGGTTTTTGTCCAAAGTTCTGTCGTGGTGTGCTTTAAATAGACAATAATGGATAGCTGAGAATGATTACATGGCACTAATCTGATTGAAATGATCACCTGAACACCAGATGAGATTATAGCTTTGAAATCGTTCCAGGGCATCTTAAAAAGAAACATGTATCATATACTTCATGAAATAGATGAAATAGTCTAGATTCTGCAATGTAATGACGGTGAAGTGTCAGCGGTCGCCATCATTAGTCTTTTAGAACTGATAGCAACTTGAGAAGTCTATGCATGTGCAGTTAGGCACAATATTCAGAGGTTGCTGACAGAGATTTTATGATTTACTATAAGCTGAGCTGTTCAAGGCATCCCTCCACCCCCACAACTCCACCACAAACCACAATCAATTAGAAATCATTGAACTGATGAGAACTTGTCCTTTTTTATGCTATTTCTCTCTACCTAAACCTAGTAGAATTTGCACATTGGTGAATGAAATGTAATTGGATTTTTAACACTGTACATAGAGAAAATTCTGCGGATGCTGAGATAAAAATCAAAAATAAACTGGTAATACACAACAGGATAGCTGAATCTGTGGAGAGAGAAACAGAAATTAACATTACTGGTTGACAAAGGTCAGTGTTAGGGTGAATGTTTTATGCCCTGCTAAGGGCCACGTGGAAGCAGGTGGTAGGGAATGTGATGCCTGTGGCCAGCATGCTGGTTTCCTGGCTACATTGTCCCTGGGCTGTTCCTCCTGAGGCAGAATCAGGCAGCAGGGTTTTTAAATGGAGGTTCACCAATTAAGGTTCTTTAACAGCATTTTAAAGCCAACAGAGGCTAATTGGAAGTCTCTGGAGGTGTTGGGAAACAGCATAGCTGTTTGGAGAAGGCCTGTCAGCAGCAAGACCAGGAGGCCAGCACTCCAGGCAGACTTTGAGGAGAGTTGGAGAGAGAATGCCTCATAATGATCGTAATATGATTGAATTTTGCATAAAGTTTGAATGTGACATACTTAATCTTAAACTAAGGCCTTAAGTTTGTGTAAAGGATACGGTGAGAGTATGAAAGACAAGTTAGCTATAGTGGATTGGTAAAATATGCTGTAAGATTTGAAGGCACATTTGAAGGCAATGACTAGCATTTAAACAAATATTACAATGTGTGATGAAAGGTGTGTTATTTATATGTGTGGTAATATCTTTTATTTTTTAATTTTGAACTGGTGGCACATGGGCTTTCTATGTGCCTAACAAGGGTTCAATGATTAAGTTGTAAGTATTTCTGTAGTCATGGTGATTTCTTTCAAAACATGGTATTAGAAAGAATGTCCCGAAAGGTAATGGGGATTTGTTTACACTGGGAGAGTTTATGAGCAAATAATGTAAGCAGTATATTGGATTAGGGTTTCAGATAGAAGATTCTGGAATCTTTTGTGATGCTTAGGGTAAATGCCTTCAGCTTGGGACAGAATAGTTTTTGTTTCAGTTGGGGCAGGTTTGCAGAAGTCTTGGCTGAAACTAGATGTGTAAAACAGTTGCTGCTGAGAAAGGGGGTGGTTTCAGGACTGATAAGATGAGGTTACTTCAGTGCAAGGGGTAATTTGAAGCTGAGAAAGTCTAAGCTCAGTTGTAGAAAGACTTTTGGAGGAGGCTATCAGATTCTCAAACTAAAACATTGAAAATACAGTTAAATTAAGCCTTGTAGATGTTAAATAAAATGGATTCTCTCTGGTATAAGTAGTGTAAAAGAGGGTTTTTGGGATTAATGAGATTTTTTTACCATCTTGTTTTTAAAATCTTTATCTTTATGGCTATGTGGTTTATTCTATTTCATTTTAATTTCTTTTATGTAAGAGAACTTGTCATATTGTTAAACTCAATTCTGCAGCATTGTTTGTTTGTGTTTGTGTGAAAAACCACCTTGTTAAAACTAAAAAAGACAAAATATGATCTATCAAGCCAGGATTTCAGTCTGTGATCTTAATGGCCCAGTAATAACATCAGCTGGGATCATAAGAATGCTGTACACCAACGTACATTCCTCTAAGGTGCAAACCCCCAAAGTGTGAATCCATTATTGTTAACAAAACATGTTAAAGATTATATTAAATCAAAAGCAGCTGTTTATGAGAAAGCAAGAAAAAGTGTAAGCCTATGGGTTAGAACAGTTTAGGGCCCAGCAAAGGAGGATGAAGTAACTGATAAGGAAAGAGAAAAGAGGACATGAAGCCAAGTTAGTGAGGACCATAAAGGCGGACTATAAATCTAACTATATATCTAGTGATGTACAAAAAGAAAATGATAAGCAAACATAAATGTGAAACTATTACACTTGGGGACAGGAGAACTTACAGTGGACAACAAGGAAATGTCTGAGAAATAGAACAGTTACTTTTCAGAGTCAGAATAAATGGGTCGTTCCCAGGATGTCAGGCTGTTACTAGAGAGGTACTGCAAGGATCAAAGCTGAGCGCATAATTGTTCACAATTGGTAAAATGATTTGGAAATGGGGACCAACTCTAATGTTTCCAAATTTGCTGATGACATTAAATTGGTGGAATGTAAATTACAGCCATAGAGTCATACAGCACAGAAACAGATCCTTCGGTCTAACTTGTCTCAATCCAGTTCCACTCGCCTGCATTTGGCCCATATTCCTATAAACCTTTCCTATTCATGTACCTGTCCAAATCGCTTTTAAATGTTGTAACTGTACCTGCATGTACCACTTCCTCTGCGTGAGAAGGATGCAAAGAGACTTCAAGAGAATGTGGGCGGGCTCACTAAATGGGCTAGAATATGACAGATGGAATATAACGTGAATAGTGTGAAGTTGTTCACTTTGGAAAAGACAGGTTCAGGTAATTCTCCTATAACGTGATAGTTGTGTTCTTGTGTGACCTTGCACTATAGAAAATCGCGTTACAGGAAAATCCCTATACAAAATTGCTACACCTGTACAGCAGAAAGTTTGCCTTATCTAAAAAGTGTCCACTATTCATCAATTGCGTTACAGCCAATTTGTGTTAATGAAGCATGCATTATAGCAGAACTACCTGTAGAATGTTTCTTCAGTGGTGAGAGGTTAAAAGGTACAGGTGTCCAAAGGGAGGGTCTCCTTGTCCATGAGTCATTAAAAGCTAGCATGTAGATGCCACAAGCAATTGGGAAGGTAAACAGTATGTTGGCATTCATTTCAAGGGGGTTTGATTTTAGAGGATGTCTTGCTTCAGTTGTGGAGAGCCTGGTGAAACCATACCTAGAGTACTGTGCACAGTTTAGGCATCCTAAGGAAGGATGCACTTGCCATAAAGGGGGTTCAATGGACGTTCACCGGATTAATTCCTGGAATGGTGGAATTGTCTTAAGAAGACAAATTGTGGAATTAGGAGTTCGAAGAATGAAACATGTTCTAATTTAAACTTATTAGCATTCCTATATGGCGTGACAGGCTGGATGTAGATAGGATGTTTCCCCTGTCCACTGAGTATAGAACCAGGGGGCATTATCTGAAGATAGAGTTTAAATCAAGGAAACCTGTACAGATTTATTAAGAACAAATTGTGTTTAACTAACATGCTGCATTTTGTTTGGTGAGGTAACAGAGAGGATTGACAAAAATAATGCAGTTGTTATGGTGTATATGAACTTCCAAAATGCATTTAATAAAGTGCCACACAAAAGACTTGTGAGCAAAGTTAGAACTCATTGAATAAAAACAACATTAGCACCATGAACGCAAAACTGGCTGAGTGACAGAAAACAGAACAATGGTTAATGGATGTATTTCGGACAGAAGGCAGGCTTAGAGTGTAGTTCTCCAGGGTTGGTCTTAGATCCCTACCTTTTCTGATATGTATAAATCACCTAAACCTTTGTTGTACAGAACACAATTTTAAAATTTGCAAATGATAAAAAAATTTTGAGACATTGTGAACAGTGAGGAGAGTCATGTAGAATTTCAAAATGGGATAGCTGGGTTGGGGGAAAGGGATGGATAAATGGCAGATTAAGTGACGCATTTTAGTAAAAAGAATGCAGAGAAACAATGTAGTGTCAATGATACAATTTTAAAATGGGATATATAAACATAGGCACCTGGGTGTTTATGTGCTTACATCTTTTAAGGTGGCAGGACGGCTTGAGAGTGTGGTTATTAATGCATGTAATATAATAGGATTTATTAATAGCGGCAATAACTAAAATAGAAAGAAGGTTAGTGTGGTTACTAATGCATGTAATCTAATAGGATTTATTAATAGTGGCTATAACTAAAATAGAAAGGAGGTTATGTTAAGCTTTTATAGTGACACAGCACCAACACTAGTACTGTGTCTGAATGCCACACTTCAGGAAGGACGTGAAGGCAATAGTGAGGATGTAGAAAAGAATCATGAGAACATTTCCAGGGATGAGGAACTTCAGTTATGTCAAGAGTAGAGAATTTGGGACTATTCTCCTTGGAGAAGAAAGATTGAGAAGAGATTTGATAGTTGTGCTCAAAAGCAGGAGGATTCTGGACAGAGTTGATAAGGAGAAACTGTTGCTGTTGGTGGATGAATCAAAAACCAGAGGAGTCAGATTAAAGATGATTGGGAGAAGAAGCAATGGTGATATGAGGAAAAACCTTTTTCAGGCCATGAATGGATAGGATCTGGAACGCGCTATATCTGAGAGTGTGTGGAGGCAGATTCAATTGAGGCACTTAAAACGAAATGGATCATGCAGCGTTTTAGGGAGGAGACATGAATGTGGCACTAGGTGAATTGCTGCTTCAGAGAATCAGATGGGCAGAATGACCTCCTTCCATGCTGTAGCCGCCTTATGATTCTGTAACATTTCACTGCCTCTATGCTCCATGCCACATAATATCTGTGTTAGTTGCTCAGCACTCCCTAAAGAAATTATAAAACTCAACTGGTTTTAATGTTTTAATATATGAAAACAAAGTTGAAATATTTGGTATGAATAAACTCTTTCCTGCATCCTCTTGTATAATGATAGTATGCAATAGCTAAGCTTGTGATTTTTTTTATGATTTGCTGATGAGAATCGCTTCAAATTTGACATTTGGCGATAATCTACACTTGTAAAGTGTAAAGGATTTTTGCAGGTGTTCAGAGTATAGGTCGTTGTAACTATAATATTTAGAGATTTTCAGTGATAATCACATAAACTATACACTCTAATCTCCCTTCCCCACAATTTGATTTCTTCCATTCTGACGATATTGAATTGCTTGGAAACTAGTAGCACAGGTGCAGATATTCTTCAGTGTTTTTCCTAAATGACCATTCTTCTGGTATGAGCCTGGAGAGGGAATAGCAGCTGGCAGTTCTTTGTGAGGAGCATCACAGCTGAGGCTGAGACTGATCCTGTTCCATATCAGTGCTTTTCAGCAGGAATCACTGCATGTTGATGAAGATTGGGAATCATTGCTATTTTTCTGTTCCTTCCACAGTCTGGAGGTACTGAGATCAATTTGATGAAACAACTAACAGTAGAGACCCAGGGTCACCAGTGGGAACGCACTAATCTGTAGTCCTAATTTTGTTATGGCTAAATGCATTGTACTGTTAAATATGATATTAGTCCATTTTGAATCAATTATGTACCTAAAGAACTATGCATCATGTATTATGGTGTTGTTTTCACCTTTGAGGTCTAGCGTAGAATTGTACTCATCCTGTAGCTAATGTAACCTTCTGAGGACTGCGGTGGTGTTCCGACTCTGGCTTGCACGTCAGGATGTACACATTTGTGCAATGTCAAATGGCCTTTTGTTTTATTTCTACTGTACTGAATATATAGTCAGTCGGTTAATATCCTACTCCCGTCTTCGTAACTCAATGCATCATGCACCTGTAAATTCTTAACCATATCTACATGACTTACCCTCTGAACTGACAGCTTGCTGCCTTCCCAGGATGTTTCAGACATGTCAACAGCCCCAACCTCCTTGGACCTCGCTCCTGTTCATCAACTCTATTGTTTCCAACCTGGATGCTCTCATCCTACCTCCTCTCCAGATGGTTTCCCATCCTACTTTCCTGTCAGGAAAACAATCACAAACGTTTTCTCAATTTCAACACTAGAATTTACCCCATTGACTGTTCACTGCCGATCCTTCTTAATCATCTCAAACAGAATTGCTAATCTTATTCAAAGAATAAATCTGTTTTTTCAATGTTGAATTATCCTGGAGGGCCAGGACAATCTCAAAATCTTCTCCTCCATTAACGATTGGGAAATACCCAGCCATGCATTGCAAACCCATGCATTGCAAACCCAAATCCACATCTTTTGACTCTGGACTGCTACTTGTCTCAACTCCACTCTTCTCCATTCCACTTCATCCAACTGTATCATTGGATTCTAATCCACTTGGCATTATATCCTTATCTTTTGGAGCTCCATGCTTAAATAACCACTCTTTGACTTCCTTTCTTATGTTCTGTGTATTCTGCCTCCTAAATCTTAACATTGCCGCTCAACATCTGTCTCTGTTCTGTAAAACACACTGAAATTTCTGCACGTGAGGGACAATATAAAAATGTGGATGGTTGATGATGTTGTGATATTCATTTATCAGGATATAGTGCAAAATGCCCAAGTCTCATATTAAGTTGCAATCAAACTTTCCAGCTTTGAAATTTTAGACAGTGCTTCTTTTTGATGTAAATGCGCCAGTCAATGAGTTCTTGCCTAGAATAAGGAAGGAAGGTTGTCCAGTTTTCCAATCCTGCTTATAATTCAGTGAGCACTGATTATAAGTTGGAGCTTGTGAATATTGGGTGAAAACAAACTGGATTTGACTTTGATCTCTTGCTGCAATATCAAAGACCTGTTGATACTCATTGTTTCTCCCAGGCTTTTTCTTTTATTCTTCGTTTTCTTTTCTTCTGGGTCCCCAGTGGCAGTGGCAGCGGCAGGATGAACTGGACACTGTTCCACCCCAGCCCAGGGTTCCCGGTGAGCTCAGAGCAGCTCCTGGGCCAACTCCCCCACCCAGACTCGCAGGCTAGGCTGAAGCTCCAGGTCCGCAGCTCGGCCCGGGCACCTGAAGGAGGAAAAGGGCGGTCTCAGCCCAGCATGGCAGTCTCATCCCCGTGTGGACGTCCTGTCCCTGTGTGGAGGTCTCTTTTGTCTTTGGCGTCTGAGTGTTCCAGCGGCTTTCAGGTGGTCTCATCCAGGAGTGGTGGTCTCGGGGTAGTCTTCTTTGGCAAAAGCTTCTGGTCTAGTATCTAGAGGCCCGGAGTGGCGGTCTCGTCCCACCTGCGTCTTCATGGTATTCTGTTGTTTCCCCAAGCCCAAGAGCTGTTAACTGAACTGTGATGACCTTTGTCTTAATTTGACTTGTTATTATTACGTATGACTTTTGTCATTGATGTAGGTGGCAAAGTGGGGCGACTTATAAATCTTTTCACTGTATTTTTTCATGTAAGAGTACACGTGACAATAAACTTCCATTCTATACATTACTGTTCTATTCTAGGTTGGGGAAAATACTCTAGAATGGACAGTGCTAGTGAGATGGTGTCAGGTTGAACAATGTAATCTTGAATGGACAGTACTGATGGGGTGGTGTTCCAGGTTGGACAAAGTAATCTAGGATGGCTAGTGCTAGTGGGGTGTTGTTCCAGGTTGTGTCAGTGCTTTGGGAAGGGACAGATAATGAGAATTGCAATAAAAGTTGTTTCAGAAGAGAGGCAAAACCTTTGAAGCATATTAAACCTCAGAGTAACTCGTAGCTGCACTTCTCTCTCCTCTCCTGTTCATGCAACCTTGTTCCTTTGCAGTTTTAATTTAAGAGCTGACCAATGTTTAAATCATCTGCTGAATTTTGCAGCTATTTCTGTACAGTTAACACAGTTGTAGGCTGAGACAGCAGCTCATTGACACACCAGTGTAATACAGGAAATCGCTCACACAGTTAGTCAGATCAAGGGGGCCTTGAACTCTAATGGAAATCACTGTTGCACAAAAACAAAGTTTAGTCTTTAAAATGTGCTTGAAAATATTCCATAAAGCTCAAGGATTATACTTGAATCCAACATTTCCTGACCACAAACTTACTATTGAGTACTCAGCATTGTGGAAGCAGTGAAAAATACAAGGATTGTTCTTTATCCAGCTGTTTCAGGCATTTTAAGTGCTTGAATATTTTGGGTTTGTTCTGAGTGAGCTTTTAACTAGAATATTTATTCATTATTTGAATATAGGTTTTTATTAAATATATATTTGCTTGTTACTAGCCCTTTATGTTTTGCCTGCTTCACCTGCTGATAGTATGGAGGCCAAAAACCACGCAAAATAACTGAGCTCATTACCTTGAGCAAACTAACCAGACTTTACGAAGTCAAACGCTTTCATAATGGAAAGCTGTATGAATATTTGTTTTGTGAAGTAGGTTAAAAATCTGAGTAGGAAAATATACAATTATCAGGACTGCAGCTTCAATACACAGCTTTTTTTTAAGACAGCTGACTGAAATTGTTATTACACTGAGGCTCATTTAGTTTGGATTGCAGGAGACTGATATCCATGTGCTGGTTCCCTGCCTTCACATTATTAAATCTATCTCCTTTATCCTGGGGGCAGAACTGTAGATCCTTGAAACTGTAGATCTTAAGAGCAGTTTCCCAGAAACTAAACTAAATAACCTGACTGTGTAAAAACAGCTTAACTTGGCGACATGAGACCATACTGGATATCAACCCTGATCTGCGCTGAGTTGGCTGCTCTTCACCATGTTGTGGTCAAGACTTTACAATTGGCATTGGACCGCTCGGTGGAAAATCACCTGGGGTTTACACTCCTGACTAATCCAGTGACTCCTGTTTGGAATTGCATGTTAGGCAAAGGATTCAGTTTAATGTCCTTGGTTGCACTGGATGGCCTCTCATGAAAAGAATTATCTTGGGCATTTCAATAGTAGGGGACATTTTTTAGGTGAGGGGAGAAAGATTTAAAAAAGACATGAGAGGCAATTTTTTTTACAGAGAGAATGGTTCGTGTGCGGAATGAACTTTCAGATGAAGTGCTGATGTGGATACAGTTGCAACGTTTAAAGACATCCAGATAAGTACATGAATAAGAAATATTTGGAAGGATATGGGCCAAGTGCAGGCAGGTGGAACTAGTTTAGTTTGGGATTACGGCTGGCATAGAGTGATTGGACTGAAAGGCTTGTTTCCCTGCTGTATGACTGTATGACTCTCGGGTGCAGTTCTGAAGACATCTGGTGTACTGAGAAACATATCAAAGCAACAAGTCAATATCTACAGATGATAGATAATTAGTGCTCATTAAAAAGTAAAGTTCTGCTGTAATTCTTTTCGTTCATAATCAAATTATTCCTCCTTTGTTGAGCAATGTCTCTAATTAAATAAAAACTTCCTTGATTTCAAATTGCTCTAAGGCCTCAACTTTTTCCCTATCTCTGTAACTTCTTCCAGCCCTGACACCCCTCCCTATGTCTGTATTTTCTTCCAGCCCTCTACACCCCTCCCTATCTCTCTCACCTCCTCCAGCCCTGACACCCTCCCTTTTTCTGTAACCTCCACCAAGCACCTACGCCCCTCCCTATCCTGACACCCTTCCCTATCTCTGTAACTTCCTCTAGCCCCAAAATCCCTCTCTATCTCTGTAACTTCTTGCAGTACTTACACCGTCTCCCGCTGTCTGTAACCTCCTCCAGCCCCCACATACAGTGGGGGTGATGGCCTAGTGGTATTATTGCTGGACTCTTAATCCAGACACTCAGATAACATTCTGGGGACCCAGATTCGAATCCTACCATTGCAGTTGGTGGAATTTGAATTCAATAAATATCTGGAATTAAGAATGTAATGATGATCATGAATTCATTGTTGATTGTCGGAAAAAACCCATCTGGTTCGCTAATGTCCTTTAGGGAAGGAAACAGCCGTCCTTACTTGGCCTGGCCTACATGCGACTCCAAACCCACAGCAATATGGTTGACTCTAAACTGCCCTCTGGGCAATTAGGGATGGGCGATAAATGCTGCCTAGCCAGCGATGCCCTCATCCCATGAATGAATAAAGAAAAAAAACAAACACCCCTCCCTCTCTCTGTAACTTCCTCCAGCTCATTGGAGCCGTCCAAGATCTTTGGGTCCTCCAATTCTGGCCTTTCAAGCCTCCCTAATTTTAATCACTCTGCCGTTGACAGCTGTGCTCCAGAATTCACTCCCAAACCAACTCCTCTCTCTACCTCTCAGGTAGTAATAACTGCAGATACTAGAGTCAGAGATAAGACAGTGTGAAGCTGGAGGATCACAGCAGGCCAGGCAGCATCAGAGGAGCAGGAAAGTTGACGTTTCGGATCGGGACCCTTCTTCAGAAATTTCTGAAGAAGGGTCCTGACCCGAAATGTCAACTTTCCTGTTCCTCTGATGCTGCCTGGCTTGCTGTGTTCCTCCAGCTCCACACTGTGTCACCTCTCTACCTCTGTTTTCTCTTCCAAGTTGCGCCTTAAAATCTGCTGATATTTAGCCATTTTGCTCCATTTTCTCTTGATGTGACTCATTGTCAATTTTGTTTGATGGCACTCATGTTAAGTGTCTTTTAACATTTTACTATGTTAAGTACACCTTATGAATTCAAGTTGAATTCCACGCTTGCTTACTGATATATATTTCGATAAATAACACAGCAAGGTTAAAATATTTATCTTGCAATGCAGCCTATCCTCAGCTACTTTCCATATTAGAAAGCTTAGATGGGTATTGCTTTGTCCATTGCTGTTCATGACTCTACTTGTATTGCTGAATGTACCCACATTGGCTAACCTGTCCATGTCAGTGTTTATACTCAGTTCTCCCATCTTTTCTCATCTAAAATTACCTTTTTGAGGGAACAAGGTTCTACCATTGCCATCTCTCCCTCCCGTTGGACCTCTATCCTGTAGCTTTCTTGGCCACAGGTCAATCTTGTGAATTTTTGGAGCTCCTCTGCCTCTTCCTGGCCTGTTTTGGGTGCTATAAATCAAGGCAAGGAGTGATTCCACTAGGATTCTGATCTCTGAAGTCTGTGATTCCTTCAGCACCACTGAAGCAGATTATGGATAATCCAGCTCTTTACCTCTGGTTATGAAGAATGATTATTCATAAAAATTTCTGACTGAAGACCAGAGGTTTGAACTTTAGTATAAGTGAGTATATTCAGTAGAGAAGAGAAGAAAAAGGGCCAGAATATGGGCAACTGTGTGTGGAGAACTGATTTTATAGAAGATTCTGGTATTATTCATTAATGTTTTGTAAATTGTATAATTTATTTAAACTACCAGGTTATTTGAGTAGGAAAGCTGCATAAAGCATACAAAGCCTTCTTTAAGTTATGACTGGCATTTCTCTGCATTATTTTATTCAATTTATTTTTGTTTCATTTTGTCAAATATTGATATAATACCTGTGCTGAAGCTACCCCATCATGAGATTCCGTTTTGACAAAATTATTATGAGTTTTGTTCCTGTTCAATAACATCATCACTCTCATAACGTGCATTCTTTATCTCTCTCAACCGGGTAACTGGATAAACACATACCTATCTATTGCTGTGACACTGTCTGACGTAACATTCGGATTTCAACAGAGAAATCTCATCAAGCACCCTTTGCTGTAGTGCACACTGACACAGCAAATGACATTTGAAGATCTATCTTTCAAAAGAGGATGCACATTTTTAAAAATCTTTTGTAAAGTATTAAAATCTGAATTCAATATTTTATTAATATATAATGGTGAGCTAGGTTAGTATTTCTGATGTAATAAAGGAACCCATTTGATATAATGAAGTATTATAGTCTTTTGGATACTGAATAAACTACTGTGAATGTTTAGCATTTCCTTCATATTGTTTATTTCATATTTCTAAATTTTAAGTTTTTTTTACCTCGGTAAAACACAGCTCACTAGATTGTCTTTACTTACAACCTAGTGCTTCCTCACATGCAGTCAAATAAACAAACCATGTGATGTATCCATCCCTTCAGCTATGAATGGCAAAAGCAGCTTTAGAAAATACTGGCAATTCTCCCTGAAGTGAGGCTGACTCATGAGGTGAAAGGTTTAATCACAGCTCCAGCTGAGATTGAAGACAACAGTGAGAATTGTAGAATTTTACAACACAGAAAAGAACATTGGACCCATTAACTCTGCGATGATGTTCATCTTCCAGTGAGCCACCTACACTCCACGTCTGTCCTTATACTCTTTCAAGTATGTCTTTTAAAAGCACTGTCTCATCCCCTGACAGAAAATTCATGGAACCTGCCCAATAACTGTTTAAGATAGAGTACTTGCATTCTAATCATCCCCTTTTTCAGGACCTACTTTCCCCAAACTTTCCTTTTAATCCTTTCTTCACTTGTAGGTCTGAATTTTTGTGGCGATGGAGACAGTCTCTGGCTTAGCCAAAATAGCATAAGAGCCACAATTCTAGAAGCTATTGAAATTCTGGAAGGGGCGGCATGGTGGCTGAGTGGTTAGCTCTGCTGCCTCACAGCACCAGGGACCTGGGTTCAATTCCAGCCTTGGGCGACTGTGTGGAGTTTGCAAGTTCTCCCTGTGTCTGCAGTGCTTCTGCCAGGTGTTCCAGTTTCCTCCCACAGTCCAAAGACGTGCACGTTATGTGGATTGGCCATGCTAAATTGTCCCGTAGTGTCCAGGGATGCATAGGTTAGGTGGATTAGCCATGGGAAATGCAGGGTTACAGAGATAGGGTGGGGGGTGTAGTCTGGGTGGGGTGTTCTTTGGAGAGTTTGTGTGGACTTGTTGGGCTGAATAGCCTGTTTCCACACTAGGGATTCTTTTAAAAAAAGGTTCCAAATCTAATTCTAGCATCCACCATTTTTGCCTGATTTTTGGAGGCTGGTTGCACTTTGCACCTTTGTGATTCATGGAGGAAGTTTCACAAATTAAATTGCAACTACCTTCAAACAGATTCAGTTTTTTGTGACTGGGATGTCCAAAACAGGACATGTATGCTTTTCGTTTTTCAGGACCATGTCTAAATTTACCAAAGATTTTTACTAAGTTAGAGTATCATTTGGATAGATCGAGGGATACATTTTGGAGAGGTCAAGTGCCCTTTGGGAGAAGTTAAATGTTCCCTGAGTTTGTTCAAATTAGACATGAACATGTGTAACAAGTGGGTAATCTCAATGGAACTATAAATCTATTCAAAGCATCAAAATTCTCTTGGAATTATCAAACACTCAAGGGATTTAATGTTCCTGACTTTTAAGTTAAAAGAAGTCTGCTTTTTTTAAAAAGAAATCAGTGCTTGCTATTTAACTCTGATTGTTACATAAGCCTGAGAGCTATCATTGTAGGATCTGATCTGCATGGCTGATTTCAAAACCTATTATTATCACAGTGGGACACCTTCCAATTCAGTTTGATTTAATGCTCCAAATGGTTGAACAAACCTTTGATGTGGGGTGACAAATATAAGTGTGTTTATTTATAAGGGATTAATTAGTTGACAGAATTTAATTTTTTTTATAAATGAGAGTTTTGTTTTTAAACAGTGGTATCACCAGTAGATACTTAGAACTTTATTTCATTTCATCTTAGGTCTGGCTATGGTAGATTCTGGGTGAATTGTCATGGAAGATGTAAAGCAAAGAGTATTGAATGGGGGAATAAATAGGGATGAGGATCCATGGGGGTTTTGGCACGTGGTGTAGATTGGTATGAAGCATATGAAAGATTATGGAGATGGGTGGAGGTGTAGTAGATTAGCATAGGCAGTATGAAGGGCCATGAGGAGATGGATGGGAGGCATAAGGCTGGGGATTATGTAGATGCTGAACTGTAAGCTTTTTTTGGTCTTTTTTTTTCTCCAGCTGGTATATTGCATCATTGAGGCAGTCCAACTTGACAGCAGGCAGTCCCTATTGCTGCCTTCCCAGTTTTTTGGGGTCAGTGGGCCCAACTCCAGCTAAGACTCATCCCTACTTCCCCACCCTCAGATCAAAAATATTGAATATTCAGGATACTTTGTTTCAATGGGGTTTGTGAAGTCAGGAATTTTCAAAATCGGGAGTGCAATTCCAGTTTTCCATTCATTCTGCTGGACTATCTAGGTCATGTTGCACACAATTTTGTTTTAATTCATTCACGGCATGTGGGCGTCACTAGATAGGCCAACATTATTTGCTCATCCCCAAGTACCCTTGAGATTATGGATGTCAACCTTATTGTTTGCTTCTCCTCTATGTTTGGCATTACAGGTAGTTCTCTTATAATGGGATAGTTGTGTTCTTGCATGACCTCGTACTATAGAAAATCGCGCTATAGAAAATCTCCATAGAAAATTACTTTATAGGGAAATCGCTATAGAAGATCGCTCTCCCTGTACAGCAGAAAGTATGCATTACCAATACAGTCTCTACTATTTCATCAATCACATTACAGCCAATTTGCATTAGCAAAACATGCATTAAAGCAGAACTACCTGTACCGGTAGGGTATTCTACTATCAGGCTCTGCCTGGTCTAGTCCTGAGCCACGTGGGTACATAAACTTTCAGCAACCTCAGACTTTGAAGGGGAATATTGGCCAGAGTTCCCGCTCCTGATTACTCTCCAGTGCTAGAAGGCGTGTCCTTGGGCATTGGATAAGACTTTAGCCCTTCTCTGAGGTACTCCACAGTCCAATGATCCATAGCCGCACATTGACCAGGCTTGTGCTTTAGGGAATGTCAACTGGACAAATACCATTTCAGGAGGAATTTGTCAATACTAATATTGCCCTCTTAAAACATCATATCCCGGAGTTTCTGTTTGTATAGGCAATAGTCTCCAAAAGTCAGTGGAAACTATCAAAGAATTTCAAGCACAATTTACATCCAGCACAAGTCCAGTTTCCATGATTTTTTTGGGTTGGTTTAAAGAACATCATGCAAGACATCAGCCCAGTTCAGAAATAGTTGTCCTCCCCAGTTTGAACTAATCACAATGATGGGTTTCTGAGAAGTCAGTCCAAGTAGAGCTTTTTGAAGAGTCTCTTAACATTAAGGTGCTTACTTAGAAGCTGGAGCACTAGTAGGCACTTTCTAAAAGATATTTTATATGTTTTAAACTTTACTAAGTACTTTATACCATGCAACTAGTAGACAATTCTGTTTAGTTTAACAGAGTCATGTTCAGTTATTTAGAATCAGATTACTCAGGTGTTAGACTACTGATTGATTCAAAAATACTTATTTTTGTGTCAAACCAATTTTCATATATTTTAATTAACTTACATCAGGTTATCAATCTGAAATACATCAAAAAATGTCTTTAAGTGCAAAATCATTTTTAAAGTATTGCCCAATATGTTAATATGTTGCCCAATTGTTCTGCTGCTTGGCCTATTTTTCATTTTCTAAATTGATTCTTTCATTGGATGAGGGTGGCACTAGCAAGGCACCACTTGTCTCTGATTGACCATCAACTGATTTCCACGTTAGGGCCATTTCAGAGGGCAGTGTGGATCTAGAGTCACATGGAGGTCAGACCAGGAAAGAACAGCAGATTTCCAATCCCATTTCATTGAATTGGTTAGGTCTTTTCAACAATGATGATAGTTCCATCATTACCATTTTTAAGACTACCTTTCAGTTTTAGAAATTGTTGAATTGAATTTAAGTTCTACCAGTTCTCATGGTGGGAGCCTGGATTAATAATCCAGTGAAATTACGTGTGCCACCTTCTCCCAGGGTGTTTGAGCAGATTCCAGATCAAAACTATAAGTTCTGAAAACCAGTTTGAGCTGAAGTGCAACTTTCAGCCAAGTCTTCGATCATACCCAAAGCAGAAACTCATGCAGTGAGTGCAATATGCTGGGACAAAACAAGAGACTTTGGTGCTATGCTTGCCACAGCTCTTAATCACTGGGGGATTTCCTTTTTTTGTGGCTAGGACTATTCTAGATGAATAGTTTGAGATGCATTTTAATGATTAGTCAACAATCCATTACTTCCAGTATGACTGTAAAAAGGCACATTTCATCAAAGCTTTTCGTCTTGCACCTCATCAGGACAATTTGCAAGGAATACCAAAGTAAAGGGAAAGCAATATTTATGTGATATGAGAAAAAAATGTGCTGACTGGTTGGTGAATGAATATTGCTATGGAGAATACACAGATTGGATAGTGACTGAGAGATAACTGCTAAGTTTTCTTGAAATCAGGAAGTTGACTCTGGTTAAGGCATTGTCCTCAGAAATGATTCAGAGAATGGCTGTCACCTGTTTTATTGAGTCGGAACAGATACAATGTTCCTTCTGTCTGCAAAAAAAGGGGCTATGTGTTAATATATATCCATTCCACTTCTTGCTTCCATGCAAGCTTAACTGCTGATCTAGGGGTGCAGGTACAGAGTTCCTTGAAAGTGGAGTCACAGGTAGGACAGGGTGGTGAAGAAGGAGTTTTGCACACTTGATTTCATTGGCCAGAGCATTGACTATAGGAGACAACAAGGTGCAGGGCTGGATGAACACAGCAGGCCAAGCAGCATCA
>NC_063374.1:9619783-9620679 GCF_021869965.1 Rhincodon typus | reverse complement strand
GGGAGGACGGACAGGTCAAGGGGGCGGGATGAGGTTAGTAGGTAGGAGATGGGGGTGGGGCTTGAGGTGGGAGGAGGGGATAGGTGGGAGGAAGGACAGGTTAGGAAGGCGGGGACAAGCTGGGCTGGTTTTGGGATGCGGTAGGGGGAGGGGAGATTTTGAAGCTTGTGAAATCCACATTGATACCATTGGGCTGCAGGGTTCCCAAGCGGAATATGAGTTGCTGTTCCTGCAACCTTCGGGTGGCATCGTTGTGGCACTGCAGGAGGCCCAGGATGGACATGTCGTCTGAGGAATGGGAGGGGGAGTTGAAATGGTTCGCGACTGGGAGGTGCAGTTGTTTAGTGCGAACTGAGCGTAGGTGTTCTGCAAAGCGGTAGCTAAGGAATTGGGAATAGGGGACGACTGTATCGGCGCCGCCTTGTGCTCCCATGAGGAGCTTGGACAGTTCATCCACTTCACCAACACCTTCCACCCCAACCTTAAGTTCACTTGGACCATCTCTAATACCTCTCTCTCCTTCCTGGACCTCTCTGTCTCCATCTCCGGCAACCACCTGGAAACTGATATCCATTTCAAGCCCACCGACTCCCACAGCTACCTAGAATACACCTCCTCGCACCCACCTTCCTGCAAAAATGCCATCCCCTATTCCCAATTCCTTTGCCTCCGCTGCATCTGCTCCCAGGATGAGGCATTCCACTCCCGTACATCTCAGATGTCCTTGTTTTTCAAGGACCGCAACTTCCCCCCCTCAGTGGTCGAGAACGCCCTCGACCGTGTCTCCTGCATTTCCCGCAACTCATCCCTCACCTCATCCCTCACACCCCCTCCCCGCAATAACAACCAAAACAGAATCCCCCTCGTCCTCACGTACCACCCCACCAACCTCCGGA
>NC_063374.1:9619203-9619683 GCF_021869965.1 Rhincodon typus | reverse complement strand
GCTACACCTGCCCCTACACCTCTCCCCTCACCCCCATCCCAGGCCCCAAGAAGACTTTCCACATCAAGCAGATGTTCACCTGCACATCTGCTAATGTTGTATACTGTATCCGCTGTTCCCATTGTGGCCTCCTCTACATCGGGGAAACCAAGCGGAGGCTTGGGGACCTCTTTGCAGAACACCTAAGCTCAGTTTGCACTAAACAACTGCACCTCCCAGTCACGAACCATTTCAACTCCCCCTCCCATTCCGCAGATGACATGTCCATCCTGGGCCTCCTACAGTGCCACAACGATACCACCGGAAGGTTGCAGGAACAGCACCTCATATTCCGCTTGGGAACCCTGCAGCCCAATGGTATCAATGTGGATTTCACAAGCTTCAAAATCTCCCCTCCCCCTACCGCATCCCAAAACCAGCCCAGCTCGTCCCCGCCTCCCTAACCTGTTCTTCCTCCCACCTATCCCCTCCTCCCACCTC